>NC_079193.1:322899355-323259155 GCF_029499605.1 Hyla sarda
TGGCTGAAGCATGAGGAGACCATATAGTGGCTGAATGAGACAGCCTGGAGGTAGCATCAGGAGTCCTGAAAGTGACCCTAATGCATGGAATTTCTGAAACTGGGGACCAGCACCTTAATTATGTCTTGCAGTATCCATGGCAGCACAATGAGAGAGCCTGGATGTGGTAGCATCAGCATGAGGAGACCATAGAGCAGCACAATTAGAGAGCCTGGAGGTGGCTGCATCAGCATGCAGAGACCACATGGCGGCACAATGACAGAGCCTGGAGGTGGTAGAATTAGCATGAGGAGACCATAGAGCAGCACAATGACAGAGCCTGGAGGTAGAAGCAGCAGCATGAGGGCGAGCCAACTGAGGGTTTAGTTTGAGGAACCCACCGACTGTTGACTGGGGGTGTGGGATGTCACTTGGGATGAAGTGGATGACCGAGTGAACCTCACTTGGGATGAAGTGGATGACCGAGTGAACCGATCAATCACGGCTGCTGGGTTGCTGGTCGCGACACTACTGCCAGCTGATACCGGGAGCTCAGACCTCTCGCTGCAACTCCTGCTGCCACACACCCCTACTCTGCTGCGACCTCTGCCTGCGCCTGATGAATTTAGGCCTCTACCACTCCTCTGTGCATGTCCTGTCACTACTCTGCCTGACATACTTATTGCGTATATGAGGGGAGTACAATATGCTTCACTACGCTTAAGGCAGTATTTGTCTAGAACAGCAGCAGGTGTGTACTATTGGCTGTCCTTTCATAGTATCTAGGACCTTGACAGATTTAGGCTAGGTTTTTACTTGTTTCTTTCTTTTTTTTGTGAAAACGCCAAGAAAAACGCCAATTCTGCCACAAGGCGTTTTTTTGGCCAAAAAATGCTGCGGCCAGATGTTAGCTGTAAATCAATGAGAAATCGCAAAATTCTTATTCCACTTGGCATTTTTCACTTTGGCGTTTTTTTTTTTTTTTTTTTTTTTATCCTTTTGGCGTTTTTTCACTCTTTTCTTGCGTTTTTGAAATCATTGGTAATCGCAGCATGTTGAGCCACTGGCGTTTTTTTTTATATATGGGAGTGAAAAAACGCCAAGAAAAGCGATATGTGGGTTTTAACTTTGACGTTTTTGCAGGCGGTTTTTATTCTCTTTTGGACTTTAGCGATCCAATAAAGTGATGGAGACACCTTTTTTTAATAAAATTTCGTAGGGTACCATTAAAAAAAATTCTAAAGATACAGTAGTGAAGGAAAAAATTGTATCTAACAATATCATTTATGTGGGCGGGCGGGAACCTAAAAATGTAGCCGACAATAATAAAAATGTAGTGTATGTGTGTTTTTCGCTTTATTTTCTTTTTCTTTTTTTCTTTTTTTTAGGTATAACTACTACTCCCAGCATGGAACACACTGTTCCATGATGGGGGTAGTAGTACCTGTAATAATTGACAGATCGCCCGCTGTATAGTGTATAGATGCGGGCGGCCGCTCTTCTAGGGTCCCCTGCTCTGACGTATATATACACCTTTTCATACTTTCTACAGATAGCTGTGATTGGCCAGATGGTTCCAGCCAATCACAGCTATCTGTGGGAAATTGGAATGTGTATATATACGGCAGTGCAGGGGACCATAGAAGAGCGGCCTCATCTATACATTATGCATAGGGATCACAGCGGGTGTCAGTAGTGATAGCCGCTGTGATCTTTCCATAACTGCAGGTACTACTCCTCCCAACATGAAGCACACTATGCTCCATTCTGGGAGCTGTAGTACCTGCATTAATAGACAGATCGCAGCAGGTGTCAGAAGTTACACTTGCTGCGATCTGTCTTTTAATGCAGATACTACAGCTCCCAGCATGGAGCAGAGTGTGCTCCATGTTGGGAGTATTAGTGCTTGCAGTTAAGAACACATCACAGCGGGTATCACTACTGACACCTGCTGTGATCGTCCTATCTATTGCAGAGATGGAGCGACTGCATACATCGCTCGCATCCCTGCTCTGTACTCCGGCCGGCCACTCACTGATATTTCCCTCAAAGCTGTGATTGAAAATGTGCTACAGTACCCTTAAAAAAGTAACTGAGTACCCCACCAGCAGGTGAGTACTTTTGCCTGGACTTTAACAGGATCTAGGTCCTTAAAGGAGATATCAGTGGTGAAAAACATCCCCTATCCTAAGGATAGGGGATAAGTTTCAGATCGCGGGGGTCCGACCGCTGGGGCCCCCCGTGATCTCCTGTACGGGGCCCCGGCAGCCCGCGGGAAGGGGCGTGTTGACCACCGCACAAGGCGGCTGACACACCCCCTCAATGCAACTCTATGGCAGAGTCGGAGCGCTGCCTTCGGCAATCTCCAGCTCTACCATAGCGATGTATTGAGGGGGCGTGTCAGCCGCTGCTTAGAGCAGTGGTCAACACGTGCTATCTGACCAGCGAGTCGGGGCCAATACAGAGAGATTGCGGGGGCCCCAGCAGTCAGACCCCCCATCATCTGAAACTTATACCCTATCCTTAGGATAGGGGATACGTTTTTCACCCCTGGACTACCCCTTTAACAGATTAACAGGTACAAAATAGTACACTACTTAGAGGTAGGTATGTGGTATGCACTTATGAGGGCAGAAAAATGTGCTACAGTACTCAATAATCGTATTGGAGTAAAACACCAGCTGGTAATTACTTTTGGCTGTCCTTTCACAGTATGTTTACCCTTGACTGATTAACAGGTACAAAATAGTACACTACTTAGATGTAGGTATGTGTTATGCACTTATGAGGGCAGGAAAATGTGCTACAGTACACTTAAAAAAGTATCTGAGTACTCCACCAGCAGGTGTTCAGTTTTGCCTGGACTTTCACAGTACATAGGTCCTTGACAGATTAACAGGTACAAAATAGTACACTACTTAGATGTAGGTATGTGGTATGCACTTAAGAAGGAGGAAAATGCGCTACAGTACTCTTAAAAAAAGGATTTTTGCACAACACCAGCAGAACACAACAGTGCTGCAGCACAAAAAAGCTGTGAACTAAACACCAAATTTCACTCTGTCAAAGACTAGGAATGGACTGTTGGGTATTATATCGTCTACATCAACTCAGTAGGGACTCACTAGGGTTATAGGTTGAACTTGATGGACTTTGTTCTTTTTTCAACCTTATGAACTTTGTTACTAAGTTACAGACTAGTATTACCAGCAGATAATTTGTTGTAGAACAAAGACACAAAATTGCACTAAAAAAATAATTTCTGCCTCCCCTGCTAAGGTTTATGAAGTTGAGGCAGCTTGTTGAAATGTATGAGGCAACACACAGCTTTCTGCCCCTCTCTGTAATACAGTGCTGAAGAAAGTAACTGGGAGGTTTATGGCTGCAGTAAAAATTATTTTCAGTGACAAAAACACTGCTCTCTGTCCACCAGATCGCTGATGTGACTAGGATGTGAAACGCTGCTGGAATGAGCTTTTCTGTGTAACACACACAGCGATGTCCGTCCTATCGCTCTGCAGTGTAATGAATTAAATGTCGAGCTGCATGATGGCTGCTGAATATATAGGGCTGTGACATCATAGGATTGACTGGCTGCTGATAGGCTGCATCCTGCATGTGATTCAGGGTCATCCCGCCTACTTCCCTTCCTGCCTTGCCTTCCCGTCTTCCCATCGTTCCTTGCCCCATGTACTGACATGTGGATCCGCCATTTTAGATGCCCTGGAGCCTGGAACGCTGTAAAATAGAATTTAATGAAGCGATTCACCTGATAGAATTGCGGTGATATTCGCATTGAATATTTCAGGAAATTCGTAACGGATTCGGGTTCGGCAGCTTAGATTTGCTCATCTCTAGTGACATATGTGTTGGTAATACAAATAAAATTGTATAAAAAATTAGCATATTCTGTACTTAATTTTATTTTTTATTTTTTTTGTGGTCTCCTCTGGATCAACACTGGAAAACTGGTATTAGATATAGGTAATAGGTATTGTTTTTCCTTCATGTGGATCTAATGAAGATATTGCAGCATACTACAGCCATAATAGTTATTTATCTGTTTGTGTGGGCAGTCTGCTCTGGAGCCCTAAATGGCAATATTGATGCCCAAGGATAGGATTAAGCCTTTTCTAGACAGTTTATTAACAGAGCCAGGCATGTACATAAGGGGGTGTGTCACGGTTCGGCAGGCTGGAGGTGGATCCTCTGTGTCAGAGAGGGTTTGGCGAGGACCGTGTCGGTGGACCGGTTCTAAGTAGCTACTGGTTTTCACCAGAGCCCGCCGCAAAGCGGGATGGTCTTGCAGCGGCGGTAGCAACCAGGTCGTATCCACCGGCAACGGCTCAACCTCTCTGACTGCTGAGATAGGCATGGTACAAGGGATAAGGCAAGAGCAAGGTCGGACGTAGCAGAAGGTCAGGGCAGGCAGCAAGGATCGTAGTCAGGGGCAACGGCAGGAGGTCTGGAACACGGGCTAGGAACACACAAGGGAACGCTTTCACTAGGCACAAGGGCAACAAGATCCGGCAAGGGAGTGCAGGGGAAGTGAGGTATAAGTAGGGAGTGCACAGGTGGAAACTAATCAAGCTAATTGGGAAGATTGGGCCAGACACCATCATTGGTGCACTGGCCCTTTAAATCTAGAGAGCTGGCGCGCGCGCGCCCTAGAGAGCGGAGCCGCGCGCGCCAGAGCATGACAGCCGGGGACCGGGACAGGTAAGTGACCTGGGATGCGATTCGCGAGCGGGCGCGTCCCGCTGTGCGAATCGCATCCCCAACGGCCATGACAGTGCAGCGCTCCCGGTCAGCGGGACTGACCGGGGCGCTGCAGGGAGAGAGACGCCGTGAGCGCTTCGGGGAGGAGCGGGGACCCGGAGCGCTCGGCGTAACAGTACCCCCCCCCCTTGGGTCTCCCCCTCTTCTTGGAGCCTGAGAACCTGAGGATAAGACTTTTGTCCAGGATGTTGTCCCCAGGTTCCCAAGATCTCTCCTCTGAGCACTCAAGTACAAAGGGTCCAAGATAACGTGGTCCGAGATTAAAGCTTGGGACACGGAAGCCGATATACTTGGCGGAGAGCCACACAAAAACAGGAGGAGCTCTTCTCTTTTTTCCGGCAAGCTTCTTCACCCGGGATGAGGCCGGCATGAGGGATTTCAGAGTCTTTTTCCAGATGGTGGCGGAGCCCCGGGAAACCACATCAACAGCGGCACACAAGAAGGCGTGGGGGTGGGGAGGGAGGGAAGAGGGTCAAGCCCGGCACGGGGCAGAGTGTCAACAGGACGGGAGCCGTGAGGAGGAGGCACAGCATAGTCCAGGCAGGCCTTGGGGAGGCCAGGTAAAGGGGGAGACACAGAGGCTAGACTGACGGGACTGGGAGCAGACGTGAGGCACTTCCTGTGGCAAGAAGCACCCCAGCTTCCGATCTCCCTGGTGGTCCAGACAAGGGCAGAAGATGGGGGTTGGAGCCATGGCAGACCGAGGAGGACTTCAGAGGAGCATTTGGGCAAAACAAAAAGTTCCATGCTGAAGAGCAGGGGTTCTGTGCGGTAACGCACAGTGCAGTATAGAAGTAAATCTTCTTTCTTCCTGCGGCGAGTCCTCTCTTCAGGGGTCAGGCGGGACCGATCCACTTGCATAGCCTCCTCGGCGGGAGGCACAGGGGTGGATTGCAAAGGATACTGTAAGAGAGGTGCTCCGGGCGGTGTGGCACATGGCAGGGCCTTCCCAGGCAGGAGACCACGGCAGAGTCTAGAGTCCCCATCAAATTTGTCCGGCAGGGACAAGCAGGGGTTAGGAGCGGCCGGTCGCTGCGGAGGAGTTGCAGGAGCCGGCGGAGGAGATGGTTGTTGCTGTTGCAGCTGCTGTGTCTGTGACTGAAGTTGCTGAATCTGCGGCAGCAGCTGCTGTATCTGTGACTGAAGTTGCTGTGTCACGGTGGTCAAGTATGCCAGCTGGTGATTTCGTTGGGAGATCATTAGGAATTGCTGGGCAATCACCGTGGAAATGTCGGCAAGACTTGACAGCGGCACCTCAGCGGAATCCATGGCCGGATCTACTGTCACGGTTCGGCAGGCTGGAGGTGGATCCTCTGTGTCAGAGAGGGTTTGGCGAGGACCGTGTCGGTGGACCGGTTCTAAGTAGCTACTGGTTTTCACCAGAGCCCGCCGCAAAGCGGGATGGTCTTGCAGCGGCGGTAGCAACCAGGTCGTATCCACCGGCAACGGCTCAACCTCTCTGACTGCTGAGATAGGCATGGTACAAGGGATAAGGCAAGAGCAAGGTCGGACGTAGCAGAAGGTCAGGGCAGGCAGCAAGGATCGTAGTCAGGGGCAACGGCAGGAGGTCTGGAACACGGGCTAGGAACACACAAGGGAACGCTTTCACTAGGCACAAGGGCAACAAGATCCGGCAAGGGAGTGCAGAGGAAGTGAGGTATAAGTAGGGAGTGCACAGGTGGAAACTAATCAAGCTAATTGGGAAGATTGGGCCAGGCACCATCATTGGTGCACTGGCCCTTTAAATCTAGAGAGCTGGCGTGCGCGCGCCCTAGAGAGCGGAGCCGCGCGCGCCAGAGCATGACAGCCGGGGACCGGGACAGGTAAGTGACCTGGGATGCGATTCGCGAGCGGGCGCGTCCCGCTGTGCGAATCGCATCCCCAACGGCCATGACAGTGCAGCGCTCCCGGTCAACGGGACTGACCGGGGCGCTGGAGGGAGAGACCCGGAGCGCTCGGCGTAACAGTGTGCAGAGCTTGTAGACATTTCTTATAGTCTGAGGATAGCCAAAAGACCTTCTGTACCATATAAGAGACCATTACTATAAATTAATAAATAACTTGGGCAAGTCGAGGTCTCAGTTACAAATTTTGCATTGGAGGCCAAGAGCTTTCGGTCCACCCTGTGCCCAAATACCACACATTGATTTGTAAAATAACTGTATAATAAAATTTGGCATGGATCTGAGTACTTTTTTTTAAAATAGGTAACAAAATATCTATAAAGCTTACAAAATCTTTATTATAATTAAGTAGAAATTGTAACAATCGCACCTGGCCAGGCTGCATTCATGCTGCACTCTGGTCAGTGAGGAGTTACAGCCCTGGGCCAATCAGCAGCTAAGGAGGGGTATTTATTCCTCATCAGCCGTTAAGCTTTGCTTTTGATTTAAGCTCAGCTCTGGTTTTTAGTTCTGTTGGTTTCATTTCAGATTTTTTCTTGGTTTTGGCCATGGCTTTGTAGTTCTCCTGTTTGATTACCTTTAAGACATGTTATGTTTGTCTTGTGATGTCTGTCTGTACTATGGTCGTTTTAGTCCTCTCTAGTTTATGTCTGTTATGTGAACCTGGCTTGTATTAACACCTATTTCTGTGTCTAGTCTGTGTAATCCAGTAACTGTGAATTCTGATCTGCCACAGTATAGGTCCTGATCCATTGCTTAGCTGTGCCCCTATGCATGGTGTTGTTTCTGATTCTAGTCTGTGTAATCCAGTACCTAAGTATCCTGATCTGTATAGAATCTATATGTTTGTTGTTACTTTGCATTGTTGTTACATTGATTCTATGTCTATTTGTTTTTGCTTGTTACCCCTGTCTTGTTTCCCTGACCTCCATAAAGTGTTGTTTATTGTTTTTACTCCACGTCCTTGCACTTTGTTCCAGTGGAGGGACTGTCGCCCAGTTGTGGAGCCCCTGTTTAAGGTGGTTACACAAGTAGGCAGAGAAAGGTGTTCTGGGTAAGCACAGGGCGCACTATTCCCTGTCGTACGTGACAGAAAACCTACATGTCAAGGTCTAGTCTCAATGCTTAGATCCATAAAAGGAAACTAAAGGCAGGTCAGATGAACCAAATGATCCTGTTCTGCCATCAATTTTCTATGTAAGTGTTTCTATATAACCTATGCTAAGAAAAACCATAATTAAATTTTTGCATGGTACATTAAGAGAATGAACATTTCTCAGTAGCACAGTCTTTTTTTTCTGCCACGTTGTAAGAACCCAAGAGGAATTTATGAATTATTTAAATAGCAATTAACTTCTTTACACTCAGCGATGTTTATTGAGCCCGCATAAGCATTATGATTATCACAGCTGAAGGAAAATGCATCGCCGTATTAAAGATAAATGTATTAATTTAATAAAATGTTTGTCAAAGTATATCTTGATATATAAAGCATGAAAGTGTGCATTGAAAAAGGAGATATTATACAGTGGAGCCAGTAGGATATTCATTGTTTTAGAGTGCTTAAAGGTGATACCTACTCAAAACTAAAAATGATCCATACTGACTGGACGCCCCCCCCCCTCCCTCTCCCTCCCCCGCGTCTGCACTATAACTGCAGAAATCATGGGATGTCTATTTTCTCTAATAATAGCTATATAGGAACAATTCAGCAGAAAAGTATGTTGTCAAACTCCATTCACTTCATTTTTAAAAACTGAATAATTTTGTAGATTGAAGCAATCTATAAACTGCTAAGGAATACAGGTTGTATTGAGGCTGCAGAGTATATCTTGTCTATTAAATTCTGTTTGGGTATCATAAGCTAACTTGTCTAATGTACTGTATTGCTTTCACATTGCTTTTCATGTGAATACAATGAGGCATTGGTTAATGCCCATTGGGCATTGGTTAACCCTTACTGTATTGCCACCTTTGGTGGATTAATTAGAAGTGTATAAGAAATGGGTCACAGAACCTGCCTTCAGGCAAGCTCCTGCCTAAAATGTTCGGGGGGAAGAGTTCCCAAGACCAACTATGTCTTCCAAGAGGGCTAGACCATAAGGAATCCTAGCCTGGTCCTGCCAGTGAATCCTGTTTAAGTTGCTTACCAAGTTCGAGTTAGCTCTAGGTTGCTCACAGTAAATCATGACATCATGTGGCACTTAGGTGGTGTATTGCACTAGGTTTTAGGCTATGTTCACATTTGTGATGGAGCTTCTGTGTTGGAGCTCTGTTAAGATCTTGCTAAAAAAAAGAAGACGAAATAGAAACCAGACAGACTCCATATGTCAATGGAATCTATTGGTATCTGTTGTGCCATGGACTGTCCGAGTTTCTTTTTTGACCCCGAATAGAGCCTCTGACAGAGATGTGAATGAAGCTTTAGGACTTGCACTGGGCAAAACAGTGTATAAGTGTTTTTTTTATCATGGGTGTTCATTAGGGATAAGCAAATCGAATCTGATTAATCCAAATTTGTTACGAATTTCAGGAAAAATTCACTTTGCAACGAATCCGAATATCGCCGTGATGCGATGGCATGAATCAATTTATTAAACTCCGTTTAGTGTGGTCCAGGCTCCAGGGCAACTAAAATTGTGGATCTACACGTGAGGACATGGGGCAAGGAACTCTGGGAAGGTGGGTAGGCAGGATGACCCTGAATCACATAGAAATAAAAAAATTAAAAAGTTATAGGGTCAGAAGATGATAAATGTTAAACTCATAAATTTTCCTTCATGTAGTTATGATTTTTTTCCACAAGTACGACAAAATCAAACCTATATAAGTAGGGTATTATTTTAATCGTATGGACCTACAGAATAAAGGGAAGGTGTCATTTTTACCGAAAACTGTACTGCGTAGAAAATGAAGCCACCAAAAGTTACAAAATTTAGTTTTTTCTAAAATTTTTACGCACAATTATTTTTTTTTCCTTTTCGCCGTACATTTTTGGGTAAAATTAATTATGTCATTACAAAGTAGAATTTTTGGCGCAAAAAATAAGCCATCATATGGATTTTCAGAAGCAAAATTTTAAGGGTTATGATTTTTAAAAGTAAAGAGGAAAAAACAAAAGTGCAAAAACAGAAAAACCCTCTGTCCCCAAGGGGCTAAAGCTTATAGGGGCCAATTAGGCTGAGCACTAAAAGCCATTGTCACCTGCTATTAGTGCCTAATAATACTGTACTGGGCTCTACTACACAGCGATTCTGTACTGCTGCAGTGGTGTACAGTACCTATAAAACTTATAAGGGGCCAGTTAGGCTCAGCACTAAAATCCATTGTCACCTCCTATTAGTGCTTAATAATACTGTACTGGGCTCTACTACACAGCCATTCTGTACTGCTGCAGTTGGGTATACAACAACTGTAGAGCTAACAGGGGCCAGTTAGGGTGAGCATGAAAAGCCATAGTCACCTGATTACAGTGCCTACTACAGGTTGCGTAGTAAACCTTATTGTCCTCTCATAAGTGTTACCTGTGCATACATAGGTTGTGTACGTTTTTTTTCCCTGTAAAACTAATTTGGGCCTAGTTACTGTGAAAGGCCAGCCAAAGCTACACCCTTGTTTTGTGGCCTAATACAGTTTTAAGTGGAACGTATTGTCCACCTCTCATAAGTGTAACCTGTGCGAACATAGGTGGTGTACATTTTTATTTTCCTGTAAAACTAACTTGGGCCTAGTTACTGTGAAAGGCCAGCCAAAGCTGTCCACTTGTTTCTGTAGCCCTTATACAGTTTGTAGTGGAGCACATAGTCCTCCTCTCATACAGTATTTGTTCAAAGTAAACGCTTTGGGGACCCAGGACATTAAACTGTGATTCTAATCAAAATCTTCAATTTACATTTTAAATAATCTCTTCAATCTTTTCAATTGTGAGGCCCTATGGTCGTCGTCATATATTACTTAAGGAATTACCACAAGAATCCAATGAAACAGGTTGGAGCGATAACAATGAACCATAACTGATTAAATGAAACATTCACACTTTCACAGTCGTGGGGCTCTGAGAGGCAGGGGCTAGAACAGGTGGTAGCTCGCCTCACGGAGTACTACCAGCTCGATTTTAAGATACAAGTACAAGCTTTTTCACTGCAGCCACTTCTAGCTTTATGTTCCCACTCATCCAGCGGCACAGAAGCTGAATGTGCTCCTGTTCAAGTTGCTGGTACTGCAGTCCCTCCCTTTTTAAGTGGACACTAAGAGCATGGGGGTGCGCTGAGAGGCAGGGGCCTGAACAGGTGGTAGCTCGCCTCGCAGTGGGCCGCCAGCTCAATGCTCACTAGAATGGGTACTCAAAAAAGGATTTTAAAAAAGTGAAATAAATTCAAATTAAATTAAATGAAAATTGCATTAAAAAAAATCTCTTTAATCTCTTCAATTGTGACGCCATGTGGTCTCCCGACCCTGCTGCCACATTCAGACGCTCTGCGGCAGTGATTTTAATAGCTAAGCCTGTAATCTGCATGTAGTACTGAATAACAGTATTATTTCGCTAACACAGCACCCTCTCTATGCATGTTACAACAAGGCAAAGTGTTCTACACCCCTATTGAGGCTCTCTGTAGCCCAGAAATAGCTGTTTTAATAGCGATTGGCGGCCAATAAATTCGTACCGAACCAAAATTTTTCTAAAATGCGCTCATCTCTAGTGTTCATGGCTGGGCTTAGGTTGTGCAGTAAAGAGTGTGGTACCCTTCAATGATTCACCCTATACTCCATACTAGACTATACATATAAAGTGATAAAATCTTACAATGTACCAATAAACATTCCCTACAAAGGCCAATATAAGTGCCCAATAATTAAACCTGGAACGTATCTGCTACCTGTGAAAAATGCCTAAGATCAAGATCAGTGCTGCCCTCTTCAGTAGAAACAAATGATACACAATGTACTGACTACATAGGTTGCACACCCCTTAGGCCAGTGTTTCTCAAACGAGGTCCTCAAGCCCCCCCAACAGGTCATGTTTTCAGGATTTCCTTAGTCTTTCAATATAACTGTGGTGTTGCCTGATTCACTGACCATAATTATTTCACCTGTGAAAGACTAAGGAAATCCAGAAAACATAACCTGTTGGGGGGACTTGAGGACCGCGGTTGAGAAACACTGCCTTAGGCCAGCCCTGCCTATTCACCATTTAATTTTTTTTTAGGTTTTTATTTTTCTAATTAAAATGTATCAAAATTTTAATCCTATAGTATTGTTTCGCTAATGTCATACTAATTCTAATTTTTTTAAATTATGACAAATAATGATATCACAGACAAACAGATAAAAAATAGGTTCATTTGCTGCAAGAAAAAGGTTCATTTGCTGCTCTCTTTTCTACAATTTCATCAAAAACTCTGTCAATAAAAATTGTTTTAGTACAGTAACTTCTTTGCCAGAATATTGTAAGTTTAAACAATGGGATAATGATGTAATAGATACATTTCTAGATTATGTAATGTATTTCCTTTATGGACTCAAAAACCACAATGCATTAAGTTTATTACTAGGAAAAAAAAAACTTTCAAGCCAATTGTACTATTTTAAGTAATGTGTATAATGGGCCTAAATATATCAGCATAAATAAGAAGTACTTGTGTACTAATAGCTTTTCATCATTGTATGGGAGTATTTAACTATACAGTCTTCAGTCTTCCTATTGAAGGCCTGCCATCTTAGTACTCCTATATGGCTATGCCTGAGGCAGGGCTTAAAAGGAATGTTTCATAAGAAAATGACCTGTTGTTTAAATCAAGTTTTCATGTTAAACATGTTTTATTTTTGGTGATATTTTTTTTCTAATTTCCCATTTTGCTATCTATATTATAAAATGAATCCTAAAAGTTTGCAGTTTTCAGTCTGGCCACTAGGCTTTATATTGAGTTGACACTTCTTGCACCTTCCAGGATTACAGTGAATTGTGATACCAGAACAGTCAGGGGTGAAGTCCTTGAAAAAAGTATGGGAACTCACCCAAGATTTCTAATATACCCCCCAGCAGGGGTCAAGTCCTGGAAAAAAAAAGTGTGAGAACTCACCCAAGATTTCTAATACAGACCCCCTCGCGACGTCACGTTCCGCCATCACACCCCCTCCCATAGGCTTGCATTAAAGGGGTACTCCGCCCCTGGCATCTTATCCCCTATCCAAAGGATAGGGGATAAGATGTTAGATCGCCACGGTCCCGCTGCTGGGGACCCCGGGGATCGCCGCTGCAGCACCCCGCCATCATTACTGCACAGAGCGAGTTCGCTCTGTGCGTAATGACGGGTGATACAGGGGCCGGAGCAGCGTGACGTCATGGCTCCGCCCCTCATGACATCACAGCCCATCCCCTTAATGCAAGTCTATGGCAGGGGGCGTGACGACCACCACGCCCCCTCCCATAGACTTGTATTGACGGGGGCGGGTCGTGATGTCACAAGGGGCGGAGCCGTGACGTAACGATGCTCCGGCCCCTGTATTGCCCGTCATTACGTGCAGAGCGATCTCGCTCTGCGCAGTAATGATAGCGGGGTGCTGCAGCAGCGATCCCCGGGGTCCCCAGCAGCAGGACCCCGGCGATCTGACATCTTATCCCCTATCCTTTGGATAGGGGATAAGATGTCTAGGGGCAGAGTACCCCTTTAAGGGGTCGGGCCGTGACATCACAGGGAACAAAGCCGTGAAGTCATGATACTCTGGCCCCTGTATCGCCAGTCATTACGCACAGAGCAAGTTTGCTCTGTGCAGTGATGACAGCGAGGTGCCACAGCCGAGATCGCGGTCGTTCCCAGTGGTGGGACCCCTGCGATCAGATATCTTATCCCTCATCCTTTGGATAGGGGATAAGATGTCTAGGGGAGGAGTACCCCTTCAAGTACCAGGGCACCAAGATGTATATTTACATGCAATGTGGGAGATTTATTAAAACCTGTGCAGAGGATAAATTGCAAGTGCACCACTTTTCCTCTGCACAAGTCTTTATATATCTCCCCCAATGTTCTTAAAGGAGTAGTCCAGTGGTGACTCAGTGGTGAACAACTTATCCCCTATCTTTAGGATAGGGGATAAGTTGCAGATCGTGGGGGGTACGACCGCTGGGGCCCCCTGCATTCTCCTGTATGGGGCCCCGACAGCCCGCGGGAAGGCAATACAACTCTATGGCAGAGCCGAAGCGCTGCCTTCGGCAATCTCCGGCTCTGCCATTGAGATGTATTGAGGGGGCGTGTCGGCCGCCGCTTCGTGCGGGGGTCGACACCCGCTATCTGGCCGGAGAGCCTGGCCCCCGTACAGAGAGATCGCAGGGGGCCCCAGCGGTCGGACCCCCCCCCGCGATCTCAAACTTATCCCCTATCCTTAGGATAGGGGATACATTTTTCACCACTGGACTACCCCTTTAAGGGGTTATCATTCTGATGATACACCGTAACAAAAACCTCCTTAAGTCCCTATCATTATGATAACACACTGTAAGAAACCTCCTCAAGTAATCTTCTTAGAACTGGGGTGACACACTGTAACAAACCTCCTCCTCATGTAATCTCCTTCCTACTGGGGTGGCACACTGTAACAAACCTCCTCCTCGTGTAATCTCCTAACTACTGGGGTGACACACTGTAGCAAACCTCCTCATGTAATCTCATTACTACTGGGGTGACACACTGTAACAAACCTCCTTCTCATGTTAACTCCTTCCTACTGGGGTGACACATTGTAACAATCCTCCTCCTCGTGTAATCTCCTAACTACTGGGGTGATACACTGTAGCAAACCTCCTCATGTAATCTCATTACTACTGGGGTGACACACTGTAACAAACCTCCTTCTCATGTAATCTCCTTCCTACTGGGGTGACACACTGTAACAATCCTCCTCCTCGTGTAATCTCCTTACTACTGGGGTGACACACTGTAACAAACCTCCTCCTCATGTAATCTCATTACTGTGGTGACACACTGTAACAAATCTTCTTCCATGTAACCACCTTATTACTACTGTGGTGACACACTGTAACAAACCTCCTCCTCATGTAATCTCCTTACTACTGTGGTGACACACTGTAACAAATCTTCTTCCATGTAATTACCTTACTGGGGTGACATGTGACTTGTCTCCTCCAGCTCAGCCCCACCTCCTAAACAGCATCACACAGGTCCTTCAACCACGATCTCTCCTTTTCCTCCACAGCTAAGCTCCGCCCCCAACATGTGATGGTGACATCATCACAGGTCCTACATCTCCAGCATCTAGCAGTCTGGGCCAGGGGAGGAGACGGAGGGAGAGTAAGAGCAGAGACGGAGGGAGGGTAAGAGCAGAGACGTCGGTCCTGCAGGACTAATGTAACAGGGACAGAATTCCTCCTGTGGAAAAAGCAAAGGAACGGTGTTCCTGTGCATTCCTGTAGGACTGGAGCCCTGCCCCCCAGTGTCCACAAAAAAATAAATAAAAATGTCCAAGCTAAAACTTGACATCCTGTACGGTTCCAGGCTTCTTACAGGCCGCAGGCATATAGCTGCCTATGGTTTATAAGAGTTTAGTAACAGGGCAAGACTTATTGCTCAGTCACAGATTTTTACTGTATACACATTATTTTGTATAACAGGTTAACCCTCTGTGTTATACTACTAGGGTGCTGTTCACATCACCATTTCAACTTACGCTTTGCAGCACTGTAAAGCACAGCAGACCACACTTTTTAGTCACACTAAGTAAAAATGGACTAAATATAGACTCTAGCCCTTGACTATGTTTAGGCCACTAAAGTAAATGGAGGCATTGCCACTACACCACAATATATGTTGGCATCTCTTTTTGAGTAAATACCCTAAGTGTAAGGTGAAATCATGATGTGAATATGTAGGGCTATACATAGTAGCCAGAGAAGGAAAGAACAGAGGTAACTACTGCCCCCTACCCCCACTTCTACAGATATTTCCACATACGGTGACCATATAATGGTAGATATCAGCTGCACACAGGCTCTGCAGACCACATAAGCGATTACATACAGATACATCAGGTGACTAGCATGTGACGTCTTTTCCGATCAGAGTCGGTTACTTTCCTTTTTCTTGGCCCAGAATGTCATGACGATTAATTCCAGACACAATTCGTCTCCACAGAACCTGAAAGACAAACATTTTAGGCTCCGCACTTTTCCAGCATCTGTAGTGCCCCCAAACAGTTATAATGCCCCTTTAGAGATTACCAGCCCTCCTGTATAGCCCCTATATGGCAGTAGGCCCTGACCGAAGTTAGTTACCATCACAGTCTGACTCCACAGTATTTCTGCACGAACAATTGCACTTTGTAATGACATCACTCATTTTACTATAAAATGTATGGCGCAACCAAAAAGAATATAATTTGTGAGAGAAATTAAAAAGAAAAATGCATTTTTGAAACTTTTTTTTCTTTTTCTTTGGAGTGCACTTTATGGTAAAAAATACATCCCATCTTTATTCTGTGGGTCAATATGATTAAGATGATACCCATGCTTACATGCTTTTGTATTATTGTTCTGCTTTAACCCCTTAACGACGCAGGACGTATATTTACATCCTGTGCCGGCTCCCGCGATATGAAGCGGGGCCGCGCTGCGACCCCTCATCACATCACGTCGGTCCCGGCGCTCATCAACAGCCGGGACCCGCGGCAAATACCACACATCGCCAATCGCGGCAATGTGCAGTATTAACCCTTTAGAAGCTGCAGTCAAAGCTGACCGCCGCTTCTAAAGTGAAAGTGAAACTATCCCGGCTAGTCAGTCGGGCTGTTCGGGACCGCCGCGGTGAAATCGTGGCGTCCCGAACAGCTTACAGGACACCGGGAGGGCCCTTACCTGCCTCCTCGGTGTCCGATCGACGAATGACTGCTCAGTGCCTGAGATCCAGGCAGGAGCAGTCAAGCGCCAATAACACTGATCACAGGTGTGTTAATACACGCCAGTGATCTGTGTAAGAGATCAGTGTGTGCAGTGTTATAGGTCCCTATGGGACCTATAAAACTGCAAAAAAAAAAGTAAAAAAAAGTGTTAATAAAGGTCATTTAACCCCTTCCCTAATAAAAGTTTGAATCACCCTCCTTTTCCCATAAAAAAAAAAAAAAAATAAACATATGTGGTATCTCCACGTGCCTAAATGTCCGAACTATAAAAATATATCGTTAATTAAACCGCACGGTCAATGGCGTACATGTAAAAAAAATTCAAAAGTTCAAAAAAGTCACTTTTTATACCATTAAAAAATTAATAAAAAGTGATCAAAAATTCCGATCAAAACAAAAATCATACCGATAAAAACTTCAGATCACGGCGCAAAAAAAAGAGTCCTCATACCGCCCTGTACGTGGAAAAATAAAAAAGTTATAGGGGTCAGAAGATGTATGAATGTATAAATTTCCCTGCATGTAGTTATGATTTTTTCCCGAAGTACTACAAAATCAAACCTATATAAGTAGGGTATCATTTTAACTGTATGGACCTACAGAATAATGATAAGGTGTCATTTTTACCGAAATATGCACTGCATAGAAATGGAAGCCCCCAAAAGTTACAAAATGGCGTTTTTTCTTCGATTTTGCCGCACAATGATTTTTTTTCCGTTATGCCGTGAATTTTTGGGTAAAATGACAGATGTCACTGCAAAGTAGAATTGAAGACGCAAAAAATAAGCCATAATATGGATTTTTAGGTGGAAAATTGAAAGGGTCCTTAAGGGGTTAAAAAAAAAAGTCAAGCAATTTTAAGATAAAATATTGTATTCTGACCCCAATAACTTTTAAAATTTTCCCTACATGGGGGTGTATGAGGGCTCATTTTTGCACCATGATCTGTAGATCCGTACCGCTTTTGCACATAAAAGACTTTTTGATCACTTTTATATTCAATTTATTCTGTGCTGTGATGTGGACATTGGCATTATTTTACATTTCTGTCGCTCACAGTATGGGATCATAAACATTATATTTTAATCATTCGGATATTTTCACATGCAGTAATATCAAATATGCAGGGTTTTATATTTATTTTTATTTAAAAAAATAGAAAAAGGGAATGATTTAAATCTTTATTAGGGGAGGGGCTTATGTGTGTTTAAAAAAAAAATTGTTTTTATTCGTTTACTTTCACTTTTTCATGTCCCCATAGGAAATTTTTACATGCAATCTTCAGATTGCTTACACTGAGTAATGCTTCGCTGTTGCATAGCATTACTGAGTGTTATTGGTGATCTGCTAGTAGAGCCTGGCTCAGCAGCCACTATCAGTAGATTGGAGCTGGCACCCACACGATGCAGGTGAGAGGATCTCCGACAGGTGATCACACTGATTGGACCTCCGCCTACATTTTGCGGGGGAACCAATCAGTTTAGGGGGACAGTGATTGTGGCCGGTGCTTAACCCCTTAAGGACTCAGGGTTTTTCCGTTTTTGCACTTTCGTTTTTTCCTCCTTACCTTTTAAAAATCATAACCCTTTCAATTTTCCACCTAAAAATCCATATTATGGCTTATTTTTTGCGTCGCCAATTCTACTTTGCAGTGACATTAGTCATTTTACCCAAAAATGCACGGCGAAACGGAAAAAAAAATCATTGTGCGACAAAATCGAAAAAAAAACGCCATTTTGTAACTTTTGGGGGCTTTCGTTTCTACGCAGTGCATATTTCGGTAAAAATTACACCTTATCTTTATTCTGTAGGTCCATACGGTTAAAATGATACCCTACTTATATAGGTTTGATTTTGTCGCACTTCTGGAAAAAATCATAACTACATGCAGGAAAATTTATACGTTTAAAAATGTCATCTTCCGACCCCTATAACTTTTTTATTTTTCCACGTATGGGGTGGTATGAGGACTCATTTTTTGCGCCGTGATCTGAAGTTTTTATCGGTATGATTTTTGTTTTGATCGGACTTTTTGATCACTTTTTATTCATTTTTTAATGATATAAAAAGTGACCAAAATACGCTTTTTTGGACTTTGGAATTTTTTTGCGCGTACGCCATTGACCGTACGGCTTAATTAATGATATATTTTTATAGTTCGGACATTTACGCACGCGGCAATACCACATATGTTTATTTTTTATTTTTTTTACACTGTTTTATTTTTTTTATGGGAAAAGGGGGGTGATTCAAACTTTTATTAGGGAAGGGGTTAAATGACCTTTATTAACACTTTTTTTTAACATTTTTTTTGCAGTGTTATAGGTCCCATAGGGACCTATAACACTGCACACACTGATCTCCTATGCTGATCACTGGCGTGCATTAACACGCCTGTGATCAGCATTATCGGCGCTTGACTGCTCCTGCCTGGATCTCAGGCACGGAGCAGTCATTCGTCGATCGGACACCGGGGAGGCAGGTAAGAGCCCTCCCGGTGTCCGATCAGCTGTTCGGGACGCCGCGATTTCACCGCGGCGGTCCCGAACAGTCCGACTGAGCAGCCGGGTCACTTTCACTTTCACTTTAGAAGCGGCGGTCAGCTTTGACCGCCGCTTCTAAAGGGTTAATACCGCACATCGCCGCGATCGGCGATGTGTGGTATTAGCCGCGGGTCCCGGCCGTTGATTAGCGCCGGGACCGACGCGATATGATGCGGGATCGCGGCGCGATCCCGCTTCATATCGCGGGAGCCGGCGCAGGACGTAAATATACGTCCTGCGTCGTTAAGGGGTTAAAGGGGTTATCCAGGAAAAAACTTTTTTTTAGATTTATCAACTGGCTCCAGAAAGTTAAACAAATTTGTAAATTACTTCTATTTAAAAATGTTAATCCTTTCAGTACTTATGAGCTGCTGAAGTTGCGTTGTTCTTTTCTGTCTAAGTGCTCTCTGATGACACGTGTCTCGGGAACAGCCCAGTTTAGAAGCAAATGCCCATAGAAAACCTCTTCTACTCTGTGCAGTTCCCGAGACAAGCAGAGATGTCAGCAGAGAGCACTGTTGCTAGACAGAAAACAACGACTCAATTTAAGCAGCTGATAATTATTGAAAGGATTAAGATTTTTAATAGAAGTAATTTACAAATCTGTTTAACTTTCTGGAGCCAGTTGATATAAAAAAAAAAGTTTTTCCTGGAATACCCCTTCTGTCATTGTCTGTTAGTGCGCGGCTGCTGACATCTCCTGCACTCACTTGATAGTTGGTCAGGATGTAAATGTCCTTCCTTGTGCATTAAGTACCAGGCACCAAGACGTATATTTACCTCCAATGGAGGAGATTTATCAAAACCTGTGCAGAGGAGAAGTTGATCAGTTGCCCGATCAGCTTGCTTCTTTATTTTTTAAAAAGGCCTCTGAAAAATGAAAAAAGCTATCTCTGCACAGGTCTTTATAAATCTTCCTTAATGTTTTTAACCTCTTAAGGATGCAGGGCGTACCTGTACACCCTGCGCCCGGTCCGGGTTTATAACGCAGGGTCACACTGTGATAGCGGGTCGGTCCCGGCGGTTAATAAAAGCTGGGATCCTGGGCTAATAGCGTGCGGCACCGATCGTTGTACCATGCGCTATTGACCCTTCAGATGCGGCAATCAAAGTTGATCGCCGTGTCTAAAGTTGAAAAAATTGCATCCCAGCAGCTCAGTCGGGCTGATCGTGAAATTGCGATGTCCTGATCAGCTAGGACGCCTCCTGCACGTCCGATTGACGATTGAGATCTAGGCTGGAGAAGTCATGCCCCAATAAAACTAATCATCCGCATGCTGTTCTATGCGATGATCAGTGTTAGGAATCAATGTACTGCATGTTATAGCCACTAGAGGGGGCTATAACATAGCAAAAAAAAAAGTTACTAATGATGAACTAACCCCTTCCCTAATAAAAGTAAGAATAACTTCCCTTTTCCCATTAAAAAAAAAAAAAACCTGTGTAAATAAAAATAAATATATGCGGTATTGCTGCATGTGGAAATGTCCGAACTATAAAAATATATTGTTAATTAAACCACACGGTCAATGGCATGCACCCAAAAATTCCAAACTCCAAAATAGCATATTTTTGGTCACTTTTTATAGCACAAAAAAATGAATAAAAAGCAATCAAAAAGTCCAATCAAAACAAAAATAGTACTGATAAAAACTTCAGATCAGGGTGCAAAAAAATGAGCCCTCATACCAGCCCGTATGCGGAGAAATAAAAAAGTTATAGGGGTCAGAAGATGACAATTTTAAACGTATTCATTTTCCTGCATGTAGTTATGATTTTTTTTTCAGAAGTACGACAAAATCAAACCTATATAAGTAGGGTATCAGTTTGACCGTATGGACTTAACAGAATAAATGAGGAAGCCCGTAGAAACGGAATCCCCCCAAAAGTTACAAAATTGCATTTTTTCTTCAATTTTGTGGCACAATTATTTTTTTTTCCATTTCGCCGTAGATTTTTTGGTAAAATTACTGATGTCACTGCAAAAGTAGAATCGCGCACAAAATAAGCCATAATATGGAATTTTAGGTGCAAAATTGAAAGTGTTATGATTTTTAGAAGGTGATGAGGAAAAAATGTAAATGCAAAAAACAGAAAAACCGTGCGTCTTTAAGGGGTTATCAGTAACAAAAACCTCCTTATGTCACTGTTATCATGATAACACACTGTAAAAAATCTCGTCTTGTAATCGTCTTACTACTGTGGTGACACACTGTAACAAACCTCCTCATGTAATCTCCTTACTACTGGGGTGACACTCTGTAACAAACCTCCTCTTCATGTAATCCCCTTACTACAGGGGTGACTGATACATTGTAACAAACCTCCTCATGTAATCTCCTTACTACTGGGGTGACACACTGTAATAAACCTCCTACTCATGTAATCTTCTTACTACTGGGGTGACACACTGTAATAAACCTTCTCTTCATGTAATCTCCTTACTACTGGGGTGACACACTGTATCAAAACTCCTCCTCATGTAATCTCCTTACTACTGGCGTCACACTGCTATGTCTGTCCTGGTCTGTGTTCACACACAGCTATTGGATTGCTGTGTATGAACAGCTCTATGTTTCCTGGTCAGGGAATAGTTAATGTCTCTGGCTTTTACAGCCTCAGCCTCTGTTGTCCAATTGCCTTTAAAGGAGTACTCCGGCGTGCACTTTTTTCCTTTTGTCCCGTCTGGGCTGCAAAATAAAAGAAAACACACTTTCTCTTACCTGCCAACGAGCCCCCGGAGCTCCGGTACACTACGGTACAGGTGTTCGGTCCCCGGGCTGTATTCTTCTTACTTCCTGTTAGCCCGGCACGCCACACGGAGCTTCAGCCTATCACTGGACGAGGCGGCAGAGATTATGAATTATGAGCGGTGTATACAGGAGCCGGCGGGGAGCTCAGTGTAGCCGCATGTGCCGCCAACTTTTACAGTTAATAAGTTCAGATCGCAGCAGGTCTCTGGAGAATGACCCACTGTGATCTGTCCCTCAAGTTAACAAACAGGTGGCACATGTGGCTACACTATGCTCCCCGCCAGCTCCTGGTGGGGAATACTGTATACACTGTCATAATTTCATAATCGCTGCTGGGAGATGGGAGCTCTGATTGGTGAATAGCTATTCACCAATCGGAGCTCCAATCTCCCGGCGGCAGCGATTATGAATTGTGAGAGATGTATAAAGGAGCCTGGAGCCAGCAGGGAGTGCAGTGTGTGCCGCTGGCTTGTTAACTTAATAAATATGGATCACAGAGGGTCTCAGCAGAATAACCTGCTGCGATCAGCACCTCAGCCCCTGGACTATAACTCCCATCATGGACAGAGTCTGTCTATGATGGGAGTAGTAGTCCTAAAAGTCCCGCAGCTGGGGGATGTGCAAGTGCCATCCCTTAGCGCTGCGGTACTGCAACTACTCCCATCATGGGACAGATTCTGTCCCATGATGGGAGTTATAGTCCAAGGGCAGAGGGACAGATCGAGCTACACAGTCCAGGCCTGACTCTGTTCTTATTATGCGTTTTGCATAATGGGAACAGAGCATTGTGTTTTTTTATAATTGAATTTTCAGGCCTAGTAGTGGAAGCCATCTTATAGACGGAATCCATTACTAAGCCTGGGCTTAACGTTAGCCCCAAAATCAGCTAAGGCTAACCTCCAATTATTACCAGGTACCCACCGCCACAGGGGTGCCAGGAAGAGCCGGTTCTAACAGGCCCGGAGCATCAAAAATGGCACTCCTGGGCCTAGGCGGTAACAGGCTGGTGTTATTTAGGCTGGGGAGGGCCAGTAACAATGGTCCTCGCCCACCCTGGTAACGTCAGGCTTTTGCTGCTTGGTTGGTATCTTGCTAATACTAAAAATAGGGGGAACCCTATGCGTTTTTTTAAATAAATAAAAAAAACGTGTGTGGTTCCCCCATTTTCTCATTATTAGCCAGATACCAACCAAGCAGCAACAGCCTGACATTACTAGGGTGGGCGAGAACCATTGTTACTGTCTCTCCCCACCCTTAATTATGTCATCCTGTTACCACCTAGGCCCAGGATCACCATTTTTGACACTCCGGGCCTGTTGGTACCGGCTCTTCCCGACACCCCTGTGGCGGTGGGTACTGAAGTAATAATTGTGGGTTAGCGCTAACTGATTTTGGGGCTAACGCTAAGCCCCGGCTTAGTAATGGATTCTGTCTACAAGATGGCTTCAAATCTAAAAAACATAAAACATGAAAAAAAAATGTTTATAAAAAAAAAATTATGAAACTTCCCCCACAGCCCTCGTTAACTCTTTTATTGAAATAAAAAAAACACTGTTCATCATTGCAATCCGCCGAATCTGACATAGTCCTTCGCATTCACGTATCTAAAATGAGAAGAAAACAAAAACAATAAAACTACAATCTACAAAGCTCAAAAAGCTGGTCTGAAATTTTTTATGTAAACTTGACTCTCACCCCTTTGAAAATATCATGTAAAGTAGACAACATACGTGGACACGCCCACTTTTACAAATCTGACGTGAACAGTGTAAACCACAGCACAAAGCTGTTTGAAAATGTGGTCGATACTTTTTTTTTTTGCACAAAATTCTTTGAGAATCTCCCTCTCTGTGTACTTTATAAAGATTTATGATTTTACTATTGTGCAGAGTTTTGTTCGGCACACACTGCTGATCCGGCACTTCTAGCTATGTAAGCAGTGTACAGTGGGAAAATGCCACAGCTCTGTGAAGTGTGAGGTGGAGAAGGAGTGCACAGAAGAGCGAGGGGGGAGCGTTTCTATTGTGATAGCCTGGGGGAGTAGGGTATGGGGAGTGTAGATGTGCGGTGACTAAAGGGTGCTTGTTAACCCTTGCTATTTGTGACGCCAGGGTGAGGGCTCCTCAGTAATGCTTGTCCTACCGCCATCCTTCCCAAGAGCGATAGGGAGGAAGATAATAATGGAATGTCCACAACCGGAGAGTTTGCTGAAACAGTTGTAACTTTTACTGAAGATTTTATGCAAGCTTCATAACCGGAACAGTTGCTATACATGCAAGCTTTCTTTGGAGATTGACAAAGGTTGGGCAATTTAGAGTCTTTAGGATAATATGCGCTGTTCCACTGGATTTAGGGGATTTAGTTGCGGTCCAGTAGTCATGCTAGCTTTAGCGGGGGTAGTTTAGAACTCACGGTTTAAGTTCCGCTGAGGACGGTAGGTTTTCAGTCCTTGCGTGTCTTTGCAAGTTGTGCAGATCCGTCCTGCTAGTCCGACATCCACGAGAGAAGCAACCCAAGAGGGCGATAATTGGCTACAACTCCCTTATATGGGCAGGGGCTGGACTAGTGCTAATTGGTCCAATACTTGTGTCAATCACCATTACAAAGGATTATGGGTAACATGTGACCCAAGGACCTCCAAAGGATATTAACATAGTCACATGACCGAAGGTCCTGCGACGCTAAACAAGGTAAGTTCTATACATTATATTAAATATACATTATTACTAAATATGTACATGTATTAACAGCATAGAATTAGAGTAGAGGTGAGGCGACTAGGGGCTGTCCCACCTGGGGGACCCTACCTGAGCATAGTTACTCTGACTTTGGGGACCACCACACTAGGTACGGTATGCAATAGGTAACCGGGACACCACATTATATTTGCACAAAATTTGTCAAAGGTGTGCACAACTTTTGCAAATCTTGAGCAAGAGTGTAAATTAAACAAGCAGTTTGAAGGGGTAGATCTGTGTCTATAATAGACACCTAATGATAAATCTTCCTCAATGTCCTAAAAAAGTAACATGAAGCTGCCCTTACCTGGTGTCCAAAGGAGCAGCTAATCCTGGCACAGGTAAAATGTACAGAACATGTAATACCTTCCTGTACTGTAGGGGGCGCTACCAGACAGCCAGTCAGTGCATGCACTTTAGTAATTAGGTGTATCCCCATTCTGATTGGTCAGATCTTCCGGTGATTGACACGTTTCACAGATCTAGACTGTCTGTAGCATTGTATGTTGAGTCTGGTTTCAAGTTACAATGGTCCAGAAAATATCATTGTATACTGAAACTATGTATGTTGAGGCCATTGTAAGTTGAGAGATCACTGCATATAAATAACACAGGATCTACTGCCTTCCCCTCCCCGAGGAATGACCTCTGCACAGATAACTAATCTCTTTCATGTGAATAAGGTCTGGGCCAGCCACTTTTGTCTGTGTCCATAAAAATGTAATAAAATATGCAATTATTTTAAGAAACAAATGTTAAAAGTTCCAACTCACTTTTTGCTATTCATTTGTTAGATAAAAAATGTAAACAACAATTTTTTTTATATTGTCACATTTATAACAATCCAAACTATCCAAAACAACTTCTTACTTTAACCCCTTAAGGACCGAGTGTTTTTCCATTTTTTGCACTTTCGTTTTTTTCCTCCTAAAAAACTTAACCTTTCAATTTTGCACCTACAGACTGACATGGTGGCTTATTTTTTGCACCACCAATTCTACTTTGTAATGACATCAGTCTTTTTACCCAAAAATCTACTGCGAAACCACAAAAAAAAAAAAAAATTGTGCGACAAAATTGAAGAAAAACTCAAATTTGTAATTTTGGGGGCTACCGTTTCTACGCAGTACATTTTTCGGTAAAAATGACACATTATCTTTATTCTGTAGGTCCATACGATTAAAATGATACCCTACTTATATAGGTTTGATTTTGTCGTACTTCTGGAAAAAACATAACTACATGCACGAAAATCCATACGCTTAAAATTGTCCTCTTCTGACCCCTATGACTTTTTAACTTTTCTGCGTATGAGGTATGAGGGCTCATTTTTGTGCCGTTATCTGAAGTTTTTAGTGGTACCATTTTTGTATTGATCGGACTTTTTGATTGCTTTTTATTCATGGGTGTTTATTTTTCCCACTTATTTTTCCCACACTTTTAGTCCCCTTAGGGGACTTTTAGGAAGAATCATTAGATGCTTCATACAGATCAATGTGGTTTCATAGAACCACATTGATATGTGTGCTGTGCGCTCGATTGATGAAGCTGGCATAGAACATGAGGTAAGCCCTCTAGCTACCTCAGCAGTGGTCATCAGTTGTGTAGCATCTGGTATCCATTGTTTCTGGATGCTGGACAGGGGAAGGCAGCAAGCTGCCTTCCCCTGTCCAGTGCTTTCCGCTTGCCCAACCATCCGGCGTCCAAATTAAGATGTCGGATGATTGTGAACTCTCCCATTCAAATGTATGGGAACAATTATACCAGCATGCTGAAGGGAAACTATGCCAGACAATGGATATATGTGAAGGGGGCCTAACTGACCAATATAACATGGATGCCATACAATATATTGTCCAAGGTAATCCTGGCTCAGTTATTCTGACATGATACTCAACTTTTTATGTAGATAACATATAAATTGTAAAGCAGCATTCAAAAATGAACATACTCTTTACAGAAATGAACGTGGGAATTGAAATAAAATTTTCTATACAAAATTACATTTTTTTTAAAAGGAAGCCCCAAAGCAGAGAGATTAAAAGCGGGATGGGTGCATGACAGGTAGAGACACCCCAGCTTGGTAAACGGTAATTCTAAGGGATGCTAGAGATGGTACCTGGCTTGTTGGTGGAAACTTTGCGAGCAGGGTCCCTAGAGAAGGAGTAAGTCTCTTAAGATGGTGCCCTTGGGTCAGATGACTTACTGCTAAGGGCAAAGTAGGAGACTCAACAGTAAGCAGATCGAGTTGTCTCCATGTCCCCCTTCTGCTGAGTTACTAGTGGTGGCAGGGAAAAATTTCTGGGGGTAGATATATATCATCTGTACTCAGTGATTCATACTCGTGCTTGTGGCTGCCACCGTTGCATACCCACCTGTGAGAATTACAATAACCTTAGCAAAGGGGTCAGAGGTGTGCAATTAACCGCGACCTGAGGGCACGCCTTTAGTGGGCATACCTTGTAGATGGATGAAATAATTTAAGGGAGGGATGGGCAGGTTCCGCAAAATGTCACTTAGGCCCCACCTTCAGGTACCGGGGGCGTTATATATACTCACGCCCCCTGCCCTAACTCCTGTAAACTCTGCCCAGAGGTGGAGGGGTGTTTAATACTTACATCCCCCACACAAATACAGCCTTAACAGGCTTAACACATATGGACTGGAGTGCAGCATCTACCAAATCCACGGGCCTGAGCCCAGGGTAAATAAACCCTATTAAACGCCCACCCCTAAAACTTAATTTTTATTTTGGTATTAAAAATCAGAGTGTGAACTTAAAAACGTTCTGACGTTGGTAGAATTATATACTGTTAGCCAACTTGCTGTTCTAGTCACTGGTGAATCTGCAGTATCCACCTTTCAGTCTCCAAACACCAGGATTAGTGATTAAAAACAGTATGTGGGCCCCCCTCTACATGTTTCGTTGTGTCCGCAACATCATCAGGAGGGATATTTCTACCAATGTCAGAACCTTTGTTTTTAAAGGGGTACTCCACTGGAAAACATTTTCTTTTAAATCAACTGGTGCCAGAAAGTTAAACAGATTTGTAAATTAAGAAAAAAGTGGTAGAGAAAAGGGGAGCCCACACCTCAAGGGCAATAATATTGTATATTAAATTATATTACAATTGGATGAGACCGTTCTTCAATTAATAAAGATTATAAGATTTATTAAAATTTAATAAAATATCAAATACATATAAAGTCCCCTCAAAGTCCATAATAGTGTCAGCTATTAGCTACTGAGGAAGGGGTCGAACTATTCGTCTTGAGTACCCTGAAACGCATCTAGCCCAGTGCCAAAAAGTGCCAACTATTATGGACTTTGAGCCACGACCAGTCCCAGTTTCACTATTGAGTGACCCGATACCACCTCTGGGATCTGTCTATCAGTTTTGGGAATATAACCCACAGCGAGATCCACACATCGCTTTTGGAAATAACTTGCAGAATCTCCTGCCACTCCCGGACTCCCTGTATTTGCTCCTATTGCAGATTCTGATGTCAGACGCCTCTTAAAGGAGGGAACACCATCAGTTTGCCCGCATAGATCCTTGGAGCAACCGCACGGTTGTTACGCCTAGCGCTCCGGGTCCCCGCTCCTCCCCGGAGCGCTTACGGCGTCTCTCTCTCCGCAGCGCCCCGGTCGGTCCCGCTGACCGGGAGCGCTGCACTGTCATGGCCGTCGGGGATGCGATTCGCACAGCGGGACGTGCCTGCTCGCGAATCGCATCCCAGGTCACTTACCCGTCCCGGTCCCCTGCTGTCATGTGCTGGCGCGCGCGGCTCCGCTCTCTAGGGCGCGCGCGCGCCAGCTCCCTGAGACTTAAAGGGCCAGTGCACCAATGATTGGTGCCTGGCCCAATTAGCTTAATTGGCTTCCACCTGCTCCCAGACTATATCTGATCACTGCCCCTGCACTCCCCTGCCGGATCTTGTTGCCTTAGAGCCTAGTGAAAGCGTTACTGTGTTTGTCCATACTGTGTACTTGACCTCCTGCTATTGCCTTATTGACTACGATTCTTGCTGCCTGCCCCGACCTTCTGCTACGTCCGACCTTGCTTTTGTCTACTCCCTTGTACCGCGCCTATCTTCAGCAGTCAGAGAGGTTGAGCCGTTGCTAGTGGATACGACCTGGTCACTACCGCCGCAGCAAGACCATCCCGCTTTGCGGCGGGCTCTGGTGAACACCAGTAGTGACTTAGAACCGGTCCACTAGCACGGTCCACGCCAATCCCTCTCTGGCACAGAGGATCCACCTCCTGCCAGCCGGCATCGTGACAGTAGATCCGGCCATGGATCCCGCTGAGGTTCCCCTGCCAGTTGCCTCTGACCTCACTACGCTGGTCGCCCAGCAAGCTCGACAGATCGCCCAACAAGAGCACCAGCTGTCGTACTTGACCACCATGACTCAGCAACTTCAGTCGCAGCTACAGCAGCTTCAGTCTCAGCTACAGCAATTTCAGTCACAGCTACAGCAGCAACAACCTTCTCCTCCGCCAGCTCCTGCACCTCTTCCGCAGCGAGTGGCCACTCCTCGCCTCCGCTTGTCCCTGCCGGACAAATTTGATGGGGACTCTAAGTTTTGCCGTGGCTTTCTTTCACAATGTTCCCTGCACTTGGAGATGATGTCGGACCAGTTTCCTACTGAAAGGTCTAAGGTGGCTTTCGTAGTCAGTCTTCTGTCTGGGAAAGCTCTGTCATGGGCCACACCGCTCTGGGACCGCGATGACCCCGTCACTGCCTCTGTACACTCCTTCTTCTCGGAAATTCGAAGTGTCTTTGAGGAACCTGCCCGAGCCTCTTCTGCTGAGACTGCCCTGCTGAACCTGGTCCAGGGTAATTCTTCCGTTGGCGAGTACGCCATACAATTCCGTACTCTTGCTTCTGAACTATCCTGGAATAATGAGGCCCTCTGCGCGACCTTTAAAAAAGGCCTATCCAGCAACATTAAAGATGTTCTGGCGGCACGAGAAATTCCTGCTAACCTGCATGAACTCATTCATCTAGCCACTCGCATTGACATGCGTTTTTCTGAGAGACATCAAGAGCTCCGCCAGGAAAAAGACTTAGATCTCTGGGCACCTCTCCCACAGTCTCCGTTGCAATCTACGCCTAGGCCTCCCGCCGAGGAGGCCATGCAAGTGGATCGGTCTCGCCTGACCCAGGAGGAGAGGAATCGCCGTAGGGAAGAAAATCTTTGTCTGTACTGTGCCAGTACCGAACATTTCTTGGTGGATTGCCCTATCCGTCCTCCACGTCTGGGAAACGCACGCTCGCACCCAGCTCTCGTGGGTGTGGCATCTCTTGATTCTAAGTCGGCTTCTCCAAGTCTCACGGTGCCCGTGCGGATTTCTCCTTCAGCCAACTCCTCCCTCTCAGCCGTGGCCTGCCTGGACTCTGGTGCCTCTGGGAATTTTATTCGGGATTCCTTGGTGAATAAATTCCGCATCCCGGTGACCCGTCTCGTCAAGCCACTCTACATTTCCGCGGTCAACGGAGTCAGGTTGGATTGCACCGTGCGTTACCGCACGGAGCCCCTCCTAATGTGCATCGGACCTCATCACGAAAAAATTGAGTTTTTGGTCCTCTCCAATTGCACTTCCGAAATTCTCCTTGGACTACCCTGGCTTCAACACCATTCAAGAGCTGGGGTACCTCTTGTTTCAAGGACTGCCTTAAACCGGTTCCCAGTACTCCCTGCCGTGACCCTGTGGTTCCCCCTGTATCCGGTCTCCCTAAGGTCTTTATGGACTCTGCCTGCCATAAGAAGTGCCTCTCCCCCCCTCCCAGTCCAGTCAGACAAGCCTCGGTGCCTCCTCATGGCCCCCGTCCTGGTGTCACACTGCCCCGTGCCAGGCCTCGCCCTCTGCCCTCCCTCCCCATTCCCACTCCTGCAGTACTGCCTGCCGTTGAGGAAACCCTCCATTCTTTCCCGGTGTCCTCATCCCAGGGGAGGCAGTTACCGGACAAAGAGAAGGGGAGACCTAAGGGGGGGGGGTACTGTTACGCCTAGCGCTCCGGGTCCCCGCTCCTCCCCGGAGCGCTTACGGCGTCTCTCTCTCCGCAGCGCCCCGGTCGGTCCCGCTGACCGGGAGCGCTGCACTGTCATGGCCGTCGGGGATGCGATTCGCACAGCGGGACGCGCCCGCTCGCGCATCGCATCCCAGGTCACTTACCCGTCCCGGTCCCCTGCTGTCATGTGCTGGCGCGCGCGGCTCCGCTCTCTAGGGCGCGCGCGCGCCAGCTCCCTGAGACTTAAAGGGCCAGTGCACCAATGATTGGTGCCTGGCCCAATTAGCTTAATTGGCTTCCACCTGCTCCCAGACTATATCTGATCACTGCCCCTGCACTCCCCTGCCGGATCTTGTTGCCTTAGAGCCTAGTGAAAGCGTTACTGTGTTTGCCCATACTGTGTACTTGACCTCCTGCTATTGCCTTATTGACTACGATTCTTGCTGCCTGCCCCGACCTTCTGCTACGTCCGACCTTGCTTTTGTCTACTCCCTTGTACCGCGCCTATCTTCAGCAGTCAGAGAGGTTGAGCCGTTGCTAGTGGATACGACCTGGTCACTACCGCCGCAGCAAGACCATCCCGCTTTGCGGCGGGCTCTGGTGAACACCAGTAGTGACTTAGAACCGGTCCACTAGCACGGTCCACGCCAATCCCTCTCTGGCACAGAGGATCCACCTCCTGCCAGCCGGCATCGTGACAACGGTAAACTCCGGGTCCACCCGTACACCAAGCGAGAGGAGACCGCAAAACTAACTGGTAATATAATTCTATTTCTCCTACCACTGGCCTACTTATGATTTTATCTGGACATTTCCACCTAATATTACATCCCACTGTTGGACTGAAAATCAGCACATTTCCAGATCAGATTACCAACAGTGCCGGATTATTGGTCACATTGTCAGACTATTTGGCAGCCATTACTTCTAACATATTGCCATTGCATTTTATGCTATTGATGTAATTATTCCTCCCCCAAGGGCCCTGTGAGGGGAATTTATATGTATTTGATATTTTATTACATCTTAATAAATCTTATAATCTTTATTAATTGAAGCACGGTCTCCGCCAATTGTAATATAATTTAATATACAATATCATTGCCCTTGAGGTGTGGGCTCCCCTTTTCTCTACCACTTTTTTCTAAATGTATACATCTGGGGTATAGGTGTACTGCCCAATCCACCTTGGTCAGTGCAAAATTGTGAGCTGCACCATTGCTTTATATTTTTTCTTTAGATTTGTAAATTACTTCTATTAAAAAATCCCAATCCTTTCAGCACTTATCAGCTACTGTATATTACAGAGGAAGTTTTTTTCTTTTTTTAATTTCCTTTCTCTCTGACAACATGCTGTCTGTTGACATCTCTGTTAATTTTAGGAATTGTCTGGTGCAGGAGCAAATCCCCATAGCAAACCTATCCTGCTCTGGACAGTTCCTAAAATGGACAGAGGTGTCAGCAGAGAGCATCTTGTCAGACAGAAAGGAAATTCAAAAAGAAAATAACTTTCTCTGTAGTATACATCACAAAAAAAGTACTGGAAGGATTGGGATTTTTTTTTTTTTATTGAAGTAATTTACAAATCTGACTTGTAGAAGAATGTGAAATGAGCGGCACTCACCACTTCCAGGTAGCGACAAACTTCTTTATTTCTTAAAGTGCAGTTAGGACATAAAGGTGCAGGAAGACAAGAACGCCGGATAATCCGGTAGACTGGTAACCATCTCGTCCACTGAGGGCTCTCCAGGTAAATACCTGTGAGGCTCCACCCGTGGGCGGTCATTTCTGTGATTACATATAAGTGCAAGATTACAAAACATAAAAAAATGTTTAAAAACAGAAATAAACCAGGATTAGCAACACTGTGGCAATCATATATACTTAAATCAAGTTTGTCGTTCAAGCCGTTCTTACGCATTATACATCGGGCCTCGGCTTGAACTAGCAACTTGCGTCTGTCAGAATCGTCTATGCTGTCAATTCTTTCTATACCAAAGAATCTTAAAGATTTTGGGTCACCCGCATGAATATTGAGCACATGATTTAGTATGTTCCGGATGGTAACTTGAGTAATGAAGTAGGGAATTCCCTGCTGTAACTTTTCTGAATCCGGATGTAGTTAGTCCCCCCTCATTAAGGGTGACTAACACATCCAGGAATTCAAGTTGGATGGGACTAGTTTTGAAAGTAAAGCTGAGATTCATGTCATTAACTATGTTGAGAAACTGGACGAAATTTTCAAAGTCATCTTCAGTACTGGACCACATAATGAAGATGTCGTCCACAAAGCGGACGTATCCCCCTATGTGGGCCAGGAATGGATTAATTTCCGAGAAGACAAATGTCTTCTCGAAACAGGCTACAAACAGATTGGCGAGAGTCCAAGCTACCAGAGTACCCATAGCCACTCCGCCAATCTGTTTACAAGAAGGCATTATTCTCTAGAACAAAACGCAAAGCATCACATATGAAATCAATGCATTGACTGCTTTTACCAGATTTGATTAATAATTTCCTAATCCACTGTACACTTAAGTTCTGATTAGACACACAGGTATAGGGCGCAACTCCAGCTGACACGCCGGCAACAGGATTTTAGGTGAGTATACACATGAATGTTCTGACTCACGGTTTAGTAGAAAATTTCTTTCTTGTTTATTCAAGTATATTCGGGTATTGTCTCGCAGGACATCAGGTTAGCAGCATAATATGCAAGCAGCAAAGGTGGATACAAGCTCCGTGCTCCCTTCAGTCATGGCCCAACGTTTCAGGGGCAAGCCCCCTTAGTGATGCGCTTGACTAAGGGGGCTTGCCCCTGAAACGTTGGGCCATGACTGAAGGGAGCACGGAGCTTGTATCCACCTTTGCTGCTTGCATATTATGCTGCTAACCTGATGTCCTGCGAGACAATACTCGAATATACTTGAATAAACAAGAAAGAAATTTTCTACTAAACCGTGAGTCAGAACATTCATGTGTATACTCACCTAAAATCCTGTTGCCGGCGTGTCAGCTGGAGTTGCGCCCTATACCTGTGTGTCTAATCATGAATCATTGAACAGAGAGGCTGGAGCTCTGTCGTATAGGAGTTGTATATACACTCTACACATTGAAATAACTCGGTTACTACTGTGTATACTATACACTTAAGTTCTGAGTAATATTTGTGTATAGGGACTCTAAGTCGATAGAGGCTAAAATACAACCCTCCTGCCATTTCATAGTGTTTAGAACAGATAGAAATTAGTATCATTAACTAATGCTGGGACATCTTTCAAAAGGGGGTCTCAAAAGATAATCTATCTATTTTGATAAGGGCTCGGTAATAGACCCCACCCCGGACACTATAGGGCGTCCTGGGGGGGGGGGGGGGGGGGAGGTTTCCATAGGATATTTTAGAGCTCTCAATTCATCTACAACTTTAATCTGAAAAAGATCTAGATTGCTTCCAGGATCTCAGCTTTACTTTCAAAACTAGTCCCATCCAACTTGAATTCCTGGATGTGTTAGTCACCCTAAATGAGGGGGGACTATCTACATCCGGATTCAGAAAAGTTACAGCAGGGAATTCCCTACTTCATTACTCAAGTTACCATCCGGAACATACTAAATCTGCTATCTCCTATGGGCAGCTACTCAGATTAAAACGCATTAATAGCTCTGAAGAGAGCTTTAAGTTGCAAGCACAAGATTTACTTACTAGGTTGGAAGACAGGGGCTACCCGAACCCAGTCTTGGACAGAGCTTTCAAAAGGGCATCAAGCCAAAATAGAAACGCTTTGCTATGTAGATCTGGATCGAGAAGGGAGAGACCAAATCGCTTCTCTTTTTCTTTTAGATTCAGTTCCATGAGCACAGCAATAAAAAAGGCCATATCCAAGTACTGGTATTTAATTCAAAAAGACCCTGTTCTGTCTAATTACAGTAAAGAAATGCCCCTAGTTACTTTTAAGCGTGCTAAGAATTTGAGAGATGTACTTACCAGAAGCAAATTCTCTTCAAACAAACAAGACCCGAACTGGTTAAAATCTAGTGGCCCTAAGAGCAATTACAAGTGCGGGTCCTGCAAATGGTGTCCCTCATTGATCTGCGACAAGATTGTTAGAATCGGAGGCATAGATATTAAATGTAGGGATCTTTTTTGTTGTAAGACGAAGTTTGTGGTGTATGGTCTGGTGTGCGATTGTGGCCGATTTTACATCAGCTGCACTACCAGACCAATGCACCACAGATTTCGGGAACACCTATATTCTTTAAAATCCAAAAAAGGCTCACCAAGAGTGATCGATCATGTGCTCAATACTCATGCGGATGACCCAAAATCTTTAAGATTCTTCGGTATAGAAAGAATTGACAGCATAGACGGTTCTGACAGACGCAAGTTGCTAGTTCAAGCCGAGGCCCGATGGATAATGCGTACGAACGCACAAGGGGATCTCGACTTGAACGACAAACTTGATTTAAGTATATTTCTCTGATTATATGATTGCCACGGTGTTGCTAATCCTGGTTTATTTCTGTTTTTAAAAGTTTTTTTATGTTTTGTAATCTTGCACTTGCACTTATATGTAATCACAGAAATGACCGCCCACGGGTGGAGCCTCACAGGTATTTACCTGGAGAGCCCTCAGTGGACGAGATGGTCTGACGAAGTGCGGAAGCACGGTACGGCTGTGACCAGTCTACCGGATTATCCGGCGTTCCTGTCTCCCTGCACCTTTATGTCCTAACTGCACTTTAAGAAATAAAGAAGTTTGTCGCTACCTGGACGTGGTGAGTGCCGCTCATTTCACATTCTTTTACACGTCTGATTTATGACTCTGTCCAAGCTGAGCACCCCACCAGAAGTAACGCTTGTACACACCTGTTTCTGCTAAGAGCGTTTTTTTTTTGGCTGTATGGCTGGCTGTGCCGAACGCTGTCTCTTATTGCAAGCATTAATTTACAAATCTGTTTAACTTTCTGGCACCAGTTGATTTAAAAGAAAATGTTTTCCAGTGGAGTACCCCTTTAAGGTCACACTCTGATTTTAATACCACAATAAAAGTGAAGTTTTAGGGATGGGCGATTAATAGGGTTTTTTTTTACCCCGGGCTCAGTCCCGTGAGTTTGGTAATTGCTCAATTGTCCCCTACTCACCTGGTGTTATGTAATTGGTATTTGAGTGTAGTATCTGGCACTAGACCACACATAATCTTAATATACAAGGCAAAGGTTATGTCCAGAGATTTGTCCTAAATGGTTCCTCCACAAAATGGACTAATGTCTTAATAGCATCCCCATGGAGTTTCTTCTGGCATCATTTCCATGTTACTTGTTTATAAAGCTATATAGAAATTGTACTTGAGAGTTTTTTTCTCCCGTTTACAGTTGATATCAATTAGTGTTGAGCGGCATAGGCCATATTCGAATTCGCGAATATTCGCAAATATATGGACGAATATTGGTCATATAGTCGCGAATATTCGCATATTCGTAATATTCCCGTTTTATTTTCGCAAATGCGAAAAATTCGCGTATGCAAAAATTAGCATATACAAAAATTAGCATAAGCGAAAATTCGCATATGCGAAAAGTAGCATATGCAAATGTTCACATATGCGAAAATTCGCACGCCAGGCTCACACAGTAGTATTAGAGCCTTCTTTACACCATACAAGCTGGAAGCAGAGAGGGGTGATCATTGTGATGTGTACTGTGAAAAAACCCCCCCCAAAAAAAACGAATATTCGTCATTACGAATATATAGTGCTATATTCGCAAAATTCGCGAATTCGCGAATATGCGATATTCGCGAATAATATTCGAATTGCGAATATTCGCGAGCAACACTAATATCAATCTGTTTAGTGTATTAGAGTCTACATAAAAGGTCTTATCCTATAGGGAGGCCATGGAGAATTGGGATCTCGTGTCAAGGTTCTATATCAACAGCTATCTGGATATTGACATACAGTATATGAGAAGGGCATTGTTTCAATAGAGAAAGGTATAATTTTGTTATTTTAGGAAATTTTTGACTCTTGGGGATAGGATGCTATGTACAAAAGTGTCATTTTTGTCTATGGGCTGAGTCTGGTATTGCAACTTATTCCCATCTGAATCAATGGGTCTTATCTACAATGGCAGACACAGACCAGGGACAAGAGTAACATAAAGCTGTCCATGTATTCTGAGCTTAAACTTATCCTTCGATTTGAATACAAATTTAGGGGATAAAAGTTATAGAAACACAGAATATGTCAGCAGATGAGAACAATTTGGCCTGTTGTTGTAGATATCTGGACTTGTAATAATCAGCTTCAGTGGTGTCTGCCTCTGGGGTAAGAGAATTCACAATACTCACAACACTTAAAGGGGTACTCCGCCCCTGATATCTTATCCACTATCCAAAGGATAGGGGATAAGATGTTAGATCGCCGCGGTCCCACTGCTGGGGATCCCGGGGATCGCCACTGCGACACCCCGCCATCATTACTGCACAGAGCGAGTTCACTCTGTGCATAATGACGGGCGATACAGGGGCCGGAGCAGCGTGACGTCAATGCTTTGCCCCTCATGACATCACGGCCCGTCCCCTTAATGCAAGTCTATGGCAGGGGGCGTGACGACCGCCACGCCCCCTCCCATAGACTTGTATTGACGGGGGCGGGCAGTGACGTCACGAGGGGCGGAGCCATGACGTAATGAGGCTCCGGCCCCTGTATTGCCCGTCATTACGTGCAGAGCGATCTCGCTCTGCGCAGTAATGATAGCGGGGTGCTGCAGCAGCGATCCCCGGGGTCCCCAGCAGCGGGACCCCGGCGATCTGACATCGTATCCCCTATGCTTTGGATAGGGGATAAGATGTCTAGGGGCGGAGTACCCGTTTAAAGAAATATTAGGCGACACATCAGTAGGTCAACAGTAGACTCTACTCTCCAGCATCCAGAATCAGAGTAAGTCCTTATCTGGAGAACAATAAGGGGTGGGTTTACAAAGCCACCCCCTCGAGTACAGTCTACAATCTACAACAGCAAGTTACAATGTGATGCCACAGTGACATAGCACATGTATATTTGCTATGGACCATCACCATATCTGCAGCTATGGCAACAGCCAACAATAATAGACAACGGTAAATCGCACAATATGAAGCTCATCATAAAGACAATGGGACAAATCATTAAAGGGGTTCTCCACCATAAGGTGATTTTAGTATGTACCTGACAGGCAGTAATGGACATGCTTAGGAAGGATCAGCACTTGTCTTGGGGCTAAACGGCTATGCTGTGAGATTACCATAACACTGTGGTTGGCTGTTTGTGTACTGGTATTTCCTGTTTGATTTTTTGCATCCAAATCCCATAATTCCATTTTCCTCCCTCCCACACATCAGCTACCCCACCCATTTAAACATAAATGAGCGGCATCCATTCAAAAGACCTGTGGTTTTCATTCAGGGTGCCTACAGATGTTGTATTAGTTGCAGATTGATCTCTCTCCCACCAAGCGATCCCTCCACCCATTGAAGCAGATAGCTTTTTGTTGCCTCATACATATCAACAAGCTGCCTTAACTTCATGAACCGTATCACAGGAGGCAGGAATAATTTTTCAGCGCAATTCTGTGTATTTTTTCCACAAGAAATCATCTGCTGCTTTTACTGTCTGTAGACGGTATAATAACCAGCAGTTCACTCCATTCTTAATACTCTGTGACAGAGTGCAATATATATATTTTTTGTGGTGCTGCACTGTTGTGTCCTGCTGCTATGCAAAAAAAAGTTTTTTCAGCGGACTGTAGTGCATTTTTCTGCCCTCATACGTGCATACCACATACCTACATCAAAGCAGTCTACTATTTAGTATCTGTAAATCTGTAACAAGTCTAGATACTGGGAAAGTTAAGGCAAAAGTATTCACCAGCTAGTGTTTTACAAAAATACGTTTCCAAGTGTACTGTAGCGTATTCTTTTGCCCTCATACGTGCATACCAGATACCTACATCTAAGTAGTGTACCATATTGTACCTGTTAATCTGTCAAGGGCCTATATACTGTGAAAGTCCAAGCAATAGTACTCACCGGCTGGTGTTTTACAAAAACTTACAGAGTTTTTAGGCTCATTGCAGCGCATTTTTCTGCCCTCATAAGTGCATACCACATACCTACATCAAAGCAGTCTACTATTTTGTATCTGTAAATCTGTGACAAGTCTAGATACTGGGAAAGTCCAGGCAAAAGTAATCACCGGCTGGTGTTTTTTTACGAAAATATGTTTTCCAAGTGTACTGTAGCGCATTTTTTTTGCCCTCATACATGCATACCACATGCCTACATCTAAGTAGTGCACTTTTTTGTACCTGTTAATCTGTAACAAGCCTACATACAGTGAAAGGCCAGGCAAAACTAATCACTGGCTGTTGTTTTATGAAATATGTTTTCCAAGTGTACTGTAGCACATTTTTTTGCCCTCATACATGCAAACCACATACCTATATCTAAGTAGTGCACTTTTTTGTACCTGTTTATCTGAAACAAGCCTACATACAGTGAAAGGCAGGAGGTGGTGACAGTGCTCAGGGGGCAGTGCTAGAGCTCAGAGACAAAATTCAGTCAAGCCTCCTGAGAAAGCAGAGGATGAGAAATCATCCTAGAAGGAAGGAGCTGATGATTTGCAGTGACAACATTGCACTGAAAATGAGAGGACTACACAACTTTCTGTCATGGGTATTTCAATCAAAAGCAAGCTGAATCCAGTATAATTTGTTATAATAGTATAAAAGTAAGTTATATATCTTGGGGGAATCATTTTATTTACATACAATTTAGGATACTAGAATACCCCTTTAACGATTACAATTTTTCATATGAATACATCTATATTGTCCTTTTTCTGAACTCACTTTGAAGTAGAAATTAAATATTTTACCCCTCCAATATTCTTTAGTTACAGAATGAGATATCAGTTGCTAAAATATGCTTTTGCCGAAAAGTTAAAGTAAAACAAGATGTTTCTATGGTAACAAGAAGAGAATTCTCCACTCCACTTCCATAAAAAAAGACCGATTCCCAGTGTACGCGCACACCGCACTGATTAGCATTGCATGACTTCATCTTTGTTTGTTGCTCGATACTGTACATTGACACCGCGTGCGCATAATGAGTCTGATGCCTACAGACGCTTTCATAGAAGCAAACCTAGAAAATGTGAATAAAGCAATTACTTAAACAGCCAGTGTGCATTCAAGTACAAATGCCCATATGACAGGCAAAGTGCCTGGAGTCGCTCTGCCATAAAAACCATCACTGCCTAATTGACTAATAATATCAAAGATTACGGAATATATCTTCACTGTCTGCAGACACTGAACTTATGTTGCCATTGCACTCATAGAAAGGCATATTGCCAGTGCAAAGTATCATAACACACAGCGGGCTAGAGCTGAAGAAAATTAAGCTTAATCTACCAAGAGTCGAAGAGGGTTAGGAAATGGGGTGGATAGTAATAGACTCAGCGGCTGTGAAATGCGGCGGATTTTGTTATCATGTTGTTGCTAAATACAGTAAAATAGAAATAAGTTATACTACGTCTATCCCTTAGACCTTCTTCTCTCCCCTCCCCCCCCTATTCTTCTTGCCTGTTTCTTGCCCTCTCTTCCTCTCTCTTTCTCTTCTCACTTCACTTCCCTTTCCTTTTCCTTTCTTTTGTCTTTGTCCTCTGTTCCACCTCATGTCGGTCCGTCTGGGACCTGCACTTGTTTGATATGTCCCTGTGACCCTTTGGTTATGTTGCTCCTCGCAGCCCTTCCCATTGACCTAGTTTTATTTCCCTTCTCATCCATACGGGACTCCTCTGCCCCTGTGGGAATAAAGATATTGTGTCTCTGTTTCCTACCTGCTTTGTTTGACAGTGTGCGCCTGAATGGCCTAGAAGCCTTTATATTTGAGTTAATTACCTAAGTGTCTAGAGTGAGTACACACGCATACCTGGACTGTTTATGCCGGATGTTCTATATTTCTGACCCCAAAGGGCGACACATTGTTATTTGCTATCTATGCCTCTCTGACAAGTCGCAGTTATTGTATTGTTATTTTCTTTATGTAAAGTTTAATAAAGATTTACTTTGGAAAAAAAAAAATATAGAAATAAGTACACATCTACATAAAATTAAATCCTAAACCTCACAATGGCAATAGATCACAATGGACGCACTCCACTGATTTCTGGCCCCTTTATACATGAAAGTACAGTAAGATCCCTACAGCACTTTGGGTGAACAGTTTGGGTGCAAAGGAACATAATGGTCCTCATTTACTGTGAGTGTTGTGTAGGTTTCTTTGTGGGTTTTAATTCCCTACAATTTATTTTCCACGATACTTTTTACTAAGGTTTCCCTACACTTTCCACTTTCCCTACACTTTTCTTTTTTTACACATGCTCTGATCTGTAGGGTTTTCCTCAGCTGAAATCCACCACATTTTCTGTGGAAACTTTAGTAATTATGTTGGGATTTTGTGAAAATGTCGGGAGCATGCCCCTTTTCTGTGACCACGCTCCCTTTTCCCAATGGCCACGGGTTTTCTTAGCAAAATGGAGAGTTAGTTGGTTTTTTTCAATTCAGGCGCAATTTCAGGTGCAAATTCAGGCGCAGACAGAATTTCAGGCGAAAATTCAGGCGCAGACAGAATTTCAGGCGCATATTCTGGCGCAAACAATTTCAGGCGCAATGCGCCCAAAACTGGTGCACGACCCGACAAAACATGTCGGGTTTGCAATAGTAAATGAGGTCCAATATGTGCATAAGGCTGCACAAGAAGTAAGGCCTTTTTTTGTTTTTAGGTTATACTCAGCACTTTTGTCCCCGTTTGAAATTTCCTAGGCTCCCGTGTAAAGGAAACATACTTGGTGTGGTAAACATTTCTTTGTCAGATTCCTAGTATGCTTTTTAGTACGTATGAAGAAAAGGTATGCTGGGAAAAATCGTTAGGATTTAATGAGAACCTATAGAATTGATTGCCGTTGTAACAAAGGCAGTCATGTAATGCCGGTAAGCATACAGCTTATCCCGACAACCACCGCCTCCAGCCTGTACTCACTGCTCTGCCTCACCACTTCATTCTCGCGTGTCTCTCCTTCTTCCTCCTCTGTGACTGCAGTTCCTTGACTGTTCCCTGAGTGGCAGCACTAGTGCTAAACCACTACCATATATGCCTCTACTGTTGAATTTCAGTATCTGCACAGTTCCTGAACACTCATAATTTTGTGTAAAAAATAATTGTAAATATTGGTGAGTGTGCACTCCTTACCTATATCCAAGGCTGGACAAGGATCCTACCTGTCCTAAGTTCGTTATGAAGGGCTAGGCACAGGAAAGGTGAGAAAAACTGTAAAGAAGCAAAGATATGACATCACCCAATAATGGACCAAATGAACATGACATGGCAGAAAGAGGCATCTAGTGACGTGAAACAAGTTGTTGTTTGTAATGGGTACACCTCCACACCTTGGGGAGTTCTATCTTCCCGCACAGGATCTTCATCCCATCTGTTTTGCTTTCATGGAACAATAAGCTGAAGTTTATTTGACCAGCAAATTGGGTGAGTGCTACTTCTTTCTTTCTTCCCATTTTTTTTTGCTTGTGAAGTATTCTACACCTGCATTCTGTGACATTTTGAGCACCCTCCTTGGATACCATTAACACTGTTGAGTTGTGGATATGCTCTTGCTTGCAGGAACAGTGCCTGGTAATGGTCTCTTTTGCACACCTGTCTTCCAAGAAAGGCTAGTTGTTAGTGACTGTTTAGTGTAGGGTCCCATTTAATGAGGTGACATTGTCATAGAAGATGGGGAGAGGGGGGGTCACAAATTTCCATCAAGATGCACTAAGCACATTTATAAGTCTAGTAAATATAGAAGTAACGTGATTCCACATATTCAGTGTTTATGTATTTGTACTTAGTGAGTGCGGCTGTATCTTTTGTGTATGTTTGCTTTGCTAACAGTAAAGACCGCATCTGCATTTATAACATATTTAATACTATAACTCTTTCCATGTCACTTTATAGAGTTTTAAGTCATTTGAAGGTCAAATTATTTCAGGGCTTTGTGTGAGATTAAAGATGCGAGAGGCTTGATAAATAGCTGTGAGTGACTGCTTAATATTAATGGAGTATGTAACGCATAATCACAGCTCTGCTATCTTACCTTTGATAAATGGGTTATATAATGAAGTTGTTTTCCTTTCCAAAAACCACCATGTTACTTTATTATTGTATGTTCTGAAAAACGTTTTAAAAAATCACATGACAGAATATAGAAGAATAATTCTATAGTATTACAGTATTGATGCCATTTATATAAATATACAACCTGAAATATCCAGTCAACAGTCAAATACACTGAGCAATAAAATGGGCACTCTCATTAAAACAAATTTTTGCTATTGCACTCCTTATCGTAAATAAAAAATCTTTCTAATGTACTTTGTTTAAAAAAAATGTTTCTCTGTTTTATTTGTGTTTAAAAATAGCTGCCACTAGGTGTCTCCCTACTTGTCCAGAGCACATTTCCCCCCATCTCTTGCACAGACTTCGGACTCCTGCTGGCCAGAAGTAAAAATCAGCAAATGCTGAGGTGGGTGGGTGTGCAGCCTTAGCCAATCAGAGCTAATCTAACACACCGGACTGCTCTGCTGTGTGTAGCAGAGTGAGGGAGGAAGCTCTCCTCTGTATGGCTTCAGATGATGTCACTCCTGCTGGGGAACGCTCCTTCCCAGTCTGTGAATCTGACTGAGACTAAGCAGAAAATACAGAGCAATTATAAGGTAGAAAACTAAACAATAATGAAAATAAAGGTAGGGGGTGGTTTATCATGATGGGGGCAGTGCACTTGTAGGATTATAACATTTAACAAGATCATGACAGGTACTCTTTAACCCCTTAAGGACCCAGCCATTTTACACCTTAGGACCCGGCCATTTTTTGAACATCTGACCACTGTCACTTTAAACATTAATAACTCTGGAATTCTTTTAGTTATCATTCTGATTCCGAGATTGTTTTTTTGTGACATATTCTACTTTAACATAGTGGTAAAATTTTGTGGTAACTTGCATCCTTTCTTGGTGAAAAATCCCAAAATTTGATGAAAAATTTGAAAATGTAGCATTTTTCTAACTTTGAAGCTCTCTGTTTGTAAGGAAAATGGATATTCCAAATATTTATTTTATTTTTTTCACATTTACAATATGTCTACTTTATATTTGCATCATAAAATTGACGTGTTTTTACTTTTGGAAGACACCAGAGGGCTTCAAAGTTCAGCAGCAATTTTCCAATTTTTCACAAAATTTTCAAACTCACAATTTTTCAGGGACCAGTTCAGGTTTGAAGTGGATTTGAAGGGTCTTCATATTAAAAATACCCCACAAATGACCCCATTATAAAAACCACACCCCCCAAAGTATTTAAAATGACATTCAGTGAGCGTTTTAACCCTTTAGGTGTTTCACAGGAATAGCAGCAAAGTGAAGGAGAAAATTCACAATCTTCATTTTTTACACTTGCATTTTCTTGTAGACCCAATTTTTTAATTTTTACAAGGGGTAAAAGGAGAAAATTTATACTTGTATTTGTAGCCCAATTTCTCTCAAGTAAGCACATACCTCATATGTCTATGGAAAGTGTTCGGCGGGCGCAGTAGAGGGCTCAGAAGGGAAGGAGCGACAAAGGGATTTTGGAGAGTACGTTTTTCAGAAATGGTTTTTGGGGGGCATGTTGCATTTAGGAAGCCCCTATGGTGCCAGAACAGCAAAAAAAAAACACATGCCATACCATTTTGGAAACTAGACCCCTTGAGGAACGTAACAAGGAATTAAGTGAGCCTTAATACCCCACAGGTGTTTCACGACTTTTGCATATGTAAAAAAAAAAAATAATAATTTTCACTAAAATGTGTGTTTCCCCCCAAATTTCACATTTTTGCAAGGGTTAATAGCAGAAAATACCCCCCAAAATTTGTAACCCCATCTCTTCTGAGTATGGAGGTACCCCATAAGTTGGCATGAAGTGCATTACGGGCGAACTACAATGCTCAGAAGAGAAGAAGTCATATTTGACTTTTTGAGAGCAAATTTTGCTCGGGGGCATGTCGCATTTAGGAAGCCCCTATGGTGCCAGGACAGCAAAATAACCCCCCATGGCATACCATTTTGGAAACTAGACCCCTTGAGGAACTTAACAAGGGGTACAGCGAGCATTTACCCCCCCACTGGTGTCTGTCAGATGTTTGGAACTGTGGGCTGTACAAAATTTTTTATTTGCACAGCCCATTGTTCCAAAGATCCGTCAGACACCTGTGGGGTGTAAATTCTCACTGCACCCCTCATTACATTCTGTGAGGGGTGTCGTTTCCGAAATGGGGTCACATATGTTTTTTTTTTTCTTTTTTGCGTTTGTCAAAACCGCTGTAACAATCAGCCACCCCTGTGCAAATCACCTCAAATGTACATGGCACACTCTCCCTTCTGGGCCTTGTTGTGCGCCCCCAGAGGACTTTACGCCCACTTATGGGGTATCTCCGTAGTCAGGAGAAACTGCATTACAAATTTTGGGGGGCTTTTTTCCCCTTTACCTCTTGTCAAAATGAAAAGCATAGGGCAACACCAGCATGTTAGTGTAAAAAAAATTTTTTTTACACCAACATGCTGGTGTAGACCCCAACTTCCCCTTTTCATAAGGGGTGAAAGGAGAAAAAGCCCCCCAAAATTTGTTAGGCAATTTCTGCCGAGTACGACGATAACCCATATGTGACCCTAAACTGTTTCCTTGAAATACGACAGGGCTCCGAAGTGAGAGCGCCATGCGCATTTGAGGCCTGAATTAGGGATTTGCATAGGGGTGGACATAGGGGTATTCTACGCCAGCGATTCCCAAACAGGGTGCCTCCAGCTGTTGCAAAACTCCCAGCATGCTTGGACAGTCAACGGCTGTCCGGCAATACTGGGAGTTGTTGTTTTGCAACAGCTGGAGGCTCCATTTTGGAAACAGTGGCGTACCAGATATTTTCATTTTTATTGGGGAGGGGGGCTGTGTAGGGGTATGTGTTTATGTAGTGTTTTTTACTTTTTATTTTATTTTGTGTTAGTGTAGCTTAGTGTAGTGTTTTTAGGGTACAGTCACACGGGCGGGGGATTACAGCGAGTTTCCCGCTACGAGTTTGAGCTGCCGCGCTAAATTTGCTGCATCGCAAACTTGCAGCCTGATACTCACTGTAAGCCCCCTGCCCATGTGAATGTATCCTGTACATTCACAGGGGGGGGGGACCTCCAGCTGGTGCAAAACTACAACTCCCAGCATGCACAGTCTATCAGTGCATGCTGGCAGTTATAGTTTTGCAACAGCTGGAGGCACACGGATTGGGAAACACTGAGTTAGGAAACAGACAATGTTTCCCAACCAGTGTGCCTCCAGTTGTTGCAAAACCACAACTCCCAGCATGCCCAGGCAGCCGAAGGGCATATTGGGAGTAGTGGTTACGTAACAGCTGGAGGAGAACAGTTTGGGGACCACTGTGTAGTGGTGTCCAAGCTGCAGCCCTCCAGATGTTGCAAAACTACAACTCCCAGTATGCCAAAACTGTCCAGGCATGTTGGGAGTTGTAGTTCTGCAACATCTGAAGGGCCAGATGTTACAGCACTACAACTCCCAGCATGCCTGGACAGTAAGGGCATGCTGAGGATGTGTAGTTTTGCAACATCTGGAAGGGCACAGTGGTCTCCAAACTGTGGACCTCCAGATGTTGCAAAACTGCAACTTCCAGCATGCCCAGACGCCAAGGGCTGTCTGGGCATGCTGGGAGTTGTAGTTTACAGGGTCCCATTACAGCAATGCATGTCGCTTTACGGCGACGTGCTTTGCTATAAAGGGCCCGACCGCGGCTGAAGATCAACTCACCTGTCGTCGCCGCCGCCGCCATCTTCATCGCCGGGATCCAGGTCTTCAGGGACGAGGTAAGTACCGGGGCTGGTCCCCAGCACTCCCCCGTCCCCCGCCGCGTCCTCCGGTCTTCCTCCCGTCCTCTCCGGACTTCAAGGGGCTGGGCAGGACGGGAGGAAGTAACCGCCCCCCCCCCCTGCGATTGGTCGGTTAACTAACCGACAGATCGCAGGGAATAGGAGGAGGTGGCAGGTTTGCCACCTCACTCCTATACATTAGCATGGTCCTGGCTGTCTGTGACAGCCGGGATCATGCGAAATTACCGGGTGGTCGGGTCCCAGAGACCCGATCAGCCCGGTATCGCCGCAGATCGCAAGGGCGATTTCCTACATGGCCCCCCTCGGCGTTTGCCCTGGATACCTGCTGAAGCATTTCAGCAGGCATACGCTTCCGATCTCTGCCTGGGGCGCGGCAGAGACCGGAGAAACACCAGGACGTACTAGTACGTCCTGGGTCCTTAAAGGCCAGGGTGCCAGGATGTTCTAGTACGTCCTGGGTCCTTAAGGGGTTAAAGGAGTACTCCTAGATAAAAAAAAAAATGTATCCCCTATGCTAAGGATATGTGTCAGATTGCTGGGATCCCCTGTTATCTCCCCAATGGCACCCTGGCTCTCCTTCTGAATGGGGCATGTTGACCACCTCATGAAGTGATGGACGACATGCCCCCTCAATTCATCTCTATGGGAGAGCCAGAGCACTGCACTTGGGTATCTCCGGCTTTCCCATTGAGCTGCTTGGAGGGGGCCTGTCACCACAGCCTCGTGTGGTGGTTGACACGGCTCTTTGATTTAATGCAAAGAGAACCCTCCCCGAGATTTCCCATACAACTCTCCTGGCTTTCTGCAGCAAATTGAAGAGCAGTGGCTGACAGGCCCCCTCCATGCAGCTCAATGGGTGAGCCGGACATACCCAAGTGCAGCCCTTCAGCTCTCCCAAAGAGATGCATTGAGGGGACAAGTTGGCCATCACTTCATGAGGTGGTCGATACACCCCATTTGGGAGGAGAGCCGGGGCTCCGTTCGGGAGATCGCAGTGGGTCCAAGCAGTCGGACTCATTGCTGACACATGCCCTATTCTTATAGGAGATACATTTTATTATTCTGGAATACTCCTTTAACTGTGTAAACACAACTTATCAACAAGTTACATTTATTAGTTCTGACCTGACATATTTTAATCAAATTCAATCAATCACCTGTTGTAAAAAGGATCTACAGAGTTTATAAAAGGAGAGTCTGCTCGCAAAATAAGTATCTGTTATTGAAAGTGTATTTCCACTCTTTATCATCATGTTGTTTTTAAGCGTATGTTTTTGTATGTTTTTATTTTTTTTATTTTTTTGCAGTTGGAGCTTAGTTTTTCTAACACATTACTCCAAATTCTCTGCATGGACATATGTTTTATGGAATAATTTTCTGATGTTGTGCACATTGCTATTGGGAGGGGGGTAATGTTGGTAATCTGTGCACATTGCTCTTTGGGGATGGAAATGTTGGTTAACAGTGCACATTGCTTTTGGGAAGGCGGGTGTTTGCTATCAGTGTACATTGCTATCCATGGAGTTTATGTGCGTGTGTGAAATCAGTGCACATTGCCATCGTAGGTGTGGGTGGGCCGTTGTGGAATTAGGGCACATTGCTATCCTTGGGGGACTGGGTTGTTGGAATCAGGAGAAGTGAGTGTGTCCCTCAAGTGTGAAGACTAGTGCAGATATACAGTATATATGCAGATGTGAAAGATTATCTAACTTTCAGGTTCTCAAATCCAAATTATAGAAACTTGTGAATGAGGATCTTCACAAGTTGATTAACTGTTGCGAAAGATGCAATAAGGACTCTACTTTTTAAGGGATTATTAGTCTTTGGGCAGTAATTTAGCTGGCACTGATCTGATCAGAGGCCAAAAAAGAAATTAGTAAAAAGACTGAAAGGCCCTTGTACAGTGTTATCAATTCTTTCATATTCATTGCTCAAAAAATATTAAGGGAACACTATGATAACATATCCTAGATCTGAATGAATGAACTAATCATATGAAATACTTTCGTCTTTACATAGTTGAATGTGCTGACAACAAAATCACACAAAAATTATCAATGGAAATAAAATTTATCAACCCATGGAGGTCTGGATATGGAGTCACACTCATAATCAAAGTGGAAAACCCACTACAGGCTGATCCAACTTTCTGTAATGTCCTTAAAACAAGTCACAATGAGGCTCAGTAGTGTGTGTGGCCTCCATGTGCCCGTATGACCTTCCTACAATGCCTGGGCATGCTCCTGATGAGGTGGTGGATGGTCTCCTGAGGGATGTCCTCCCATAGCCCTTCTGCTCCACGGGAGGTTTATGTCCTCCCTGAGCTTGCCTCTTGAAGGCTAAGACAATATAAAAGACAATGTACACAACTGAAGAAATAAATCCTCAGAGAACTTGGAATCCAGATAGGAACAGCAACTTATTTGCAGGTAGTGTTGCTCTCGAATATTCGCAATTCGAATTTTATTCACAAATATCGCATATTCGCCAATTTGCGAATATTCGCGAATATAGCACTATATATTCGAAATTACAAATATTCGCTTTTTTTCACATTACACATCACAGTGATCATCCCTCTCTGCTTCCAGCTTGCGTGGTCTAAAGAAGGCTCTAATACTACTGTGTGAGACCGCCGGGCGAACATTCGCATATGAGAATATTCGCATATGCAAATATTTACGAATATTGCTCCCTCCCTTCTGCTGCTTCTATTAAGTTACACTGGTATACTTGCTATAAAGTTCATAAATTTTCACATATGCGAATTTTCGCATATGCAAATTTACGCATACGCAAAAAAATGTGAATATTACGAAAATGCGAATTTAGCGAATATATGACGAATATTCGCAAATTCGAATATGGCCTATGCCGCTCAACACTATTTGCAGGTTAGGCAGTGTGATGGCCGTCGGGGAGCCTGAGGGAATAGTGGTAGAAAAATTACTGCTTGCACCGTCTTTTTCTCCCACTAGTCCTGCTACAATATAACAGTGCCCAAAGGACCCCACTATAGTAAATGGGATCCATCAGGATCTGTTATTGTCCATTGTGCCCCATCCCAAAAATGTCCGTTAACCCCTAAAGGACATAGGGCGTATGGGTACGCCCTGACATCCTGGTAGTTAACCCCTTAACGACGAAGGACGTATATTTACGTCCTCCGCCGGCTCCCGCAATATGCCCCCGAGTCATATTGGGTCGTCCGGGACCCGCGGCTAATACAGGACATCACCGATCGCGGTGATGCCCTGTATTAACCCTTCAGATGCGGCAATCAAGCGAAAGTATCCCGGCTGCTCAGTCGGGCTGTTCGGGACCGCCGCGGTGAAATTGCGGTGTCCTGAACAGCTTACAGGACACCGGGAGGGGCCTTACCTGCCTCCTCAGTGTCCGATCGGCGAATGACTGCTCCGTGCCTGAGATCCAGGCAGGAGCAGTCAAGCACCGATAACATTGATCACAGGCGTGTTAATACACACCAGTGATCAGCATGAGAGATCAGTGTGTGCAGTGTTATAGGTCCCTATGGGAGCTATAACATTGCAAAAACAAAATAAAAAAAAGTGTTAATAAAGATCATTTAACCCCTTCCCTAATAAAAGTTTGAATCACCCTCCTTTTTCCATTAAAAAAATAAAACAGTGTAAATAAAAATAAATATATGTGGTATCGCTGCGTGCGTAAATGTCCGAACTATAAAAATTTATTGTTAATTAAACCTCACGGTCAATGGCGTACGCGTGAAAAAAATTCCAAAGTCCAAAAAAGCGTCTTTTTGGTCACTTTTTATGCCATTAAAAAAATGAATAAAAAGTGATCAGTCAGGACTGATCCTATCCCCTGTGATTGGTCAGTCAGGACTGACCGGCAAATCGCAGGGGATAGGAGGAGGTGGAACGGGGTGGGGTTACAGTTGAGATGTCCCGCTCTGCCAGCTCTGGAGGTCCAGAGAGAGCAGGGGAAGATGTTGGCGACAATTGTGTCTGGGCATGCTGGGAGTTTTAGTTTTGCAAAATCTTGAAGGCCACAGTTTGGAGACCACTGTGCAGTGGTCTCCAAAGTGTGTCCTTTCAGAAAAGCAAAACTACAACTCTCAGCATGCCCAGACAGTCCAGGAATTGTGGAACTTGTAGTTCTGTACCATCTGGCCCTTCTGATGCTGCCGAACTACAACTCCCAGCATGCCTGGACAGTCTGGGCATGCTTAGAGTTGAAGTTTTGCAACATCTGGAGGGCTACAGTTTGGAGACCACTACACAGTGGTCTCCAAACTGTTCTCCTCCAGTTGTTGCATAATTACAACTCCCAACATGCCTTTCGGCTGTCTGGGCATGCTGGGAGTTGTAGTTTTGCAACAACTGGAGGCAGACTGTTTGGGAAACATTGTCTGTTTCCTAACTCAGTATTTCCCAACCCGTGTGTCTCCAGCTGTTGCAAAACTATAACTCCCAGCATGCACTGATAGACCATGCATTCTGCGAGTTGTAGTTATGCAACAGCTAGAGGCACACTGGTTGGGAAACACTGAGTTAGGAAACAGACAGTGTTGCGGGAATAGTGCGGTAGTCTGTTACCTAACTCAGTGTTTCCCAACCAATGTCCCTCTAGCTGTTGCATAACTACAATTCCCAGCATGCATGGTCTGTCAGTGCATGCTGGGAGTTGTAGTTTTGCAACAGCTGAAGGTTTACAGAAAGTTTCCCTGCAGCTCAAACTCCCAGCGGGAAACTATGAACCCCCACCATGTAAATGTATCCTAAAAACACTACACTACACTAACCCTAAATAAAGAGTAAAACACTACATATACACTACACCCTTACATTGTCGCACCCCCCCCCCCCAATAAAAATTCAAAACGTCTCATATGGCAGTGTTTCCATAACAGAGCCTCCAACTGTTGCAAAATAACAACTCCCAGTATTGCTGGACAGACATTGCAACAGCTGGAGGCACCCTATTTGGGGAAAACTTACATGGTGGAGATGGCAAGTGTAATGCTTGCATCCGGGTACACCCAAGTGAAAATCCCTTATTTTGTTGTTTGGGGCCACATATGGGGTGTTTCCGTACTCGGGAGAAATTGTGTTACGAATTTTGGGGGGCTTTTTCTCCTTTTATCCCCTTATGAAAAGGTAAAGTTGGGGTCTACACCAGCATGTTAGTGTAAAAAAATAAATTGCCCCATACTTTTCATTTTCATAACACAATTTCTCCCAAGTACGGAAATACCCCATAAGTGGACATAAAGTGCTCTGCGGGTGCACAGCAGGGCTCAGGAGTGAGAGCGCACTATGTACATTGAGGCCTAAATTGGTGATTTGCACAGGGGGGCTGCTGGTTACAGCGGTTCTGACATAAACACAAAAAAAACCATCCACATGTGACCCAATTTTGGAAGCTACAGCCCTCATGGAACGTAACAAGGGGTGAAGTGAGCATTTAGACCATGCAGGTCTCTGACAGATTTTTCCTTTGCACAGCCCACGGTTACAAAGGTCTGTCAAACGCCAGTGGGGTGTAAGTGCTCACTGCACCCCTTTTTACATTCTTTGAGGGGTGTAGTTTCCAAAATAGGGGTCACATGTGGGATGTGGCACTGTTCTGGCACCATGGGGGCTTTGTAAACACCCATGACCCCCGACTTCTATTTCAACCAAATACTCTTTCCAAAATTCCATGGTCGCTCCTTCCCTTCTGAGCATTGTAGTGCACTTACTCGAGAGAAATAGGGCTTATAAATTTGGGGACATTTTCACCTATTACCCCTTGTAAAAATGAAAAATTTGTGGTAACAGCATTTTCGTGAAAAAAATCAAATTTTTCATTTTCACGTCCAACTTTTTTGAAGATTTGTCAAACACCTGCAGGGTGTTAAGGTTCACTGTACCCCTACTTACGTTCCCTGAGTGGTGTCGTTTCCCAAAAAGTATTTTTTGCTGTTCTGGCACCATGGGGGCTTCCTAAATGAAACATGCCCCCAAAAACCATTTCAGCAAAATTCGCCCTCCAAAATCCCATTGTCGCTCCTTCTCTTCTGAGCTTCTGAGCTCTCTAGTGCACCCACAGAGCACTTAACATCCATATATGAGGTATTTCCTTACTCGAGAGATATTGGGTTACAAATTTTGGGGGGCTTTTTCTCCTTTTACGCCTTGTAATAATAAAAAATATGGGTCTACAAGAACATGTTAGTGTAAAAAAGGAAGATTTTGAATTTTCGCTTCCACTTTGCTGCTATTCCTGTGAAAAACTTAAAGGGTTAACATACTTTCTAAAAGTCATTTTGAATACATTTAGGGGTGCATTTTTCATAATGGGGTCCATAATGGGGTCCATCCCTCAAATTCACTTCAAAACTAGACTGGTTCCTAAAAAATTTAGATTTAGAAATTTACGTGAAACATTGGAAAATTGCTGCTATATTTTGAAGCCCTCTGATGTCTTCAAAAGGTAAAAACATGTCAACTTTATGATTAGAGATGAGCGAACTTTTCAAAAATTCAATTCGGCCGATTCGCCGAATTTTCCGGAAAAGTTTGTTTTGATCCGAAGTTTTTTTGCGGCGAATCTATATTAAAAAAGGCTATTTCTAGCCTACATACAGCCTCTTTAGGGGTATAGAACACTTTGCTGTGTTCTAAAACGCAAATGGAGTGTGCTGGGTTAGTGAAATAATACTGTTATTCAGAATAACATGCAGATTACCGGCATCGCTTTTAGAATCACTGCCGCACAGCAGCACAATGGCAGAGCCTGGTGGTGGCATCAGTGTTAGGAGACCATATAGTGACTGAATGACAGCGTGGAGGTGTTGGCATCATGAGGAGACCATTTAGTGGCTGAATGGCACAGCGTTGAGGTGTTGGCAGCATGAGCACACCATATAGTGGCTGAATGACACAGCTTGGATGAGGCTGAAGCATGAGGACACCATATAGTGGCTCAATGACACAGAATGGAGGTGTTGGCAGCATGAGGACACCATATAGTGGCTGAATGGCACAGTGTGGAGGTGTTGGCAGCATGAGGACACCATATAGTGTCTGAATGACACAGCTTGGATGAGACTGAAGCATGAGGACACCATATAGTGGCTCAATGACACAGAATGGAGGTGTTGGCAGCATGAGGACACCATATAGTGGCTGAATGGCACAGTGTGGAGGTGTTGGCAGCATGAGGACACCATATTGTGGCTGAATGGCACAGTGTGGAGGTGTTGGCAGCATGAGGACACCATATAGTGGCTGAATGACACAGCTTGGATGAGGCTGAAGCATGAGGACACCATATAGTGGCTGAATGACACAGAATAGAGGTGTTGGCAGCATGAGGACACCATAAAGTGGCTGAATGGCACAGTGTGGAGGTGTTGGCAGCATGAGGACACCATATAGTGGCTGAATGACACAGCTTGGATGAAGCTAAAGCATAAGGACACCATATAGTGGCTGAATGACACAGCATGGAGGTGTTGTCAGCATGAGGAGACCATATAGTGGCTTAATGACACAGCATGGACATGTTGGCAGCATGAGGACACCATATAGTGGCTGAATAACACAGCATGGACATTTTGTCAGCATGGGGACACCATATAGTGGCTGAATGACACAGAATGGAGGTGTTGGTAGCATGAGGACATCATATAGTGGCTGAATGGCACAGTGTGGAGGTGTTGGCAGCATGAGGGCACCATTTAGTGGCTGAATGACACAGCATGGAGGTGCTGTCAGCATGAGGACACCATATAGTGGCTTAATGACACAGCATGGACATGTTGGCAGCATGAGGACAAAATATAGTGGCTGAATGACACAGCTTGGATGAAGCTGAAGCATGAGGACACCATATAGTGGCTGAATGACACAGCATGGACATGTTGTCAGCATGAGGACACCATATAGTGGCTGAATGACACAGCATGGAGGTGTTGGCAGCATGAGGAGACCATATAGTGGATGAATGGCACAGCCCGGAGTTGCCAGCAGCATGAGTAGGCACTAGGCCTTCACAATCCCTAAGATTAAAAGATTAATTAAGAAATTTAAACCGAAGATTTTGGATAGCGGGTGCTACCTATGAGAAAATTTGAAATTCCCAGACCCAGGCCCAACAGCGGCATCAGTAACCCATATATTGCCTGAATGACACAGCCTGGAGTTGGCTGATGCACGAGTACACACCAGGGCTTCACAATCCCACCAAAAAAACACCACAATATTAGAAATTTTTGAAAAAGATTTTGGATAGCGGGTGCTACCCATGAGAAAATGTGAAATTAACAGACCCAGGCCCAGCAGCGCCATCATTTTTTTATTTGAAATTTAAAACAACCTTTGCGTGTCCCAGACCCCAGCGTGTGGGTACGAAGGATCAAATCCAACAAGCCTCCACAGGGCTCATGTGGCCGTGAGATTTAGGCGAAACGTCTCCATTGCCCTGACTGGCCAATGTTTCCAAGACTTCTCGCCAAGGCAAACCATGTGAAGAACAGCGTGACACCGTCGTGACCTGCAAACATGGAAGGGCCACTGAGACTTGTCCAGGCAGTGGAGGCTTAAGACACAGAGGAGGATGTGGAGGCGGAATAGAACACTGTCGCAGGACCAACGGGCTGACAGAGTGTAGCAGGAAGCAACATTGAGTACACACCAGGGCTTCAGAATCCCAAAGAAAAAACAACCATTTTTAAAATAATTTTAAGAATATTTAGGACAGCGGGTGCTACCTATATGTTGCATGAATGACACACCCTGGAGTTGGCTGATGCATGAGTACACACTAGGGCTTCACAATGCCTCAAAAAAAAACACAACAATTGTAGAAATTTATGAAGAAGACTTATGGATAGCGGGTGCTACCTATGAGAAAATTTGAAATTCCCAGACCCAGGCCCAGCAGCGCCATCAGTGAACCATATATTGCCTGAATGACACAGGCTGGAGTTGGCTGATGCATGAGTACGCACCAAAGCTTCACAATCCCTAATAAAAAAGACAAACATTTTTGACGAAAAATGTTTACGAATATTTAGGACAGCGAGTGCTCTCTATATATTACCAGAATGACGCAGCCTGGAGTTGGCTGCAGCATGAGGAGACCATTGACATTTTTTATTTGAAATTTAAATCAAAATTTGTGTCCCGGACCCAGCCATGTGGGTACAAAGGACCTAATCTCACAAGCCCCCGCAGGGCTCATGTGGCCGTAAGATGTAGGCGCACCGTCTCCATAGCCCTGACCGGCCATTTTTGGTTTTTGTACCTTTGTTTAAGAACAAGCGTATATCCAAGAGTCCAGAAGACTCTATAATGCAGGACGGTGGACAACCAAAAGATATTCTTCTATAAAATAATTTTTTATGAAATAAAGAAGCAGAGTTCATCCCTGAACTTAAAAAAATCACAATGCAACAATCGTTCAATGGTGTAATGGTTATTTTTGTGGAAAATTCAAGTTTATTACTGTGATAATTATCAGAAAATTTGAAAAAAAAAACACTACCCAAGAGTATTTAATAACACCATACATTGAACCATAAATGTTGAAATTTTAATTAAGCATGTATGTATGTATTTCAAAAATCCTAAAATTAAAGGTAAAGCCCAGAAGCATCAGGAAGTCAAGTACTTCCTGAAAGACACAGGAGCAGTCAGGAGTAGGCATCAGCCGTACCCAAGAGGCTTTAATAACCCCTTACATTGCACGATCACTCGCGAGATCGAGCAATAACAGGTGTGTTATGCCCTCAGATGTCCGGGGCTTCACGCGCGCTACACTGAACGGACCAGCGTGTGTCTATCTTTCACCGACAGGTGCGGGTAACCCTCTGAACCCCCTTCGTGATAGGGATCAGGGATTGCAATTATTTGCCAGGAAAGAAGAATCACAACTAAGCGCCGGTCAAAAGCTCGGGTTCATTAAGTCCCTGCCCTTTGTACACACCGCATGTCTCTACTACCGATTGGATGGTTTAGTGAGGTCCTCAGATCGGCCCCGGCGGGGTAAGAGAAGGCCCTAGCAGAGCGCCGAGAATTTAAAGATCATTGTTAAAATTAGCATTAAGCATGTGTTAGCTACTGCTAAATTTCCAAAAATTTAAGGCCCAAGGCCTGAGGCATCAGGGAGGCAATTATTTCCTGAAAGACACAGAATGAGTCAGGAGCAGTCATTTGCAGTACCCAAGAGGGTTTCATAACCAACCCCTTACATTTAAACATCAATGTTGAAATTTGCATTGAGCATGTATTTAGCTACTGCAAAACATCCAAAAATTGAAGGCCCAAGGCCTGAGGCATCAGGGAGGCAAGTAGTTCCCGAAAGACACAGAATGAGTCAGGAGCAGTAATTTGCAGTACCCAAGAGGGTTTCATAACCATCCCCTTACATTTAAAAGTCAATGTTGAAATTTGAATTAAGCATGTATTTAGCTACTGCCAAACATCCAAAAATTGAAGGCTCAAGGCCTGAGGGCAGGGAGGCAAGTAGTTCCTGAAAGACACAGAATGAGTATGAAGCAGGCATTTGCAGTTCCCAAGAGGGTTTCATAACCCCTTACATTTAAAGATCAATGTTGACATTTGCATTAAGCATATATTTGGCTACTGCTAACATCCAAAAATTAAAGGCCCAAGGCCAGAAGCATCAGTGAGGCAAGTAGTTCCTGCAAGACACAGGATGAGCCAGAAGCAGGCAATCGCAGTACCCAAGAGGGTTTCCTAACCAACCCCTTACATTTAAAGATGAATGTTGAAATTTGCATTAAGCATGTATTTAGCTACTGCTAAACATCCAAAAATTAAAGGCCCAAGGCCAGAAGCATCAGTGAGGCAAGTAGTTCCTGAAAGACACAGGATGAGCCAGGTGCAGGAAATCACAATACCAAAGATGGTTCCATAACCCTAATTGAAAACCCAAGAGGGTTTCATAACCAACCATAATTGGGAAATGTTGGTGTAGCAGCTTGGTCAATCTACTCTGAGGCATCTGGCATTGGTGGCTGGAAATCCTGTCTGATCCATCCCTGATTCATCTTGACAAACGTCGGTCTCTCCACATTTTTAGTGGACAGACGAGTTCGCCTTGGGTGACTATGGCCCCCGCCGCACTAAACACCCGCTCTGATGGCACACTACTGGCCGGGCAGGACAGCATTTCCAGGCAAACTCCACTAGTTGCGGCCATAAATCGAGTTTGGCTGCCCAGAAGTCCAGCGGATCTTCAACGGTTGTTGGCAGGGTCATATCGAGGTATGCCACCACCTGCTGGTTCAGGTCCTGCTCCATGCCCACCTCCTGCTGATGAGTAGCTTCACTATGCGGCTGAAGGAAGCTACTCATCAGCGACTGTAGACTCAGGCTGCTGCTGATTGAGCCGATACTGCTCCTGCCACCCCTCCCCTCCCCAGCAGCCGTGGCAGTGGAAGGTGAGCGCAGAGGGCCCCCCGATTCAGACCTGCGAGAGGATGGACCATGTGGCATCAGCCAACTGACTACGTAGAATCTCTCTGTAGTAGGTCAGTTTGTCCTCCCTCTCAGTGGGTGTAAAAAAAGGCCCCCATTTTGGGATGGTAGCGAGGGTCTAATAAGGTGGAGATCCAAAAGTCATCCCGCTGATGAATTTTGACAATTCGGGGGTCACTACGCAAGCAACTGAGCATGCTTCGTGCCATTTGCGCCAGTGACTCGGACGGACTACCTGCCTCCATCTCCACTGCATACTGCCATGGTGTGTCTGGGTCCTCTGTCTCAACTTCCTCATAACCCTCCAGCTCCTCTGGCTGCTCCTGCTCCTCCTCTCCTGTCCGAAGACTAGAAACACCGGCCATCTCATCCAACCTAAACTGTGCTCCGCTCTGCCCCTCATCATCCTCCTCCTCTAGTTCAGCCCCCACAGGGCTCATGTAGCCTTGAGATGTAGGCGCAGCGTCTCCATTGCCGTGACCAGCCATGGTTTCAATAATTTTTTGTAGGAAATGTAGGAGTGGAATTACGTCGTTCATGGCGTAATCCAAGCGACTCACAAATAATGTGGCTTCCTCAAAGGGCCTCAGCAAACGGCAGGTGTCACGTATGAGCTGCCACTGGTTCACATTGAAGTTACACAGGGGAGTAATCCTATCTGCTTGGATCATCAAGAAAGCGGTGATAGCTTTTCTTTGTGGCAACGTCACAAATAAGACTAGGTTGTGGGATACCGTTCTGACGCTGCAGCTCAAGAAAGGTGTGCTTGGTGGTGTACGAGTGGCTGAAGTGCATGCACAGTTTCCTTGCCATTTTCAGGATATTTTGCAAATGGGGTGAAGACTTGAGGAAGTGCTAGACAACAAGATTCAACATGTGTGCCATGCAGGGCGCATGTTTCACACTTCCTTGTCGCAGCGCGGACACAATGTTCTTCCCGTTGTCTGTCACCATGGTTCCCATTTCCAGATTTCGTGGAGTAAGCCATACGCGGGTTTCTTTATGAATGAACTTTAGGAGTTCCTCCCCTGTGTGACTCCGTTCGCCAAGGCAAACCATGTGAAGAACAGCTTGACACCGCTGTGCAATACACACATGGTACGATGATTTGGACGTGCAGTGGAGGCCGAGGACACGGTGGAGCATGAGGAGGCGTCGTCGCAAACTGTAACAGGACCAACTGCCTGGGAGCGAGAGCATGGAGGAGGAAGCGGTGTGACCTGTCCAAGTTGCTGTTATAGCTGTGCAGGAACCACATTTACTCAGTGAGCCGTAAAAGACAAGTATTGTCCCTGCCCGTAGTTACAGCTCCACACGTCGGCGCTGCCGTGCACTTTTGAACACACCGACAGGCTCAAGGACTGGCCCACCTTCTCTTGTACAAACTTATACAGGGCTGGTACTGCCTTCTTCACAAAGAAATGACGGCTTGGGACTCTCCACCTTGGCTCGGCACAAGCCATCAATTCTCTGAAAGGTGCCGAGTCCACCACTTGAAAAGGGAGGGACTGCAACACCAGCAACTTGGACAGGAGCACATTCAACTTCTGCGCCGTTGGAGTGGGTGCATACTGTTGTCTCTTGGACATGGCTTTGCCGATGGATTGTTGGCAGAATGGCTGACTAAAAGCGGGAGAAGCAGGAGCGACAGAAGGAGGGTTTGACACACAGCTCCCTTCGGCTGAGGTGGTGGAGCCTTGGCTGGATGAAGGAGGGAGCGGATGGCCACTGGGTGATGCAGCAGGTTGGACCACTACATCGGAGCCACGATTCTCCTAGGCCGCTTTATGGTGGCGAAGCATGTGTTGACGCAGGGCCGTGGTGACTACATTGGGACCCTGGCCATGCTTCACCTTCTGCCGACAGATCTTGCATGTGGCTACGTGAACCTCCTCCAGATGCCTTATGAAAAACTTCCACACCGCCGAGTAGCTGATTTTCCCACCCGCAGTCCGCACTAATTGACTGCTACTGGCGCCATCTCCAGGAACCCCTGTTCCACTATCTCCCGGAAAGGTAGGCTGCCGCGAAGCAGGTGGTCTCCCCCGGGCACGTTTGGCTCCTGAATCTCCACTACTGCCACCACGCTGACTGCCAACCGTTCTACCGCCTTGCTGCCTCAAGGGCAACCTGCAACTCTCTTCTCCTGATGATGATGAAGCCCCTTCTGCACCCGGCTCCCAATTGCGATCGGCTTCATCATCATCAACAGTTGTGTGCACGTCACTGATGTCCTCCTCAGGTTCCCCAACAGTGTCTGCTTCAGGACCCTGAACACTCGCAACACCGCCTCCCACGTCACTCTCCGCATCACTAATTGGCCATCTAGCAAAGCAAGCGGCGCATGTTTTCTCCCCTTCTTGGCTGTCCAGTAGCTGCTGACTGTCCTCTATTGGATCTTCCTCATTAAATAAGGGAGCTAAACCCACAGCATAAGATACTTCTTTAGGAGAGGGAACAGCATAGGACAAAGGCAATGGGAGGACACGGACTGCTCCCGGGCCATGCCAACTGAGGGTTATGTCTGAGGAACCCACCGACTGTTGACTGGGGGTGTCAGATGTCATTTGTGATGATGTGGATGAGCGTGTTAACCAATCGACGACGGCAGATGGGTTGCTGGTGGAGACACGACCGCTGGCTGATAACGGGAGCTCAGGCCTCTCGCAGCGACTCCTGCTGCCACTCGCCCCAAGTCTGCTGCCAACTCTGCCTGAAGTATTTAGGCCTCTGCCGCTCCTCTGTGCACGTCCTGGCACTTCACTGCCTGACATACTTAGTGCGTTTATGAGGGTATTACAATACACTACACTAATCTTTAAACAGTATTTGTCTAGAACAGCAGCAGGTGATTACTTACGGCTGTCCTTGAACAGTATGTAGGCCCTTGACAGATTACCAGATACTAGATGGTACAATACTTGGATTTACCTATGCGGTATGCACTGATGAGGGCAGTAATATGCCTAATTATTAGCAGAAAAAACTCTGTATTTTTGTACAACACCAGCCGGTGGATACTATTGTTTGGACTTTGACGGTTTGGAGCACCTTGACAGATTGACAGGTACTAAATGGTACAATACTTGGACGTACGCATGCGGTATGCACTGATGAGGGCAGTAATATGCCTAACTATTAGCAGTAAAAACTCTGTATTTTTGTAATACACCAGCCGGTGGATACTATTGTTTGGACTTTGACGGTAAGGAGCACCTTGACAGCTTAACAGGTACTAAATGGTATAATACTTGGATGTACCTATGCGGTATGCACTGATGAGGGCAGTAATATGCCTAACTGTTAGCAGAAAAAACTCTGTATTTTTTTAATACACCAGCCTGTGGATACTATTGTTTGGACTTTGACGGTATGGAGCACCTTGACAGCTTAACAGGTACTAAATGGTACAATACTTGGATGTACGTATGTGGTATGCACTGATGAGGGCAGTAATATGCCTATTAGCAGAAAAACTCTGTATTTTTGTAAAACACCAGCCGGTGGATACTATTGTTTGGACTTTGACGGTTTGGAGCACCTTGACAGATTAACAGGTACTAGATGGTACAATACTTGGATGTACATATACGGTATGCACTGATGAGGGCAGTAATATGCCTAACTATTTGCAGAAAAAACTCTGTATTATTGTAAAACACCAACCGGTGGATACTATTGTTTGGACTTTGACGGTTTGGAGCACCTTGACAGCTATTAAATGGTACAATACTTGGATGTACCTATGCAGTATGCACTGATGAGGGCAGTTATATATGCATAACTATACGCAGAAAAAACTGTTTAAAATAAAAACAGCCGGTGAATAGTATTTTTGGGACTTGCACAGTATGTAGCCAGCCCCTTAACAGATTAACATGTACAAAATGGTGCAAATGCACTACAGTCCACTGAACAATCACGTATTTCTGAACAGCAGCAGGATCCAACAGTGCAGCACCACAAAAAACAAATCCAGGGATTAAACCCTAAATTGCCCTCTGTCACACAATTCTGAGCAGCAGAAGTTTTGTGGAGCAAATAAAAATAAACTCAATTGGGCTGAACAATGAGGAGATAAGATGCTTCAGAAAGTTCAGGCAGCATGGAGATCTATATGAGGCAGCTGACAGCTATCTGCCCCTCTCTGCTGCAATGCTCAATAATGTGAATAGGAGGTTTAGCTATCAATGATCCTTCTCAGTGTAACAGCAAAGCACTCTGCACTCCTGTCTTTCCCTAATGCTGATGTGAGTAGCAGTTGCAGTGTAACGCTGTGGTATGAGCTATTCACACATACACAGTCCCGTCCTCTCCATATGAGTGCATAGATTAAATGAAGAGAGGCAAGATGGCCGCCGATTATATTGGGGCTGTGACATCACTGGGGTCAGTGAACACTGATAGGCTGCATCTCACATGTGATTCAGGGTCATCCCGCCTACCTTCATTCCCGCCGCTGTTTCCCGCCCTCCCATAATCCCCTGCCCTATGTACTCACATGTGGATCCGCCATCTTAGGTCCCCAATAGCCTGGAACCCTGTAAAATGGAGTTTAATGAAGCGATTCGTGCGATAGAATTGCGGCGATATTCATATTCGTTGTGAATCGAATTTTTCATGAAATTCGTAACGAATTCGGGTTCGTCAACTTCAATTTGCTCATCTCTATTTATGATGTCAACATAAAGTAGACATATTGAGGGACATTTATCAATGTTTGCTTATGTATTCTTTTTTTTGTAATTTTTTCCTTACTTTTTTTGGCTTATGTGTGACTTATTTATCAACTGATTTCAGCCTGTTGATAATTTTCTTTCACATAAGCAATTTTTCCTTTTTTACTTTGGTAGTAGCTTTTTCTGCTCCATGTTTGAGCTGGAGTAAATTTAGTAAATTTTTAACCTTGTTGCGACTTTTTTTTTGCGCAGTTGCAACTGTCGCAGTTGATAAATACCCGACTAAAGCAAATCCATTTTGAAAAATTTACTACGTAAGCAAGTTTGAATTTTCTTGCTATTCTTGTTCTTCATGCAAATTGTCGCACGAAAACACACGTAGTCGCAGTTGCGACAATTTTGTGACAATTATAGTAAAGAAAACCTGACTAAACCCGTTGATAAATGTCCATCATTGTATATGTGAATCAATATATAATTTATTTGGTACGGTCACTTTCCTTACAAGCAGAGAGCTTCAAAGTTACAAAAATGCAACATTTTCAAATTTTTCGACTAATATAAAGTAGAATATGTCACGAAAAAAACATTCTCGGAATCAAATTCATAAGTAAAAGCATCCCAGAGTTATTAATGCTTAAAGTGACAGTGGTCTGGTGTGCAAAAAATGCCTGGGTCCTTAAAGGGGTACTCCAGTGCTTACACATCTTATCCCCTATCCAATGGATAGGGGATAAGATGCCTGATCGGGGGAGTCTTGCCGCGGGGGCCCCCGGGATCATGCACGCGGCACCAGGGCGGGCGGCGTGTGACATCACGCCCCCGCCCCTGTGTGATGTCACGCTCCGCCCCTAAATGCAAGCCTACGGGAGGGGGCGTGATAGCTGTCACGCCCCCTCCCGTAGGCTTGCATTGAGGGGCGGAGTGTGACAACACATGGGGACGGAGGCGTGACGTCACACACTGCACGCCCTGTAGTCACCGGTAATCAGTCCCGGAGCGAACACGCTCCGGGGGCTGGTTACAAACGGGGTGCCGCGTGCATGATCCCGGGGGTCCCCAACGGCAGGACTCCCGCGATCAGGCATCTTATCCCCTATTCTTTGGATAGGGGATAAGATGTCTAAGCACCGGAGTACCCCTTTAAGGCAAAAATGGGCTTGGTCCTTAAGGGGTTAAAGGCTGAGAAAGAAAAAAAATAGCCTAACGGCCTTTTAAGGTCAGGGTACAATGGCAGTGTGAAACTAGCCTTACATTTGGTATTTGTATACGATATCCATGACTTAAGCAAACTTAGGTCCACTAACTTAATCTCCTCACGAATGGCGATTCTGAGGGACAGACATTCCCAGGCAAAGGTCAGACCTCAACTCCTTACAAAAGATTTAGATCCATCCCTTTCGCTCAGGAGGGGAGGGTTGAATGTGGAACAGACTCCTGCATTAATTGGCTAGGAGATTACATGTGACCAAATCTACGCTGTACCTTAAAAGGCAATGCATAAGAAAACATCATCTTTCTGCACTCTGGCTTTCTTAATGTATGCATAAAATGGCAGAGAAACATATTTTTTAATGCAAATAATTACATTTACAATATAATAAAGGGCTTACTCTATTCAATGTGCATCCAGAAAACCTTTATTATCTCAACCACCCGATAACTTTATGGGGTAGAAGCTGGATCAACTGTGCTGGGAAACCACATTTTCCTACACAGTGATGGTGTAAAACTGTTTTACATGAGCCATATTTTTGTTTAAGAAAGTTTCTCACGAGCCTAACAATTGAGGTGGGGCCTTTGTATAATGGGTGTAGCTTTGGTTTAACCCCTTAAGGACTCAGGCTTTTTCCGTTTTTTCATTTTCAATTTTTTCTCCGAAAATTCTATATGATGGCTTATTTTTTGCGTCACTAATTCTACTTTGTAATTACATTAGTCATTTTACCCAAAAATCTACGATGAAACGGGAAAAAAATCAATGTGTGACAAAATTGATGAAAAAACACTATTTTGTAAGTTTTGGGGGCTTCCGTTTTTACGCAGTACATTTTTCGGCAAAAATGATACCTTATCTTTATTCTGTAGGTCCATACGGTTAAAATGATACCCTACTTGTATAGGTTTGATTCTGTATCACTTCAGAAAAAAATCATGAATATATGCAGGAAAATATATACGTTTAAAATGGACATCTTCTGACCCCTATAACTTTTTTTTATTTTTCTGTGTTCAGGGTGCTATGAGGGCTCATTTTTTGTGCCGTGATCTGAAGTTATTAATGGTACCATTTTTGTTCTGATCCGACTTTTTGATCACTTTTTATTCACTTTTTTGTGTTATAAAAAGTGATCAAAAATGTGCTATTTTGGACTTTGGAATTTTTTTGCGCGTACACCATTGAACGTGCGGTTTAAAAAGCGGTATATTTTTATAATTCGGACATTTACGCACACGGCAATATCACATATGTTTATTTTTATTTACACTGTGTTTTTTTTATTCTTGGAAATGCCGGGTGATTCAAACTTTTATTAGGGGAATGGATAATTGAAAGGGTTAAATGGGTACTCCAGTGAAAACCTTTTTTCTTTTAAATCAACTGGTGGCAGAAAGTTAAACATATTTGTAAATTACTTCTATTAAAAAATCTTAATCCTTCCAGTACTTATTAGCTGCTGAATGCTACAGAGGAAATTCCTTTCTTTTTGGAACACTGATGACATCACGAGCACAGTGCTCTCTGCTGACAACTCTGTCCATTTTAGCAACTATGCATAGCAGATGCACAGCAGATGTATGTTAAGGGCAGCATGGTGGCTCAGTGGTTAGCACTGCTGCCTTGCAGTGCAGGGGATTTGGGTTCAAATCCCACTAAGGACAACAATAAATAAAGCATTATTATTATAACGTCAGCAGAGAGAACTGTGCTCATGATGTCATCAGAGAGCATTCCAAAAAGAAAAGAATTTCCTCTGTAGCATTCAGCAGCTAATAAGTACAGGAAGGATTAAGATTTTTTAATAGAAGTAATTTACAAATATGCTTAACTTTCTGCCACCAGTTGATTTAAAAGAAAAAAGGTTTTCACCGGAGTTTTCGGTGAGTTTTGGGTGTAGTACACAGAGACTGTGTGCTGCAGCACTGGTGTGTACAAGAACTGAAAAGCTAATAGTAGCCAGCCAGTTAGAGTGAGCAGAGCACTAAAAGCATATTGTCCCCTATTAAGTATAACCTGTGCGTACATCCAAGTGGTGTACCATTTTGTTCCTGTTAAAGTCTTAAGGGCCTAGATAATGTGAAAGGCCAGCCAAAAGTAAACACCTGCTGGTGTTGTAGACAAATACCATTTTAAGCATACTGGAGCGCATTGTCCTCCCCTCATAATTGCATACCACATGAGTACATCTAAGTGGTGTACCATTTTGTTCCTGTTAAAGGGGTAGTCCCCTAGAAAAAAAATGTTTATCCTTCCAGTACTAATCAGCTTCTGTATGCTAAAGAGGAAGTTCTTTTATTTTTTAATTTTCTTTCTGTCTGACCACAGTGCTGTTTAACTTTCTGGCACCAGTTGATTTAAAAAAAATGTTTTCCAGGGGAGTACCCCTTAAAGTCTAGAGCGCCTAGATACTGTGAAAGGCCAGCCAAAAGAACACACCTGCTCGTGTTATAGACAAATACTGTTTTAAGTGTAGTGGAGCATATTGTATTCCCCTCATATATGCACTAAGAATGTTAGGAAGAAAAGTGCCAGGACGTCCACAGAGGAGTGGCAGAGGCCAAAATTCATCAGGCAGAGGTTGCAGCAGACTAGGGGCAAATGGCAGCAGGAGTCGCAGCGAGAGGCCTGAGCTCCCGGTATCAACTAGAGATCGTATCTGGACCAGCAACCCATCTGCCGTCATCGATTGGTTAACACGGTCATCCATTTCATCACAAGTGACATCCCCAGTCAACAGTCGGTGGTTCCTCAGACACAACCCTGAGTGGGCATGGCCCCGGAGCAGTCCCTGTCCTCCCATTGCCTCTGTCCTATGCTGTTCCCTCCCCCACAGAAGTATCTTATGCTCTGGGTTCAGCTCCACTGTTTAGTGAGGACGATCTAGAGGACAGTCAGCAGCTACTGCCCAGCCAAGAATTGGAGGAGACATCCTCCGCTGCCTCCGCTAGGCAGGCAAGTAGTCATGAGGAGAGTGGCGTGGGAGGTGGTGTTTCGAGCGTTCAGGCTCCTGAAGCAGACACTGTTGAGGAAATTGAGGAGGACATCAGTGATGTGTAGACACAACTCGATGATGATGAAGCCGATCACACTTGGGAGCCAGGTGCAGAATTGGCTTCATCATCATCAGGAGAGGAGGTTTGCAGGTTGCCGGTGAGGCAGCAGCTGAGCCAGCAAGGTGGTAGCATGGTTGGCAGTTAGCATGGTGGCAGAAGTGGAAAGTCTGGAGCCAAACGTGCCAGAGGTAGAACACCTGCTTCGCGGCAGCCTACCTTCACAGGAGGTAGTGGAACAGGGGTTCCTGGAGTCGGCGGCAGAAGCAGTCAATCAGTGCGGACTGTTGGTGGTAAAATCAGCTACTTGGCGGTGTGGCAGTTTATTATCAAGCATCCAGAGGAGGTTTACATGGCCACATGCAAGATGTGTCGGCAGAAGGTGCAGTGTGGCCAGGGTCCCAATGTTGGCACCACGGCCCTGCGTCAACATATGCAGCATCACCATAAAGCAGCTTGGGAGAACCGTGGCTTCGATGTGGTGGTCCAGCATGCTGCATCACCCAGGGGCACGCCGCTCTTTGGTTTAGCTAGCCAAGGCTCCACCACCTCAGCCAAAGGGAGCTGTGTGTCATACCCATCTTCTGCCGCTCCAGATGCTCCTGCTCCTCCTACTTCGAGTCAGACATTCCGTCAGCAGTCCATTTGCGAAGCCATGTCCAAGAGACAACAGTATGTGCCCACTCATCCAACTGTGCAGAAGCTGAATCTCCTCCTGTCCAAGTTGCTGGCGCTGCAGTCCCTCCCTTTTCAAGTAGTGGGCTCTGCACCTTTCAGAGAACTGATGGCTTGTGCCGAGCCAAGGTGGAGAGTCCCAAGCCATCATTTCTTTGCGAAAAAGGCAGTAACAGCTTTGCACAATTTTGAGAAAGTGGGCCAGTCCTTTAGCCTGTCGGTGTGTACCAAAGTGCACGGCAGCACCGACGTGTGGAGCTGTAACTATGGTCAGGGATAATACATGTCCTTTATGGCCCACTAGGTAAATGTGATTCCTGCACAGCCACAACAGCAACTTGGACAGGTCACGCCGCTTTCGCCTCCACTCTCTCAGGCCGTTGGTCCTGTGACAGTGTGCAACTCCGCCTCCTCATCCTCCACCGTGTCCTCAGCCTCTGCTGCACGGACAAGTCTCAGTGCCCCTCCAGCATACCATGTGTGCAGGGCTCGGCGGTGACACGCTGTTCTTCACATGGTTTGCCTTGGTGAACAAAGTCACAGAGGGGAGGAACTGCTAAAAGTCGTTCATCAAGAAATCGAATCATGGCTTACTCCATGAAAACTGGATATGGGAACCATGGTGACCGACAAAGGGAAGAACATCTTGTCTGCGCTGCAACAAGGAAGTCTGAGACATGTGCCCTGCATAGTACAAATATTTTATCTAGTTGTCAAGTGGTTCCTGAAGTGTTCCCCCCATCTGCAAGACATCTTAACAATGGGATGGAAACTTTGCATGCACTTCAGCCACTCGTACACCACAAAGCACACCCTCCTTGAGCTGCAGTGTCAGAACGGTATCCCCCAACATAGTCTGATTTGCGATTTTTCCACGCATTGGAATTCCACCCACCGTATGTTGGACCGACTGTACGAACAGAGAAAAGCCATCACCGATTTCTTGATGATCCAAGTGGATAGGGGGACTCCCCCGTGTAACTTCAATGTCAACCAGTGGCAGCTCATACGTGACACCTGCCGTTTGCTCAGGCCCTTTGAGAAAGTCACATTATTAGTCAGTCGCCAGGATTACGGGATGAACAAAGTCATTCCACTGCTTCATTTACTACAACATGTGTTGGAAACGATGGCTGGTCAGGGTTATGGAGACGTGGCGCCTAATCTCATAGCCACATGAGCCCTATGGGGGCTGAACTTGAGGAGGAGGAGGGGGAGGGGGACAGTGGAGCACAGTTTAGGTGTAATCTGACAGGAGAGGAGGAGCAGGAGCAGCTGGAGGAGCTAGAGGGTAATGGGGAAGGTGTGACAGAGGACCCAGACACATCGTGGCAGTATGCAGTGGAGATGGAGGCAGGGAGTCCCAAGTCACTTGCACAAATGACACAATGCATGCTCACTTGCTTGCATAGTGACCGCCGAATTGTCACCATTCGGTAGCGGGTGCCCATTTCCCTCCTGAAGACGTTGCGCTGCAACGAAACATGTAGAGGGGGCATACCTAGCTTTTATCAAACCTCCTGTGTATCTCAGTAACCAGTGATACTGCAGATCACTGGCTGTGATTACACTACTAGGATAGCAATTAGCTTGCAACTATCGATACAGTTATTGCACACAAGGAGGCCAGTCTTTTAACCTATTTGATCACAATACTATTATTAATTGTCATCTTAATAAAAGTTAAGTTTTATGGGGTGGGATTAATAAGGGTTTTAGTGTCTTAGGGTTTATCCCTAGGTCAATGGTGTTACATTCGGTAGCGGGATAACTTCTGGTTATCCACCTTATTGGACCCTCGCTACCGGCACAAAATGGGGGACTTTTTTTTACACCCACTGAGAGGGAGGACAGACTGACCTACAACAGAGACATCCTACGAAATCAGTTGACCGATTCCTATCTGTGCCATCGTCCATCCTCTCGAAGGTCTGACTCGGGGGGCCCTCTGTGCTCACCTTCCACTGCCATGGCTGCTGGAGAGCGGTGGGGTGGCAGGAGCAGTACCAGTTCCATCAACAGCAGCCTGAGTCTACAGTCGCTGATGAGTAGCTTTCTTCACCCGCATAGTGAAGCAACTCATCAGCAGCAGGTAGACCTGGAGCCGGACCCGAACCAGCAGTTGGTGGCATACCTTGACTTGACAATGCCAACACACCTTGAAGATCCGCTGGACTTCTGGGCAGTATAACTTGATTTGTGGCCGCAACTAGCAGAGTTTGCCCTGGAAAAGCTGTCCTACCCTGCCAGTAGTGTGCCATCAGAGCAGGTGTTTAGTGTGGCGGGGGCCATAAATGCGGATCACAGCGGGTCTCTAGAGAATGACCCTGTGCGATCTGCACCTCAGCCCCTGGACTACAACTCTCATCATGTGCAGAGTTTGTCCTATGATTGGAGTAGCAGTCCTTACTGTGCCAAAATAGACACTTTTGGTACGTGTCCTCCGAGTTGGTGTATATTTGCGCAAGAAAATGCTGTTTGCGCATTTTCTTGCGCAAAAAAAAACTAAACAAGGCAGTTAGAAAATTAATTCTACAGTAGAAAATGCTCTATGGTAGAATAAACCGTAGACAACGGGATGCAAAGTTCTATCAAAATTTGCGCAAAAAAAAAGACGCAAAAAAACACTTGCGCTTTTTTTTGCGTTAAAAAATAGACACAAAATAGCTCTATATGCAAGGATAAATTCCCCCCTTGTGTATGTTTTGGGAACAGTTGAGGATCCTTGGCAATAACTATAAGGAGTGTCTACTTTCTATCTAATAATAGTATCTTGTTTCTATTCTTACACATAGCCGTAGGGATTGACCCAGCTAGTAAGTCAGTGTAAATTAATAGTATGTGAGATAGTCTACCATAGGGCAAGGACAGCTAGTGTGAGTGAGGTTCCAGTGTGGGACCATCCTTGTTAGGACGACCATTCCGCCTAGGCCTAGAGCAGCATTAGCTGTAGGGAGTGATAGGCTCTCTGAGCCACTGGGGTTAGGGCATGACAGCAATATCATTACGTATACTTTTTAATTGTGTACATACTCTGTGATCTATCTTTGGCATTGGTTTTATATATATTTTTGGTGGATTGATGCGTACTGTATTATGTGCTTTATCAGATGTATCAGAGGACTTATGAGCAGTATACTCTTTCACTGTGTGTTTTGGTAAGAAGTTACAGGTCTGTGAGCGCCAGAAATCTTGCATGTTTGGAGGTGACCAAATACTTATTTTACTGAGGAATTCACCAATTAATTCATTAGAAATCCTACAATGTGATTTCCTGTATTCTTTTCCCCCCATTCTGTCTCTCATATTTGAGGTATACCTATGATGAACATTACAGGCCTCTCTCATCTTTTTAAGTGGGAGAACTTGCACAATTGGCGGCTGACTAAATACTTTTTTTCCCCTTCCAAAAGAGGCTTCACACTTATGAGGCTTGAGAATGGCTGGGTGAGCCAGCCAAAACATTGCCTCACGTTTGTATGCAATAAACATCACAATTTTTCACGTTATTGGAGTGATGCTGTCTTTTGGATTTTGATATATATATATATATATATATATATATATATATATATATATATATATATATATATAGGTCTATGCAGCTGGATACCATTAGGTAAGCCTCTAGGGATACCATTAGGTAAGCCTATCCTAAGAACATATGAAAATAGTTTTCTGAAAGTGGAAACACAACCTCAGTTTTGCAGAGTTTAGAACAGATTAGATTTCGTTATGTAAATATAAGCCAAGGATGCAACTGTCTTGGCTGTAATACAATACATCTCATTTTTTGGAACAAAGCAATCCCCTACAAACTAGAAAGCATTGTTCCATTATTATGGCATCGTCCTGCTTTTCATTTTACAAACCATTCTCTTTATTTCAGGATAAAGTACATTGGGAGAACAGAATGTTATCTTTCTGCAAGATAAAGTTACACCAAAAGGGGATCCTAGGACAAAGATAAACCATTGAAACTAATCTACAACATAGCGGCGTGGAAGAAAACACAATAACAATTTGGGGATCATCAGATCAATACTAGATATATATATTTAACTAAATGCCGGATGCTAGTAGAGTTCTTCGTACAAATAGAAAGCCCTGAAATGTTATATTTAAAGGATCTCTATATGAAGAGTGAATATCAATGTAAAAAAACAACGAGCGACCATTGTGAGACCATTAAACAATTAGAAGAAAACTGACTTTTCACTTTTTTCATTTAAAAACCACTATTGTATCTGACGGCATGCTTACATGTTTACAGTATATCCTAACACTGTTGATATGTAATAGGATGCATTGCCATCTTAGGGTATAATAGGAGCATTAGAATTGCTATAAGAATTGTTGAAAGATCACTTATAACAATACGAGAAATTAGCTAATAAATTGACTCTTTATCATACACTTTATCATACACTTTATCATACAGTGTATTGCACATGTTTTGCATTTTTTTTTTTTGCAAGAAACCACATTCACATACAGTAAATGCAAATTCTAGTCATGTTGCAGATTGCAATAGCCGGCATTTCAAGGCAAAATACAATAAGAATTTTCTTTAGAGTTAAACTTGAAACATCTTTAAATGTTATAGTGGATATTCAGTTTTTCAGTCAGGTATCCATAGCGTATTTGTGGGCTTGTTAGTGCACTTAGCTTTGAATGGAGCCTGTTAGGGTAATTTAGGAAATATACACATATTTTTCGTATCTGGATAACCCTTTAAGGTAACAATTAGGGTGGTAAATGTATAACATGGTATTGCTTATAATGCAGTCTCCAAATAAACAGGCTAAGGCAAATCTTTTTAAAGGGGTTCTCCGGTGCTTACACATCTTTTCCCCTATCCAAAGGATAGGGGATAAGATGCCTGATCGCTGTCACGCCCCCTCCCGTAGGATTGCATTGAGGGGCGGAGCGTGACGTCACACGGGTGCGGAGGCGTGACTTCACACGCCGCCGGCACGGTGGTCGCCTGTATTCAGACCTGGAGCAAACACGCTCCGGGGACTGATTACAAATGGGGTGCCGCGTGCAAGATCACGGGGGTCCCCAGCGGCGGGACTCCCGCGATCAGGCATCTTATCCCCTATCCTTTGGATAGGGGAAAAGATGTGTAAGTACCGGAGAACCCCTTTAAAGGGTAACTATAATTTAGAAAAAAACTTTTGACATGTTTCTCAGACATGTCAAAAGTTACAATTACACCAGGTTTCCCTCCAAAAATCCACCATATAAGTTATAAGCCAGGGAAGTGCATGGCGGCATGCTCAACTTCCTGGCCAGTTTAAGCAGAAAAAGGTCAGATTTGATTGACAGTCAATCAACCTGGTGCAATCAAAACTTTTACATGTCTTGGCAACATGTCAAAAGTTGTTTCAAATTATAGTGAGGGCTCATTCACACAACAGAATTTCCAAGCATAATCCAGTGTAAATATACAGCTCAGAAATGTTGGTGCAGTACTCTTCCATTGTATGTTCTGCTGCACTGTGCACATGACAGAATTTCCTCAGTGGAAAACTGGGCCAGTAGTACCTGTCATTGCCCAATATTCCTTCCTTAACTTTGTGGGAGAGAAAAAACAAGCATTAGGCTCTCATCCTCACATCCTGATATCATATCCTGTCCTCTTATTCCAACCTCATATCCTGTCCTAATATCCTGACCTAATATCCCGTCCTTATATCTCATCCTCATATGACAACATCATATCCCAACCTCATATCCCATTTGCATATCCCATCCTCATATCCCATCCCAATATCTCGTCCTCATATCCCATCCTCATATTTCTTCCTCATGTCCCATCCTCATATCCCGCCTCATATCCCATCCTCATATCCCATCCTCATATCCCGTCCTCATATCCCATCCTCATATCCCGTCCTCATATCCAAACCTCATATCCCATCCTCATACCAAATCCTCATATCAAAACCACACATCACAGGGGGAGTGGTCTGACTGCTGGGCTGCATGGTCGCATGCTAGCTGAGCTCCGCAATTAAGCCCGCTAAAGCGACTTTTACACAGCATTTCACTGACTGTTCTTGTCATCTGACCCTGCTGAATACCCACTGAACATGCCTACCAAGAGGAGGTACACGAAAGCCATGAAAAGAAAAAAAAAAGAAATTCAGCTTTACTCCCCGGGGAGCCCCAGTCAAGATGGAGGCCGCAGCATAGAGGATGTCAGCAGTCCTCAGATCCGCTTCTCCTCCACAGCACTGCCAATACACGCCACTGTTGTTTCTCCGGCTGCTGCCCCAACACTGCTGTCCCAACACCCAGCTCTCTAAAGCAGGAGATAGGCTGATAAATTCAGAGAATTTGCCGATTCTCATAATGCTTTAACTGACTCTCATAATTCCATGGAAGATGAAGTGGCTGCCCTGAAGGCTAAAATGGCGGACCTGGAGGACAGGAGCCGCCGTAATAATGTCAAACTACATGGCATCCCAGAATCCGTTGCTCCTGCAGACATTCCAGAATATGTGCGCTCCATCCTTCACCCTGCTCTCCCTAATTGCATGCCCCAAGAGCTTGAAATTGACAGGGTGCACCAGATTCCTAGACTGAAACACCTAGAAGACCCTAGAAGATGTGATGTACTGGCTCGCATTCACTTCTTTTCCATTAAGGAACGCTTTCTGGAATACACCAGATGAAATGAGGGCCTAACTGTCTATGCGGACCTTTACGCTGTCACTTCATCTCTACATTCAGCAAAAATTGCCTACCGTTGGGGTTTCCTACTGCACCTGTTGATCCTGCACAACGACTCTCTTCATGTCGTGCGGATGCTGGAAGTTGGCCTGGACTTATACTGCCCGCCAATCCCGTGTGGATAAGTACTGGTCCAAAGCTTGATTTGGTTGGTGACTTTCTTCTACCTACTTATTGTGTGGGCTCTGGTGTTGGGACCATTGCTCTCGGCTTCAGAATGGACCCCCATACACTGACGGATGACCCCCCCCCCCCCCTTCGAGGGCTTCATCCACCATTCTGTTTTTGAAGAAACTGCAATGTTATTGTTGTTATGCTCTGCTTTCTTATGTTGTGGTGGTGCTCTTTTCACAATGTCTACTCAGGTGCTCTTTCTACCGTCTGCTGACAGGCGCATGCTGGCTATGTGGTGCGTCCTGTCTTCCTTAAACTCTACTACAGCTTCTCATCTCTTTCAGTTAATAATGTATAACAAATAGTCATAACTATTGCTAGCTTAAATGCTCTGCACAAATGCACCTATCTTTGGAGGGAGGGGCAGTCTTTGGGTTGATATGTTTGTGCACCCAGGAGACCCACCTTCTAGCAAAGGACGCAAATAAGTTGCATCACTCAGCCTTTTCTCATATATCTTTCAATCTAATTTCAGCTCAAAGTCCAGGGGGGTTTTGGTCGTGGTCAAGAACACAGTTGCCTTCACCCTTCGCGAAGTGACGTTGGATGCCCAGGGTCGGTATGATAACGTTGCACCATCAATGCCTCTGATCTTACTATAATTTCGCTATATGCACCCAATGCTGGCCAGCTTTGCTTCTTGAGATGTTTACTTACGATAGTTTGCAGATCTCTTTGGGCATCCTTGTTGCTATGTGGAGACTTTAATACTATATCTGACACTGCTCTTGACTCTATCTCTTCTTCTTATTTCCATTCTTCTACTCTCTCTCTACTCTGCTTTGGGAGGAAGACATTTATGACATCTGGAGGGTGCATCACACCGCGGAGAGAGTCTATACGTTTTTCTTAAGTGATCACAACTCATACTCACATCTTGATATGTTTCTCCTAGACAGATCCCTCTTATTGCTTGTACTTACATCTTCTAAAGAGCCAATGAATTGGTCAGACCACGCAGCAATCAAATTACTTTTTCGTGATTGCAATTGTCTGTACCCCTCACTCCCCGAACAATAGCCCCAACACCTGCGCAGGGACACGCCGATCCCGTCCTCGGCCTTTTACCACAAATAGAAGGAAAGATTGTCCAGCACTGGACAATCTTTCCTTCTACTATTTCGTGATGGTGCGTCATCCCCGCCTACCTACACTTGACGTTGCAATCCCTTTTTATGGTCTCACCCCTACTATGCAGAGTGTCTTTCCAAGAATATTGTCTCTTGTTTTTATGACAATAAGCATTCTGTCAATGATCCTTTCATCCTTTGGAACTGCCATAAACTGTACACACCTGCAGGTATAGTGGACGGATTTTGTGCATTTTGTTCCCAATTGTACAATCTCAAGGACACTATTACATACCCACCTAATCTCCAGGATCTTACTCAGCAGGAGGATGATTGCAGGAGTCCCTGGTGGGGGTTGTCCCAAAAATCCTACTTGCGGGAGCAGCGCTGCATCGGGAAGTTGAAGAAGTGGACGCAGGCAGTTGATATGTGACAAAACGGTTTATCACATATAAACTGCCTGCGTCCACTTTTTCAACCTCCCGATGCAGCGCCGCTCCCGCAAGTCATATTTTTGGAACAACCCCTGCCAGGGACTCCCGCAATCATCCTACTGCTAAGTTCACGACCGCTGCCAGCGGTACCGACGATCGGCGGCTCCCGGACCGGGCCGCAACTTACAAAGCGCAAATCAGAAATCAGAAGAAATCAGCACAACACCACAAGGTGAGCGGCATTCTTTTACCTCTTCTTTTACACCCTATATCTAAAATTACCAGAGCGCCGTCACACTTTTTTTTCTCATCCCTCTGCTACAGGATCTTACTCAGGCATAACTGGATAAACTTCATCTCCCTTTATTATTTCCCTCCCATCTCTCTCAACTTAATTTGGATATTTCTGTGGACTAGGTACTCTGTACCATAAAATCCTTGCCCCCTGATAAGGCCCCAGGCCTGCAAGGGTATATTAACTCATATTACAAAAAGTTTAGGGATATACTGTCCCCATACCTCCATGATTTCTGCCAGGAAGTGATCCTTTAGGGAGTCCTTCCAGTTGAAAACCTGCAAGCTACAAATGCCATCCTCTCTAAGCCTGGGAAATCCCCTGATTTACCTCAAAACTTTCGCATCATACCCTTGTTGAATCAGGACTTGAAAATATTTGCTAAATTATTAGCTACTTGCCTCTCCTCAGTCCTCCCGTCTCTAGTGAATGTGGACCAATTGAGTTTTGTTGCAGGTCGCCAGGCCTCTGACAATACCATATGTCTTTTACACATTTTTTCTTACCTTGAACAATCTAAGCTGCCTGCATTGGTCCTGGCACTGGACACGGAGAAGGCGTTTGATCACCTACGGTGGTCATACGCCTTTTCAGTACTGCGGAGGTTAGGCTTCTCTGGACATATTTTGTCAGCCCTTACTGCCCTGTACTCTCAGCCAAAGGCTTGAGTTCTTGCCAATGGCTCTCTATGTGAAGCATTTCCTATCACTAATGGGTCCCGACAGGGATGCCCCCTATCCGTGCTCCTGTATATATTGTCCATGGAGCCACTGGCACAGACTCTCGAACGGACACGCAGATTACTGGTGTAATTATTGAGAGTATAGCTCATGTTATCTCATTATATGCTGATGACATAATCCGGTCACTCGCGACTCGCGAACCCTCTATCTTTGCAAGAGATTATGGACAATATATCTTATTTTGGCCTTCTCTCATTTCATCATCTGAATGAAGCTAAAACTCAAGCCCTACCTGTTAAAGATTGTGATGTCATAGCCCCGCCCCCTCATGACATCACGCCCCACCCCCTCAATGCAAGTCTATGGGAGGGGTGTCACACCCCTCCCATATACTTGCATTGAGGGGGCGGGGCATGATGTCATGAGGGGCGCGGCTATGATGTCAAGAGCTCCCGAAGCCAGCTCCAGCGTTCGGAACAGTTTGTTCAAAATGCTGAGCAGCGGAGTACCCCTTTAACCTTCCTGCTTCTGCTGTTTCCCTCCTAAAAACATCATACCCTTTTGATTGGCAAATAGACTGTCTCCAGTACTTTCCTACTGATATAAGAAATTATACGTGTCAAGCTAAGAGCTTCTCCTCGCCACCTTTGCCAATGACATAGCTAAATTCACGAAAATTGACATCTTGGGTGGGTAGAGTCACTACATTCAAAATGTTCCTACTCCCTAAATTCCTTTAACTAATCCGCACTCTTCCTATTTCTCTTCCTCTTTTCTTTTTCCGTAAAGCTCAAGCTATTCTCTCCTCCTTCATTTAGGCGGGTTGACTCCTGAGACTCTCTGCGAGCATTCTTACTAAGGCAAAGCTGGCCGGCGGTTTGGGCTCTCAGAACCTTAAGCATTATTACATTGCTACATTGGTCTCCATGTCACTGCGCTGGTGGTGCAATCATACAGATTTACCTGGGGTAGACATAGAGAGATTATCCGTAGCTCCATACTCCACCAGGTATTTTCTCTATCTTCTGTTCTGGAACCTCCCAACACCACATTTCCATAACCCATTGGTGGAGGCCTCCTATGACGGATGGGTAGCATTTACTGCCCTTTAGCCGTTATCATGAGTGGCCAATATTGGAGATCTCCCAATTTGGCTCCTACAGGCCTCCATCACGGATCTAGACCTGTCTGAGTGGATCGCTCAGGGAATCACCCATACCCGCATGTCATATGAGGCTTTCACCCTTAAAGCATTTCAAGACTTAAAGACCACATATTTCCTGCCCTCTACAGACTTCTAGAAATATTTGCAAGTCTGCCACTTCCTCCACAACTTGATACCTTCTTCATCTAAGGCAGATTATATAATGTGCTCTGCCTCCTCTCTTGCCCCTTAAAGGCTTGAAACTTTTATACCATACCCTTACACAGGATAACTCTTTTTCCAAAACACACATTGCGCTACTGGGAAAGAGACCTAGCCTGTGTGTTCAGCTGCTGAATGGCAACATGCCTTTAAATCCTTACATGAAGCCTTTCAGTGTCCTTCCCACCGGAAATTGGCCTTCAAAACTGTACTTAGGTGTGTTATGTGTCTGATAAACTTTCCTGCATTTACGTGGGCACTTTAAATTTATGCTGGCGTAGTTGTGGTGGTTGTGGTGCTTGTGGTAATTTAATACATATACTGTGGAATAGTCTGCTTATCGAACCCTTCTGGACTTCGTGCAAACAATTGTTGGGAAATCTATTGGGCACTGATGTGCCTCTTAGCCCTCAATCTATGTTACTCTTTCTACCCAGAAACCCTAGAGATTTTTATAGTATAGTGTCTATCCTCGCTAAAACTCTTCTTGCCAGGTCAGGAAGGAGCATCCTGAGGAGTGTCTAGAGCGCTCCCTCCCAGGCAGGCTGGAGGTCCCCTTGCCGGGTCTGTGGAGGGAAAAGCTCCGCTTACCTGGCTTTCCCATTCTCCGGACTGAGAGACCAAGAGTACTACGCTGTGGAGAGAATGGTGGGAGCTACTGCTGGAAGAGGTGCGGAGGCAGAGTCCTGGACTGAGGTAACAGCGAGTGGCCAGAGAGACACGTGACTACCGGGGAGTGAGAGGCTCCGAGGGTCCATGGTAACATCAGGAGCGCTGGCAAGTTCCCGTTATTTCCTCCAGGGTGCTAGAGGTCATGGGGAAGGAGAAAGATTATTGGAGGTACACAGAGGTGGATGGGGAGCGGCTTGTGGAAATTGCAGGTCCACAGTTCTAGGAAAGAGGACACGTGGCTTTGTAGAGAGAGAGTCTAGTAGCATGTAGATTGCCATTAGGATCAGATTGAACAGTTACAGGTGGCTCAGTGAGTGATAGCCTGTCAATCTTAGTGGCGAACTGACTGTTTGAATGAAGGGGATTACTATCCGCTGAAAATTACTTTTTTTGCATCATATACCTTCTACATAACTAGTGAAGCTGTATAAGACTAACTGGATAGTCTGAAATGAATCATAGCTGGGTAACCTGACAATTTACATGAAGCTGTCTCACCGCTGTCTCACCGCTGTCTGATAACCTGCTCATTTATCTGCACAAGGGTACGTTCACACGAGCGGATTTACAGCGTATTTTACGCTGCGGATCCGTTGGTGAAGGCCCGCTCTATGCTGTCTTTACATGTGCCTGCTCGTAGCAGCAATAACTCACAATGTGCGAGTATACTGCGAATTGCACATCGCAGTGTGTCTGCTCATAGCAGCATATTGCCGCTACGAGAAGGCACATGTAAAGACAGCATAGAGTGGGTCTTTACCAGCGGATCCACAGCGAAATACGCTGCGAAAATCCACTCGTGTGAACGTACCCCAAGAGTGGATTTTCATGGAATGTTAACTACAAGTCTCTCAGTTTAACCTGCTAATTTGCTAATCTGCATCTCTTCCTTTTTGCATAAACTGTCTCAGCAAAATCCATTCATCTGTATAAGACTGCAACTGCATAGTCTGAATTGACTCATAGCTTGGTAACCTGGTAATTCATATAAAGCTGCCTCTTTTTTTTCCCTCTGTTTAAATCGTCTCTCAGTATCACTCTGTCTCTTTGCTGCCTGATAACCTACTAATATGTCTACGTAAGATTGGATTGGATTTCAATGGGCTGTTAACAACAAGTCTCTCAGTACAACCTATGAATTTGCTGAATCGCATCTCTTCCTCTCTACATAAATTGCTCCTCAGCAAAATTCACTTAGGCCCCTTTCACACTACCGTAGTCACCCTGCAATACCTCCCGTCATGAAGTCCCATCTGAAAGCCCCAAAAACGGCCGTCAAAATATCCCATTCATGTCAATGGGATTTTTTGACCATCCTGCAGCACCAGTTATGGCCCATTATTACTAACATCCATTATTTTTGACGGCACAAAAGGCGGTGCATGCAGTAATTTTTGTCCCCTCAAAAATAATGGTGGAATAACGACTGTTAAAATTTTAACATTGAAGTCTATGGCAGACGGATGTTCATAAAATACACTTGTCCGCCCGTTATTTGCAACGTCAATTATGACCCGTTATTGCTACTGAGCAAGCTTTGCAACCAGGAAGTCACATGGAAAAAGGGGGAGGGTCTTTTTGGTCATTTTATACCCAGCAAGCAGGCCATACATCTGCAGCATCTGCCCTAAAAATTTGTCCCAAAGTGTTTCGTTGCCTGTCATCCATTTTTTTTTTTATGTGGGTACTAGGATGGCTGTGATTAAAGGGGTATTCCAGGCAAAAACTTTTTTTTATATTTCAACTGGCTCCGGAAAGTTAAACATATTTGTAAATTACTTCTATTAAAAAATCTTAATCCTTCCAATAGTTATTAGCTTCTGAAGTTTTCTGTCTTACTGCTCAATGATGATGTCACATCCCGGGAGGTGTGCATGATGGGAAAATATCCCCATAGGAGCTGCACAGCTCCAGGGACGCGAGTCATCAGAAAGCAGTTAGACAGAAAAAAACAACTCAACTTCAGAAGCTAATAACTATTGGAAAGATTAAGATTTTTTAATAGAAGTAATTTACAAATCTGTTTAACTTTTCGGAGCCAGTTGATATATAAAAAAAGTTTTGGCCTGGAATAACCCTTTAATGTTGGATTGTGACTGTATTGTGTGTGAACATGTGCATAGTTAGTTTGGCCCGTGTGGATGCCACTTTGCAGAATGTCAGCATTTGCGCTATGCATTCATGTGTGGGCATGAGTGGGAGTACTGCGCATGTTTGCAGGATCATTTTGGGCCGTGTGGCACCACCATGCGCGTGTCTGGTGACCGCCATGTGGAATCCACTTTGCAGACTGTAGGTTTTTGTCCATGTGTCCGGATGTTTTTTATATGATAATTTTTTGTTTTACCTTATTTTTACAGATTTTTATATAATCTTGTAAAAGAGAAAATAAAAAATAAAAAATGCCACCCAAAAAGGCAAAAAAATACAAGCAAGCCCGCTGTGAGTTTTTTTCAACAGTACATTATTTTAAATGTTTATATCTGTATAGCACTTGTCTACGTATCGTAATTTTTTTCTTTTAGCCCATCGTGGAAACGGAGTCGGAGTAAGAAACGGAGGTGGAGGGACATACCTTGTCAAATGGTTCTAGTATGAGTATTTTGGTTCAATGTGAATAAAAAAAAATCACACTCAATGTGGGAGATTTTCTAAACCTGCCTAGAGGGAAAAGTTGTTGGGTTGCCAATCTAATTGCTTCTTCCACTATTGAAAAGGCCATGAACTAAAAAAAAAAAAAAAAGCCATGTGATTGGTTGCTATGGGAAACTCAGCAACTTATCCTCTTTGCAGGTTTCCATAAATATCTGTTACGCCGAGCGCTCCGGGTCCCCGCTCCTCCCCGGAGCGCTCAATGCGTTTCTCTCCCTGCAGCGCCCCAGTCAGACCCGCTGACCGGGAGCGCTGCACTGACATTGCCGGCGGGGATGCGATTCGCATAGCGGGACGCGCCCGCTCGCGAATCGCATCCCAAGTCACTTACCCGTCCCGGTTCCCGGCTGTCATGTGCTGGCGCGCGCAGCTCCGCTCTCTAGGGCGCGCGCGCGCCAGCTCTCTGAGACTTAAAGGGCCAGTGCACCAATGATTGGTGCCTGGCCCAATTAGCCTGATTAGCTTCCACCTGCTCCCTGGCTATATCACATCACTTCCCCTGCACTCCCTTGCCGGATCTTGTTGCCTTGTGCCAGTGAAAGCGTTTAGTGTTGTCCAAGCCTGTGTTACCTGATCTCCTGCTATCCATATTGACTACGAACCTTGCCGCCTGCCCCGACCTTCTGCTACGTCTGACCTTGCCTCTGCCTAGTCCTTCTGTCCTACGCCTTCTCAGCAGTCAGAAAGGTTGAGCCGTTGCTAGTGGATACGACCTGGTTGCTACCGCCGCAGCAAGACCATCCCGCTTTGCGGCAGGCTCTGGTGAACACCAGTAGCCACTTAGAACCGGTCCACTAGCACGGTCCACGCCAATCCCTCGCTGACACAGTGGATCCACAACCTGTAAGCCGAATCATGACAGTAGATCCGGCCATGGATCCGCTGCCAAGTCTCGCTGACCTTACCACGGTGGTCGCTCAGCAATCGCAGCAAATTGCCTAACAAGGACAGCAGCTGTTGCAGTTGACCGCCACGTTATAGCAACTTCTGCCTCTGCTACAGCAGCAACCATCTCCTCCGCCAGCTCCTGCACCTTCTCCGCAGCGAGTAGCCGCTCCTAGCCTCCGCTTGTCCCTGCCGGACAAATTTGATGGGGACTCTAGACTCTGCCGTGGATTTTTGTCTCAATGTTCCCTGCATATGGAGATGTTGTCGGACTTGTTTCCTACAGAACGGTCTAAGGTGGCGTTCGTAGTGAGCCTTCTTTCAGGAAAGGCCTTGTCTTGGGCCACACCGCTCTGGGACCACAATGATCCTGCCACAGCCACAGTCCAGTCCTTCTTCGCTGAAGTCCGTAGTGTCTTCGAGGAACCTGCCCGAGCTTCTTCTGCCGAGACTGCCCTGCTGAACCTGGTCCAGGGTAATTCTTCAGTAGGCGAGTACGCCATCCAATTTCGTACTCTCGCTTCCGAATTATCTTGGAATAACGAGGCTCTCTGCGCGACCTTTAAAAAAGGCCTATCCAGTAACATCAAGGATGTGCTGGCCGCACGAGAGATTCCTGCCAACCTGCAAGAACTTATCCATTTGGCCACCCGCATTGACATGCGTTTTTCTGAGATACACCAGGAGCTCCGCCAGGAAAAAGACTTAGATCTCTGGGCACCTCTCCCACAGTATCCTTTGCAATCTACGCCTGGGCATCCCGCCGAGGAGGCCATGCAAGTGGATCGGTCTCGCCTGACCCAGGAAGAGAGGAATCGCCGTAGGGAAGAAAATCTTTGTCTGTACTGTGCCAGTACCAAACATTTCTTGGTGGATTGCCCTATTCGTCCTCCACGTCTAGGAAACGCACGCACGCACCCAGCTCACGTGGGTGTGGCGTCTCTAGGTTCGAAGTCTGCTTCTCCACGTCTCACGGTGCCCGTGCGGATTTCTCCTTCTGCCAACTCCTCCCTCTCAGCCGTGGCCTGCTTGGACTCTGGTGCCTCTGGGAATTTTATTCTGGATTCTTTGGTGAATAAGTTCTGCATCCCGGTGACCCGTCTCGTCAAGCCGCTCTACATTTCCGCGGTCAACGGAGTTAGATTGGATTGCACCGTGCGTTACCGCACAAAACCCCTCTTAATGTGCATTGGACCCCATCACGAAATGATTGAATTTTTCGTCCTTCCCAACTGCACCTCTGAGGTTCTCCTCGGTCTGCCATGGCTCCAGCTTCATTCTCCCACCCTTGACTGGACCACCGGGGAGATCAAGAACTGGGACTCTGCTTGCCACAAGAAATGCCTCTCCCCCCCTCCCAGTCCCGTCAGGCAAACCTCAGTGCCTCCTCCTACACCTGGTCTCCCCAAGGCTTATCAGGACTATGCCTTGCCTCGTCGTGGTCCCCGTCCTGGTGACACCCTGCCCCGTGCCAAGCTTCACCCTCTGCCCTCCCTCCCCATTCCCACTCCTGCTGTACTGCCTGCATTTGAGGAAACCCTACAGTCACTCCCGGTGTCCTCGTCCCGTGTGAAGCATTTGCCGGACAAAGAAAGGGGGAGACCTAAGGGGGGTACTGTTATGCCGAGCGCTCCGGGTCCCCGCTCCTCTCCGGAGCGCTCCCTGCAGCGCCCCGGTCAGACCCACTGACCGGGAGTGCTGCACTGACATTGCCGGCGGGGATGCGATTCACATAGCGGGACGCGCCCGCTCGCGAATCGCATCCCAAGTCACTTACCCGTCCCGGTTCCCGGCTGTCATGTGCTGGCGTGCGCGGCTCCGCTCTCTAGGGCGCACGCGCGCCAGCTCTCTGAGACTTAAAGGGCCAGTGCACCAATGATTGGTGCCTGGCCCAATTAGCCTGATTAGCTTCCACCTGCTCCCTGGCTATATCACATCACTTCCCCTGCACTCCCTTGCCGGATCTTGTTGCCTTGTGCCAGTGTTGTCCAAGCCTGTGTTACCTGATCTCCTGCTATCCATATTGACTACGAACCTTGCCGCCTGCCCCGACCTTCTGCTACGTCTGACCTTGCCTCTGCCTAGTCCTTCTGTCCTACGCCTTCTCAGCAGTCAGCGAGGTTGAGCCGTTGCTAGTGGATACGACCTGGTTGCTACCGCCGCAGCAAGACCTTCCCGCTTTGCGGCGGGCTCTGGTGAACACCAGTAGCCACTTAGAACCGGTCCACCGGCACGGTCCACGCCAATCCCTCGCTGACACAGTGGATCCACAACCTGTAAGCCGAATCGTGACAATATCGCTTATGTCCATCTTTCCTAACATGAACTTATTTTTCCAACAGATGGAAACAGAAAGCATATGGATGCAGGAAGTCGTCCCTTATATATCGGACCAGAAGGCCTTCCAGGCTACAATTTCCCAAGAGCCCGAACCAGTATGTACCCACACTATATGATATTGAAGTCTACTATTTTATATTCTGCCCTAATTTCTTAACTTCTAAATTTATTTACAGCGGCCACTTCCTGAGCCCAAAGGAGTAGTTTCAGGCAGAGGAAGGGCCAAGAAAACTACAGGAAGGACGTGTGAGTATTTTATTTTCAATTCTTCAAAATATGATGTCTGGTTGATATGCTATTCTGTTTAACTATCATTTTTTACAGGTTGCCGTACATTTAGTCCATTTCTAGTTAGCTTATAAAATAAAAAATACATTTTATTACAGAGTACCAAAGGTCGAGGGGGGCATACTAGAGGGCAGGACGAGGGGAGGAGCTCATAATAGACGGGGAGCAGCTGATCTCCCTCATCCAAGAATGTCCTGCTCTCTGGGATGCCTCACACACGAGGCATTCCCTCAAGACGTACAGCAAGGCTCTTTGGGAAGAGGTGTATCGGAGTATCTGCATCCACTTGGAGGACCTCATGCTGTCACAGAAGACTGTGGCGGAGAGAAATTATTCAATTTGTCTTATCAGTAATTTTCCTTTGTTTTATGGCTCTTCTCTTAACTTTTTTCGATTTTTGCAGGGAAAAAAATCAGGATACTGTGGTCTTCTGTGAGGGACCGGTATATAAGGGACCAAAAAGAGGAGGTGGAAGTACCGAGAGCATCCAAGAAGTAAGAATATAAGTACGCGGAAGTAAGTACATGATTTAATTTCTTGTCTAACCATATCTCGATTTTGAATGCAAAAAATCTAAAATGTTTCTTTTTTTTCCCTTTTAGCACAACTTTCAGTGTCTCCCACCTGAATCCCCAAAGCCAGGACATGGAGTCCTCTTCTGCCCCAACCACCACCACATCCACCCCCACCCCCAGCACTGCTGAACAAGGGCCCCAACCTTATCGGGTGGATCAGTTCACTGAGGGAATACTACTTCCTTCAGTGCTCTGGTCAATCCGGTGAGCACTGGTAGGAGACGTTGGGACGATGGAGGAACTCATCATGCTGACGAGAGACCGCTTGATGAGACTGGATCCAACAATGGCAGACTTAAGGGAGGATTTTCACCAGACACGGCAGGCGGGGGCAGTGCCGTTGACTGGTTTCCCTTCTGACTGCCTATTGTTTCTACAGAGCCTCACACCGATGATGAAGAGCCTGACCTTTGATCAGCAGTGCAAATTCCGCATTGAGTCAATCAGGCTCCTTCAGAGGCTCCACTGTGATAATTTTTCTCTGTATAAACTGTCTCTTAATATAATCTAGTAACCTGCTAAATTGTGCCATTTTTCTTCCTTGTACAATGGTCCCAAAACCCAGAAAGTCTACCAGTCCAGTAAAAGACCAACAGGGTTTAAAGATGGATAAATATTAAGGCTAGGTTCACACTACAGAATTTACACCTGCAATTTCACTTTGAAATTGCAGGCAGAAATTCCGCTTACTAAAATGTATAGTATAGTATAGTGTGGTATCCCGGTACCGCATTCTATATGGTACCTATTTATGTATGGTTCCCCATAGCCAGAGTCCCTAGGACATAGGGATCCCTGTCATCCAGTCTACCCCTAGTCGCCTCTATTTCAGTTTATAGATCGGTATTTTATGCAAAGATTAATGTAAATAGGATAGCATATATGTAGATAAATGGTTAATTACTTGTTTCCGTAGCGTTGCAGGACCTGCGTGTCATGTGACTCGGTGAACTCTATGGTATTAAGCTTAAGGACCTTTGAAGGCCCTGTGACGTAAGCAATCCCATTACACCATGTAATGGTGAATGGCAGATGTTCGGACCAATTAGATTCGCCTAGCCCCCTTCCCATATAAGGAAGTGGCGGCCATGTTTCTCTCTCTTACCTCATGGGCTGTCATGAGAGAAGGATCTGCGCAGCAACTAACGCAGTGAGTTAAGCCTGAGCCTTGCGGCGACGGCTGAACAATCTGATTATAGAGTATATCAATTCCCAAACACTCTGCAGCATCACCGGACCTAATAACTCCCCTAAATCCGGACGGATCTGCAAATCTCTCCCTAAATTCAGAGACTGTATCACTAACTCAAGGTCCTCAACAACTGTCAGTCGCTAAGTAACCTAAGGACTATTTGTATGAGACTGTTACTGTGCAGTGGATATTGCAAGCACTTCAGTAAAGTTGTTCACGTTCAAGTTCAATCTCTTTGTGGACCTTCAGTCATTTCATGCACCTATCGTTACTGGGAAGGGCGGCAATAGGCCGGAACATTGATTCAGCATAGCAGCCCTCAGCCTGGCGTCACGAACTATAGGGTTAACATTAACCCCTCATATACCGATACTATCCCACCACTACCATACACCCCCCAAGGGCTACCACAATAGTGAATGGGTTTCTGTTCACAAATTCACACTTTGGAATTTGTGAAGTGGAATTTGTGGATGGAAAATCTGCTTTAAAATTTCCGCCTGAAGAATGGCATTGCTCATTATTCAGGTGGAAATACTTACAGAACACATTGCAGTCTATTGGAGACTGCAGTGTCCGCACGGTACAAGTGCCCATTAATTCAGTTGGCGATGGCCGCACTCGGAATCTCTGGGTGGAAATTTTCTACCCGGAGATTCTGCAGTGTGAACCTAGCCTAAGTGTTAAAATATCCCTACTTAGAAGTGATTTAACCAATATTCACTCAAGGTATGGAGAAGCTAAGGAAAGAATTAGCTTAGTGGAGGATGAGGTGGCCAACCTTAAAAAAGAAATGAAAATGCTACAATCTACAAGGTTTAGATGTTATCTGAGAATTTTGGGTATTCTAGAAGGTGCAAAGAAAAATTATACAGTATGACAGGATTTATCCAAACAGGGTTAAAGGAAACTGTTGTCTCCATTTTTTTATGTCGAGCGGCCCATAGGGTTCCTTCCAGGATTGTTACTGTAGGAGCAAGCCAGAGGCCAATCATAGTTAAACTGCTAAGCTGTAAAGACTGGGATATCATTCTTAGGAAGACAAGAACCCTTGGAAATATGTTATTTAATAACTCTAAAATCTCTATCTACGCAGACTACTCGGTGTAGACTAAAAAAAAAATTTCAAACTTCATATTATGAAGTTAAAAAGAGGCTTCAAAGTAAGGGAATTAAATATGGACTGATATTTCCCGCAAGGCTTCAGGTGGTTTACAAAGAAAAATCCTTGTTCTTCTCCAATCCGGGAGAAGCTAAAGGTGGATGGATGCTGAAGGCCTTAACCCCTTAAGGACCAAGCCCGTTTTAACCTTAAGGAACAGGCCAATTTTATTTTTGCGTTTTCGTTTTTTCCTTCTCGCCTTCAAAAATCCATAACTCTTTTATACTTCCATCTACAGACCCATATAAGGGCTTGTTATTTGTGTGACCAATTGTACTTTGTAATAAAACCTCTCATTTTACCATAAAATGTACAGTGAACCCAAAAAAATATTTTTTTAGGGAGGAAATTTTCATGAAAACCACAATTTTGCACATTTTGGAGGGTTTCGTTTTCACACTGTACACTTTACGCTAGAAATGATGTGTTCTTTATTCTGTGGGTCAATGCAATTAAAATTATACCATTGGCTAGATACTTTTATATTTTTGTACCGCTTTAAAAAAATCTAAAACTTTTTGTACAGAATCAGTAATCTAAAATTGCCCTATTTTGACCACCTATAACTTTTTCATTTTTCCGTTTATAGGACAGTATGAGGGCTCACTTTCTTGGTCTGTCATCTGTACTTTTTATTGATACCACATTTGCATATATAAAGCTTTTAGATCATTTTTTATTTTATTTTTTTGGAATAAATTGTGACAAAAAAAGCCCCATTTTTGGACCTTTTTTAATTTTTACATTTACGCTATTCACCGTATGGGATCATTAACATTATATTTTGATAGTTCGTACATTTACGCATGCGGTGATACCAAATATGTTTATAAAAAAAATGTTTACACTTTTTGGGGGTAAAATGGGAAAAACGGACAATTTTAATTTTTATTGGGGAAAGGGATTTTTCACTTTTCTTTTCTTTTTATTTTTACAGTTTTCCACTTTTTTCAACTCTTTATGTCCCCATAGTGGACTATCTATAGCAATCATTTGATTGCTAATACTGTTCAGTGCTATGCATAGGACATAGCACTGATCAGTATTATCGGCGATCTTCTGCTCTGGTCTGCTCGATCTCAGACCAGAGCAGAAGACCCAAGGAGACGGACTGAGGCAGGTGAGGGGACCTCTGTCCGCCATTACAGATGACCGGATCGCAGCGGCAGCACTGCGGACGATCCGATCATCCATTTTAACATGCGCATTGCCACAGATGCGGTGATCTGTACTGATCACAGCATCTGAGGGGTTAATGGCGGACATTACCGGCGGATCCCCGGAACCTGCCGTGTATGATGCAAGCACCGCTCCGATGCTCGCGGTCATACACAGGACGTAAATGTATGTCCTGGTGCGTGAAATACCGCCAAGCCAGGACGTACATTTATGGAAAAACTGGGGGGTGATGATGCTAGAGGCTCCCGTTCGCTTAAATGATATGAGCTAATAGAGGGAGAGGAAAGTGGGGGGTGGGGGGGGGGGGAGAAGGGGGGGGAGAGATTGTTTCTGCAGAATGGAGAATATTAATGTTATTTGGTAAATTAATGTTTATCTTTTTTATGCTTTTGAATAGAGATGAGCGAATTGAATCAGAAACTGCAAATACGTATAGAATTTCATGACAAATTTGATTTGCAACAAATCTGAATATCGCTGCGATTCTATAAAACAAATTGCTTCATTAAACTCTATTTGGTGCAGTCCAGGCTCCAGGGCATCTAAAATGGCAGCTCTACATGTGAGGATGTGGGGCAAGGAACTCTGAAAAGGTGGGTAGGCGGGAATCACATGCAGCATGCAGCCTATCAGCAGCCAGCCAGCCACTCCTGTGATGTCACAGCCCTATATAATCGGCAGCCATCTTGCCGCCAGCCTTTTCAGGGTTTTAGTTGAGAGAGAACGTTTTATTGCATAGAGAGAGCAGTGTGTGTGTTGCACAGAAAAACAGCTTTACAGCAGCGATTCACCACAAGCCCAAATCACTGCAAAAATAGAGAGAATACTTTTGGGTGGGCTTCACAGCGACTGTACTGCTGAAGTGGGTGTACAACAACTCTAAAGCCAATAGGGGCCAGTCAGGGTGAGCACTATTAGCCATATTCACCTGCTATTAGTGCATAATAATACTGTACTGGGTTGTACTAAACAGCGACTCTGTGCTGCAGCACTAGTGTGTACTACAACTCTGAAACTAATAGAACCAGTTAGGGCACTGGGCACTAAAAGACATAGTCACCTGATTTTAGTGCCTAATACAGGTTGTGTATCAGAGTGTTTTTTCCTCTCATAAGTGTAACCTGTGCCTGCATAGGTGGTGTACATTTTTTTCCCTGTCAAACTAATTTGGACCTAGTTACTGTGAAAGGCCAGCCAAAGCTACACACAAGGAGACGTTATAGTGGCTGAATGACACAGCCTGGAGTTGATGGCAGCTTGAGGAGACCACATAGTGGCTGAATGATACAGCCTGGAGTTGGCGGGAGCATATAGTTGCTGAATGACACAGCCTGGAGTTTGCGGAAGCATGAGGAGAACATACAGTGGCTGAATGGCACAGTCTGGAGTTGGCGGCAGCATATAGTCACTGAATGACACAGCCTTGAGTTTTCGGCAGAATTGGGAGAACATACAGTGGCTGAATGACACAGCCTGGAGGTGGCAGAAGCATGAAAAGAACATATAGGGGCTGAATGTCACAGCCTTGAGCTGGCGGCAGATGAGGAGAACATTTAGTGGCTGAATGACACAGCCTGGAGGTGGCAGAAGCATGAGGAGGCCTCATAGTGGCTGAATGGCACAGCCTGGCGTTGGCGGCAGCATGAGTAGAACATATAGTGGCTGAATGGCCCAGCCGGGAGTTGACGGCAGATGAGGAGACCATATAGTGGCTGAATGACACAGCCTGGAGGTGGCAGAAGCATGAGGAGACCACATAGTGACTAAATGACTGCCGCACCAGCAACTTGGACAGGAGCACATTCAGCTTCTGCATCGTTGAATGAGGGGGCGCATACTGTTGTCTCTTGGACATGTCTTCACCAATAGATTGCTGGCAGAATAACTGAATAAAAGTAAGAGGAGCAGGAGCATCTAGAGTGACAGAAGGAGGGTATGACACCCAACTCCCTTTGGCTGAGGTGGTGGAGTTTGGCTGCAGCTGGCTGGACCACTACATTGGAGCCATGGTTCTCCCAGGCCACTTTATGGTGGCGCAGCATATGTTGAGGCAGGGCTGGTTACCAGTGGTGACCGGAAACACAGAGGGCGTACTGGTACACCCTTGGTCCTTAAGTCCCAGGATGCGAGGGCGTACCTGTACACCCTTGGCCCTGGTGGGGTTATAACCCGCCCCCAAGTGGGGCTGAGCTGTGATGAAGAGATTGTATTAAAAAAATAGAGGAGGGCATGGCTTTGTGGGGCGTGGCTTGTGTGGGGAGGAGGGGGCGTGGCATGCACGTCACAATCTTGTGAAGTAAAGTCAGGCTGAAGGACCTGTGATGTGGGTGCATTTAGAAGGGGCATGTCTTGTGGGAGAAGCATGGCTTGTGAGAGGGTGTGGCTTGCAAGCTAGATTGACACACTCACCAGGATATACAGAGCAGAGCTTGTTGAGTGAGGTACTGAAAGTCCTATATTCTTGCATTGGACTTTGGACAAAACCCCTCACAAATGGGGATAGGTTAGGATTAAATTGACAATCCTATATTTTAAGTTGACATATAAGTAACATGTGTACAAGCTTCATTAAAATATCTCCAGCCATTTGAAAGTGGTGCTGGAATATACACACATGGATTGATATATAATTTTTTTTTTTTCATTTTTCAAAAAATGTAATATGACATTATTGTGTTAGCAAGACAGACATTTTTTTTTTAAAGAAAATGATCAAGAAAACATGGTCTGCAGTTGGCAACTTTCCCCGAAATTAAAGTGTAAATTTAAAATTGTAATTAAAATGTTTAAAATTCAAATATCCCAGCATATTAATGATGGCTGTTAAAGCTCGTGTTCTGAGGGAGTCCAAGCTCAATTACTGAAGTGGCCTTTTCTAATTGAGGAAACAATAAATTTAAATTTGAATTTAACAGGAACGTTCCAAATTCATGGATGGATGAGTAAAGCGAATTGGAAATTATTTGGAACAGAGAATGTTATTGAAATCGACAGTATGTCCAATATCAGATGTCTGCAATACACACGTGTCACTAAATATTGGCAGTACACACCGTCCAGCCAAGACTTGCTCCATTCTGGATAAACAATTAACTAGTGATCACATTATAAAATTTAGTTTTGTGTGAATTGTTTTAGTTGTCCAGCTGTGAATAAATTCTCTCTACCCCTCAAATAAACCGTAACCAGCTGCTCCTGGATGTCTGACTAATGGACTGCAAACAAAGTGAAACTTTATAGAAGCTATATAGAATTGTACATAGTTAGTATGGTTGAAAAAAGACATACGTCCATCAAGTCCAACCAGGGAATTGAAGGGAAGGGTGTAAGGGGATAAGGGAAATGGATGTAGTTTTATAATTCTGCATAAGCATTAATGTTATTTTGTTCCAGGAATGTATCTAACCCTGTTTTAAAGCTGTTAATTGTTCCTGCTATGACCAGTTCCTGAGGTAGACCGTTCCATAAATTCACAGTCCTCACGGTAAAGAAGGCGTGTCGCCCCTTTAGACTAAACCTCTTCTTCTCCAGACGGAGGGAGTGCCCTTTTCTTGAATTTAGTTAAAGAAGCACTCTAGAATTTTATTTTTTACACCCATATCATGCACACTTACCATTACTAGTCATACAGTGCCATTGTTTTATTTCAGAACAGTTGCAGCTATATTTTTAAAATAGTTATCCAACATACAGTGACTATAGTAATTAAATGGGCACTATCAGATTCAAAAACTTTTTTAAGCTGTCCATCTTGGCAACAGATTAATTTTTATAATATACTTCATAAGAAAAATTTATTTTATAGAAATCCTTTTTATAGAAATCATGACTTATAAAATGATTGCTTTGCCCACTCTTAAGCGCAGGCATGGATAAAGTCCATTAAGTGAGGGTGGGCTAGCACTCCTCTGTCTGATAGGACAGGAGAGAGCACAGAGGAGTCCTATCAGACAGGAGAGAGCACAGAGGAGTCCTATCAGACAGAAGAGAGCACAGAGGAGTCCTATCAGACAGGAGAGAGCACAGAGGAGTCCTATCAGACAGGAGAGAGCACAGAGGAGTACTATCAGACAGGAGAGAGAACAGAGGAGTACTATCAGACAGGAGAGAGAACAGAGGAGTACTATCAGACAGGAGAGATAACAGAGGAGTACTATCAGACAGGACAGAGCACAGAGGAATGCTATCAGACAGGAGAGAGCACAGAGGAGTCCTATCAGACAGGAGAAAGCACAGAGGAGTGCTATCAGACAAGAGAGAGCACAGAGGAGTACTATCATACAGGAGAGAGCACAGAGGAGTACTATCAGACAGAGCACAGAGGAGTGCTATCAGACAGGAGAGAGCACAGAGGAGTACTATCAGACAGAGCACAGAGGAGTCCTATCAGACAGGAGAGCGCACAGAGGAGTGCTATCAGACAGGAGAGAGCACAGAGGAGTGCTATCAGACAGGAGAGAGTGCAGAGGAGTACTATCAGACAGGAGAGAGCACAAAGGAGTGCTAGCCCACCCTCACTTACTGCACTTTGTCCATGCCTGTGCTTCAGCTTCGACAAAGCCATGATTTTATAAGCCATGATTTCTATAAAAGGGAAATAAAATTTTCTTATGAAGTATATTAGAAAGGTTAATGTTTTGCCAAGATGTATAACATATAAAAGGATTTTGTATCTGGCAGAGCCCAAGTGTCATACAGTAATGGACACACTTACCAAGGATCTGTGCTTGTGTTGCTTGTAAATGACCATGTCCTGTGTCCCCCATCATGCTGCTGGCTTGTTTTGGTGAACTGACTTATTCCTGTTTCTGTGGCCTCCCTCAGACTTCAGTCCCCAGGATCCTTCTTTGCAAGGTGGGAGGTGACTTATTTCCCTTCCGCACATTAGTCGTCCCACCCATTGCAGCATAGCCATGCTCCTTTGATCACATTACTTGACACACAAGCTGTGGATCTGTGTTGATGAATGCCCACACATGTGCGCCAATTATGTCATCAAGGAATTGGCTTTACACACAAGAGACAAAGCAGCCAAGCCCCTTCAAGCACCTGATTTGTGATGTGTTGTTTCGGGCCGCACAGCAAGCTGGAAAAAGGTCAGAGACAACACTCATTTTATAGGCTGCAGAAAATGAACTTCCTAGACAAAGAAAGATAGAAATTCCAAGTATATAAGTAACTAGACTAACTTTGCTATCCCTGTCTCACATTCAAAGGACCAAAAATTCTTTAATGACTTTAACTTAGTCATGTGATTACCAGTTTGACTTGCCATATCTGTTAGTGCTTTGTTGCCAGAACAGGATGTCAGTTCTGGATCTAAATTTCTGTAAACTACAAGATAACATTGTCGCCTATCAGATCCCTTCAGCAGATCTCTTCCAGCTACAGCTTCTATTTCTATGGCAGTGTTTCCTAACTAGTGTACCCAGGGCCGGCATTAGGGGGTGGCAAAAAGGGCAACTGCCCAGGGCCCCTGTCCTCCAGAGGGCCCCCTGTGAGGGCCCCCAGTGTTTGTGGCTGGGGGAAGAAATGTAGCCCTTAGGCCAGCAGCATTCAGGATTGAGCATCGCTGAGAGGCTCCTTTAACACTACCCCTTCCCCCATCTCCTCCTCCTGCTGCTGTTAGATGTCACACAATTTAGCTGCCTGTAGGCCGACGACTGGGAAAATAGTCTACAGGCACCAGGAGGCAAGAATATCTAGCAGCTCCTGAAGTATTTAATGCACCCAGTAAGCTTTCAATAAAAGTAAGCATAAGTTATATGTAGGGTGTAGATGTACATGTGTCATATAAACAGTTTATCTGTTACATGTATTCGTGTATAGTGTGCTGTATGTGTGTGTAATGCATGTATGTATATACACACACATGTATGATATATGTGTGAGTGAGTATGTATGTGTTGTATGAATGTATGTATGTGGATATGTATAGTTTTTATATATATATATATATATATATATATATATATATGTGTGATCTACAGTGGTGCATCTGTCACTAAACCTACAAGGCCCAACCCTAGTACAGCCCATATCGCAGCGGTGGCAAAATCTGATGGTGCTAACATTTGTTTGTACATATATATATATATATATATATATATATATATATATATATATATATTAATCAATGTTTCCCAACCAGGGTGCTTCCAGCTGTATTGGCTGTCTGGGCATGCTGGGATTTGTAGTTTTGCAATAGCTGGGGGCATCCTGGTTGGAAAACATTGATTTATGCATGTGTGTGTATATATTGCAACCAGGGTGCATACAGCTGTTGGAATACTACAAATCCCAGCATGCTGAGAGTTGTAGTTTTGCAGCAGCTGGATACACTCTGGTTGGGAAATACCGTATTTATCGGCGTATAACACGCACTGGTGTATAACACTCACCCCCATTTTAATAGGGAAATTTAAGTTAAAAAAAATACATATAAGATAAATGACAGACTAAATGCCATATCATCCCTCTAACTTTGATTTTGCCTGAACCTCAGTTTGGTCCCCCCTTCCAGTGCCACATCATTCCTCCTATTTTATCAGCCCTTGTGCCACATTTACACCCATCCACCCCACTTACCCTCTCATCATTCCCCCAATGTCTTATCATTCCTCCCAACCCTGTCTCATCATGCCCCCTTCTCATCATGCCCCCTCTCATCATGCCCCCTTCTCATCATGCCCACCTCTCATCATGCCCCCCCTCTCATCATGCCCCCCTCTCATCATGCCCCCTTCTCATCATGCCCACCTCTCATCATGCCCCCCCCTCTCATCATGCCCCCCTCTCACCATGCCCCCTTCTCATCATGCCCCTCTCATCATGCCCCCCTCTCATCATGCCCCCTCTCATCATGCCCCCTTCTCATCATGCTCCCATCTCATCATACCCCCTTCTCATCATGCTCCCATCTCAGCATCCCCTCCCCCCCCCCACCATTTTTGATATATATATTTTTTCCTATCTTCCTTACCTAGCCGCGCTCGGCAGGCCAGGTCAGGTGTCGGGTCTTGCGGGCTGCGGTCAGTGAAACAGGATGAATGACGTCTGCCAGCTGCACAGCATCAGGGACGTCACTCATTATTCGCTGCAGCCGCCGCTTGTCAGTGTGGCCGCACCTTAGAATAGTCGCAGCGGCAGCAGCATTGAATGAGTGACATCCCTGATTCTGTGCAGCGGAGCTAGCAGAGGACGTCACTCATCCTGCTTCACTGACCTCAGCCGACACCGGACCTGGCCTCCCGAGCGCGGCTAGGTAAGGAAGATAAAAAAAAAGCAATACAATAAAAAGCAGGGGGGAAGGGAGGAAAATCAAATAAAAAGCAAAGCGGGAGCCGCGCGCTGGTCACTGATTTAAAGTGGCCGTGGCCAGGCTGCTAATCCTTAACAAGCAGCTGCTGTGGCCACTTTAAATCTGTGACAAAAAGATTTATTGGTGTATAACACGCAGGCAGACTTTTTGCCTTGAATTTAAGTTTTAAAAGTGCATGTTATACGCCGATAAATATGGTATATATATATATATTTTTTTTTCTTTCTTATGTTATATATACACACGCACAGTAGTGTAGTTCAGGGGGAGCAATCCAAACTTCTGTGTGTGTATGAATATACATATATTGTATGGCATCCATTGTTTCTGCACGGTGGACAGGGGAATGCAGAAAGCTGCGTTACTCTTTCCGGTGCCCGCGCCCTCCGGCGTGTCCAACCATCAGGCGTCAAAATTGAGACGCTGAATGATTGTGAACTGTCCCATTAAAATGAATGGGATCAATTCTAGCAGCAGTTTCCCTCCAGTGCATGCCAGAGGGAAACTAAGCCGGACAACTGATATATCTAAACCCGGCCTCATTCATTCTACAGAGTGCCAGCGTTTAGCGGGTATCTACCGCTATATGTTACTGTATGGGAGAATATTGCTCTATATATAGTGGTTTTTATTTAGGAACAATATAGCAGTATTGTGTGTGTTTAGCAAATATTGTGCTTCTACAGGGACATACACTTTGTGGCTTGTGCTCCTGATCTCTTGACCCTTTCAGGACTCAGCGTTTTTCCCTTTCTTGCACTTTCGTTTTTCTATTTTATTATACTACTTAAAAAAATATTATAACTACATGCACCAAAATCAATAAGTTTAAAATTGGCATCTTCTGACCCCTATAACTTTTTATTGTTCTGCATATGGGGATGTATGAAGAAGGCTCATTCTTTGCACCATGGTCTGTAAATTTTATCGGTATGATTTTTGTCTTGATGGGACTTTTTGATCGCTTTTTATACATTTTTTAAGGGTATACAAAATAACAAAAAATATGCAATTTTGGACTTAGGATTTTTTTTACGTATACACCATTGACCATGTGGTTTCATTAACATTATATTTTTATAATTCGGACATTTACACACGCGGCGATACCACATATGTTTAGGTTTATTTTTGTTTACATTTTTTGTTATGGGAAAAGGGGGGTGATTCAAACTTTTATTAGGGAAGGGGTTACACCATTTTTTAGTCCCCATAGGAGACTATTACGTGCAATCTCCTGATTGAATACACTGTTCTGTGAGAAATATGGAAGGAAGTTAGCTCAAACCACAAGAAAATGTTGGTATAAATAAATATGCCAGATGAGTACTAGTGTATAAAGTTGCATACCCTATGCAACCTGTAGCGCAAATATACAATAAAAAGAGAAGGGACACTTTCCTCAAATCTGGTCTTTCAAAAGCTCACTAATAGGAGCATAATCAGTATTATGATATTGAATGTTCACAGTCGGATATACAAAAATTAAATGATGCAAATTAGAGAAGAAAAAGGTATTATTTATTATAAAAATATAATTATATATGCTATTATCTGCAGGGCCCTTGCAGAAACGCCGAAAGATATATAAGGACAAAATACTATAAAATCTTTATGTAAAAGTACGTATTATGCAATCTATATTGTTCAGCCTCTATAGAGAAATAGTGTGCAGGCAATGTGTCCAAAGCATACAAGTCTATGTTGGTATATAACAGTGTAGAGCTTATCGTCCGTGTAGTAGTTACTATTTAACATTAGAAATACCTTTAGTCCGTGCAGTCGCTAGATAACTAGTTGTAATAGTTCAGGACAGTTTGTCTCACCCGTCCTGGCATGGTCCTGCGGAGCTCTCTCTACTTACCAGCTGTGGCTTCCAGCCTGGATGCCTAGTCAGTTCCTGGGTTTAGCGAGTCGTCAGCGGCGGCAAGCCAGGGGAGAGGTCTGTTGGCCGGCGTGTCGGTAAATTGCTTTCTGCACTGTGCGCACCAGGAGTGGGTAAAGTTGATTGTAGCTGTATCTTTGCTTCAGTATGCAGCTGTTATAGATTTCTGTATAAGATGAGAGTGGGCTAGACGAGATATGCTGGATCTCTTTTTTAATAGTGATGTGCCAACTGTGTGGATGTGTCAAACTTATATATGTGTTCCTTATCTCTGATTGGGCAATTTTGTTTTTGGTAAGACCTGTTCTGGATCAGGGGTGACATTAATCTCTGTACCGGATAATGGCCAGGAATGGATTTATAAAGGCATTATATGCATATATATACATTATATATAAATGTTGCATATGCATATGGATTGAACATATAAAGGAGTGCATACATATGCAATCAATAGATTATGAGGCAGATAGAGGACAAAATGCATATATATATATATATATATATATATATATATATATATTGCCACAAAATAAATTCATATACAGATGTGTGTACATATATATATATATATATATATATATATATATACATATATATTTATATATATATATATATATTTATATATATATATATATATATATATATATATATATAACTCAAACAAGAATAAGTTGGCTAGCACTACTGATACCAGAACTACTGCATGGGGCTGGCTTACAGGTGCACGCTGCTAGGCTGAATAAACATAAACAGGAGAATACAGCAGCACGCTGCTAGCACAAAGATACAGATAAAACATGAAATACTATACAGCTATAGTGCAAAAAATGAAAAAGTGAGGTACTTAGCTCACAATTTGGCAGCCAAATAGTTTGGACCATCCCACCACGGTAAGGTGACTTCATTGGGACGGACCCTACACTGTGAATATGCTTCTGTGAAATCAGTTTAACAGGCATTGCAAGGTCTGAGACGTCCTGCACCTTATACAACACCTAATAGAGATGGGTGGGGTGCAGGAGCCAACATGGAGGTAGCCACTCCCCCATATGTATAGGAGTTACATAGTTACATAGTTAGTATGGTTGAAAAAAGACATACGTCCATCAAGTCCAACCAGGGGATTGAAGGGAAGGATGTAAGGGGATAAGGGAAAGGGATGTAGTTTTATAATTCTGCATAAGCTTTAATGTTATTTTGTTCCAGGAATGTATCTAACCCTGTTTTAAAGCTGTTAATTGTTCCTGCTGTGACCAGTTCCTGAGGTAGACCGTTCCATAAATTCACAGTCCTCACGGTAAAGAAGGCGTGCCGCCCCTTTAGACTAAACCTTTTCTTCTCCAGACGGAGGGAGTGCCCCCTCGTCCTTTGGGGGGGTTTAACCTGGAACAGTTTTTCTCCATATTTTTTGTATGGGCCATTTATATACTTATATACGTTTATCATATCCCCCCTTAAACGTCTCTTCTCAAGACTAAACAATTGTAACTCCTTTAATCGCTCCTCATAGCTATAGCTATAGCTAGTGTCCCTTTTATGAACAGGCGACCAAAACTGAACAGCATATTCCAGGTGAGGCCGTACCAATGCTTTATAAAGGGGGAGTATTATGTCCCTGTCCCTTGAGTCCATGCCTCTTTTGATACATGACAATATCCTGCTGGCTTTGGAAGCAGCAGCCTGACATTGCATGCTATTCTGTAGTCTGTGATCTACAAGTACACCCAGATCCTTCTCTACCAGTGACTCTGCCAGTTTAATCCCCCCTAAGACATACGACGCATGCAGGTTATTAGTACCCAGATGCATAACTTTACATTTATCCACATTGAACCTCATTTGCCAAGTGGATGCCCAGACACTTAGTCTATCCAAGTCATCTTGTAACTTATGCACATCCTCTATAGACTGTACCGTGCTACAAAGCTTGGTGTCATCTGCAAAGATAGAAACAGAGCTGTTAATACCATCCTCTATGGATAACACAAACAAGAATAAGTTGGCCAGCACTACTTATACCAGAACTACTGCATGGACCTGGCTTACAGGTGCAAGCTGCTAGGCTGAATAAACATAAACAGGAGAATACAGCAGCACACTGCTAGCACAAAGAAACAGATAAAACATGAAAGGCTATACAGCTATAGCATAGTATATATAGAACGCAGGTAAAAAAAATAGAATGAAGTGCATATACATTATAATGAAAATATCTGCATGGCTGTGTTACGCCGAGCGCTCCGGGTCCCTGCTCCTCCCCGGAGCGCTCGCAGTGTTCTCTTCTCTGCAGCGCCCCGGTCAGACCCGCTGACCGGGAGCGCTGCACTGTCACTGCCGGCGGGGATGCGATCCGTGTAGCGGGACGCGCCCGCCCGCGGATCGCATGCCAATCCACTCACCTGTCCCGTTCCCCGGCTGTCACACCCCGGCGCGCGCGGCCCCGCTCGTTAGGGCGCGTGCGCGCCGGCTCTCTGAGATTTAAAGGGCCAGTGAACCATTAATTGGTGCCTGGCCCAATCAGTGTCTATCACTTCCCATTCCTGTCCTCGCTCGATCTTGTTGCCTTAGTACCCTGATAAAAGCGTTTTAGTGTGGTCCCAAGCCTGTGTACCCAGACCTTCTGCTGTTGCCCCTGACTACGACTCTTGCTGCCTGCCCTGACCTTCTGCTACGTCCGACCTTGCTCTTGCCTTGTCCCTGTGTACCGCGCCTGTCTCAGCTGTCAGTGGGGTTGAGTCGCTATCGGGTGGAACGACCTGGGGGTTATCTGCCTATAATTTTGTCAGACTGTAATAGAGGCCAATGTTTGTTATTACTTCTCTTGAGTTGTTGGTGTGATGTTTTGAAGGGTATGATGAATTTCGCTTGTTCTGTGATAGTTTGTTGTGTTATGGTTTTGTCTTCAAAGAAAAAGTTTCTATTTTGGATCTTAGCTTTTTGGAATGAATTATGTAGTAAATTGATGGGATATTGTTTTTGTTTGAATTGTTCGGTAAGTATTTCCGCCTCTTTCTCAAAATGGTTGATATCTGTGCAATTTCACCTTATGCGTCTGTATTGGCCATAGGGTAAATTTTTGAGCCACTGAGGAAGATGACAACTGTCAGATTGGATGAAACTATTTTTGGATATGAGTTTGTGGTACGTATTGCATGTGAGTTTATTGTTTTGAACCGTGATGGTGAGGTCTAAAAATTAAATTGTGTGTGGACTGATGTTTGATGTGAATTTGAGATTGAATGTGTTATTGTTGAGTTGTTGGGTGAATGTGGTTAATTGTTGTGGTGTACTTTTCCAGATTATAATGATATTATCAATGTATCTTTTCCAGAGGACCAGGTTTGTGCCGAATTCTTGAGTGAGAGTGAGTTCCCTAGAGTGAGCCCTGAATAAATTAGCAAAACTTTGTGAAAATCTGGTCCCCATAGCGATTTTGACTAACTGTAGGTAGAATTGATCGTTAAAACAGAAGTAATTATGAGAAAGGATGTAGTAAATGCCTTCTAGTACAAATTGTGTTTGATCTGTTGGTATTGTACTGTTTTACTTCTACCTACAGTTAGTCGGAACCACGATGGGGACTTTGTTCACCCAACAACTCAACAATAACACATTCAATCTCAAATTTCCACCAAACATCAGTCCACACACAATTGAATTTTTAGACCTCACCATCACGATTCAAAACAATAAACTCACATGCAATACGTACCACAAACTCACTTCCAAAAATAGTTTCATCCAATTTGACAGTTGCCATCTTCCTCAGTGGCTCATAAACATACCCTATGGCCAATACAGACGCATAAGGCGAAATTGCACAGATATCAACCATTTTGAGAAAGAGGCGGAAATACTAACCGAACAATTCCAACAAAAACCATATCCCATCAATTTACTACATAATTTATTCCAAAAAGCTAAGATCCAAAATAGAGACTCATTCTTTGAAGACAAACCCATACCACAACAAACTATTCCACAACAAGCTAAACTCATCATACCCTTCAATACATCACACCAACAAATCAAGAGAATTATTAACAAACATTGGCATCTATTACAGTCTGACAAAATTATAAGCGCATCTCTCCCCTCACAAGCACCAGTCATGTTTACTAAAGCACCAAAACTAGGTCTAAAAATAGCACCTACTACTAAACCGTCAGGAACAACACAACACAACTTGGTTCAATCTACCATTTCAGGAATCACAGGTTTTCACCGATGAAATCAATGCAACAACTGCAAAGTCACGGAGTTCCCTAAAAAAACAGACCATATCATATCCACCACGAACCAGAAGAAACACGTTATCAAAGAACTCCTCACTAGCAACAGTAAAAACATCATCTACATTATCAGTTGCCCTTGTAACAAACAGTATATACTGTAGGTAGAACGTCACACACAATCAAAAAACGGATACTTGAACACTTTTATAACATAATCATACATTTTCTGCACATTACAAGACTTTTCACAACTGCCATATAAGAGGTACTGTTTGCTGCCATACAATCCGTAAAACCAGATTGGAGAGGAGGTAACTTCCTCTCCAAAATGTCTAGGGTAGAATAGAAATATATCTTTGAAATGGAAACCCTAGCACCAAAAGGACTTAATGCTGAACTAGAAATTTTCGGTTTTATCTAAAAACTTTTTGGTATGTCTAACAGGAGACAGGTTCCGTTTCAATGGGGAGTCGTGAGCCATGCTGTTATCAGTGCCTCGACTCCCCCCACACCGTCACCTACTCTCCCCTAGAAAATATTCCTCAGGGTATCTATTCATGTATATAATTTAACAATGACTATATGTAGAGTTCGATCAACTCAGAGTAGCCCATAACAATATAAACTGGGATAATGTCCTCAAAAAGAACAATACTGACACTAAATGGGAGACTTAAAAATATCTTACATTTTCACTGTAAGATGTATATACTTTATGGGAATAAAAGGGTCAGAAATAAAAGAAAACCAATATGGATGAATAAAAATGTTAAGGGGGCAATAAATGACAAAAATAAAGCATTTCAATTACTAAAACAGGACAGCAGTGAAGAAGCATTAAAAAGCTATAAAGAAAAATGTGAAATATGTAAAAAAAAAAAAACAGATAAAAGCCGCAACAATAGAGACAGAAAGACTCATTGCCAAAGAGAGTATAACTAACCCCAAAATGTTCTTTAATTATATAAATAGCAAAGGTCTCTGGGACCCGACCGCCCGGTAATTTTGCATGATCCCGGTTGTCACAAACAGCCAGGACCATGCTGGAGTATAGGAGGGAGGTGGCAAGCCTGCCACCTCCTCCTATCCCCTGCGATCCGTCGGTTAGCTGACCAACCAATCGCAGGGGGGGGGGGGGTTACTTCCTCCCGCCCTGCCCGGCCCCTGGAAGTCTTGAGAGGACGGGAGGAAGACCGGAGGACGCGCGGGGGGGGGGGGGGGGGGATGGGGGAGTGCTGGGGCCCGGCCTCGGTACTTACCTCGTCCCTAAAGACCCGGGTCCTGGTGATGAAGACGGCGGCGGCGACAGGTGAGTTCCTCTTCAGCCGCGGTCGGGCCCTTTACAACAATGCACGTCACCCCACTGGTGTCTGACAAATCTTTGGAACAGTGGGCTGTGCAAATTAAAAATGTTGTACAGCCCACTGTTCCAAAGATCTGACAGACACCAGTCGGGGGTAAATGCTCACTGTACCCCTTGTTATGTTCCTCAAGAGGTCTAGTTTCCAAAATGGTATGCCATGTGGGGGTTATTTTGCTGTCCTGGCACCATAGGGGCTTCCTAAATGCGACATGCCCCCGAGCAAAATTTGCTCTCAAAAAGCCAAATATGACTCCTTCTCTTCTGAGCATTGTAGTTCGCCCGTAGTGCACTTCAGGTCAACTTGTGGGGTACCTCCATACTCAGAAGAGATGGGGTTACACATTTTGGGGGGTATTTTCTGCTATTAACCCTTGCAAAAAATGTAACATTTGGGGGGGAAACACACATTTTAGTGAAATTTTATTTTTATTTTTTTACATATGCAAAAGTCGTGAAACACCTGTGGGGTATTAAGGCTCACTTTATTCCTTGTTATGTTCCTCAAGGGGTCTAGTTTCCAAAATGTTATGCCATGTGTTTTTTTTTTGCTGTTCTGGCACCATAGGGGCTTCCTAAATGCAACATGCCCCCCAAAAACCATTTCAGAAAAACATACTCTCCAAAATCCCTTTGTCGCTCCTTCGCTTCTGAGCCCTCTACTGCGCCCGCCAAACACTTTACATAGACATATGAGGTATGTGCTTACTCGAGAGAAATTGGGCTACAAATATAAGTATACTTTTTCTCCTTTTACCCCTTGTAAAAATTCAAAAATTGGGTCTACAAGAACAAGCAGGTGTAAAAAATTAAGATTGTGAATTTTCTCCTTCACTTTGCTGCTATTCCTGTGAAACACCTAAAGGGTTAAAACGCTGACTTAATGTCATTTTGAATACTTTGGGGGGGGGTGCAGTTTTTATAATGGGGTCATTTGTGGGGTATTTCTAAGATGCAGACCCCTCAAATCCACTTCAAACCTGAACTGGTCCCTGAAAAATTGTGATTTGGGAAATTTTGTGAAAAATTGGAAAATTGCTGCTGAACTTTGAAGCCCTCTGATGTCTTCCAAAAGTAAAAACACATCAATTTTATGATGCAAACATAAAGTGGACATATTGTATATGTGAATAAAAAATTTTTTATTTGGAATATCCATTTTCCTTACAAGCAGAGAGCTTCAAAATTAGAAAAATGCAAAACTTTCAAAATTTTCATAAAATTTTGGGATTTTTCACCAAGAAAGGATGTAAGTTACCACAAAATTTTACCACTATGTTAAAGTAGTATATGTCACGAAAAAACATTCTCGGAATCAGAATGATAACTAAAAGCATTCCATAGTTATTAATGTTTAAAGTGACAGTGGTCAGATGTTCAAAAAATGGCCGGGTCCTAAGGTGTAAAATGGCTGGGTCCTTAAGGGGTTAATGGTACTTATTCTGATTGGGTGACTGTTATTAGTGGGGTACCACAGGGGTCCGTCTTGGGTCCTGTCCAATTTAATAAATTCATTAATGACCTTGCAGAGGGGTTGAATAGTAAAGTAGCAATCTTTGCAGAAGATTTGTAAAGCGGTAAACACTATAGAGGACAGTGCACTGTTACAAATGGACCTGGATAGGTTGAAGGTTTGGGCTGGGAAGTGGCAGATGAGGTTTAACACTGATAAATGTAAGGTAATGCACATGGGGAAGAAAAATCCGAGCTGGGATTATGTATTAAATGGGAGAACACTTGGGACGAGGAGTCTTAGTTAACAGTAAATTTAGCTGTAGTGACCAGTGTCGGGCAGCTGCTGCCAAGGCTAATAAAATCATGGGGTGCATCAATAGGGGCATAGATGCCGACGACAAGGAAATAATTCTACCGCTGTACAAATCACTAGTCAGACCTCACATAGAATACTGTGTACAGTACTGGGCACCAGTGTACAAGAAAGATATAGTGGAGCTGGAGAGGGTTCAAATCCCACTAAGGACAACAATAAATAAATAAAGACTTATTATTGTAATAACATCAGCAGAGAGCACTGTGCTCGTGATGTCATCAGATAACATTCCAAAAAGAAAATAATTTCCTCTGTAGTATTCAGCAGCTAATAAGTACAGGAAGGATTAAGATTTTTTAATAGAAGTAATTTACAAATCTGTTTAACTTTCCGGAGCCAGTTGATTTAAAAGAAAAAAGGTTTTCACCGGAGTACCCCTTTAATGGTATAGAGTAGGGATGCACCGATATATCAGCGGCCAATACATATCGGCCGAAAATAGCTATTTTCGGGAAATGCCGAAACAACAAAAAATTTGCCGATAATGACCCACCTCCCCTGCCCACCCACAGCGCAGGTTACAAACCCTGCCAGTGCCAGAGGCGTAGCGTGGGGGGTGCAGGGGGGGCGGCCACACTGGGCGCATCATCTGGGGGGGCACGCTCTCCGGGATAGGAATACTTCTTTTTATGTGCCCGGGACGGCTCCCGTGTGTGGCTGCAGGCGGGGGCCGGCCAGAGCATATAAAAACTAATACTGTATACATAAAACCAGGGGGCCTCCAACTGTTGTGAAACTACAACTCCCAGCATGCCCGGACCGGCAAAGTCTGTCCGGGCATGCTGGGAGTTGTAGTTTCACAACAGCTGGTGGCCCCCTGGTTTTTAGTATACAGTACAGTGACCCCCGACCTACGATGGCCCGACATATAATGAAATCGACATACGATGGCCTCTCAGAGGCCATCGCATGTCGATGTCAGCATCGACATACGATGCTTTTTTATGTCGGGGCCATCGCATTAAGTGCTATCCGGCAGCGCCAAATGCTTAAGCTGCTGCCGGATAGCAGCTTAATGTTCCCCGTGTGGTGCGGTAAGTATTACTTACCCCTCCACGATGCTCCGGGGTGCCCTCCGGGTCCAGCGCTGGTCTTCCGGTGTCTTCTCGGCCCTCTCCGATGACGTCAATACGCTGCTGCGCACGCCATCCAATAGGAATGGAGTACGCAGCGGCGTAATGACGTCGCTACTAGTGTTGAGCGGCATAGGCCATATTCGCGAATATATGGACGAATATTCGTCATATTCGAGAATATTCGCACATTCGTAATATACTCGTTTTATTTTCGCATATGTGAATATTCGCGTGTGCGAAAATTAACATATGTGAAAATTTGCATATACAAAATTTAACATAAGTGAAAATTCGCATATGTGAACATTCACATATGCAAATCTTCGCATATGCGAAAATTCGCACACCAGTCTCACACAGTAGTATTAGAGCCTTCTTACACCATATAAGCTGGAAGCAGAGAGGGATGATCACTGTGATGTGTACTGTGAAAAAAAATGAATATTCGTAATTACGAATATATAGCGCTATATTCGTGAATATTCGCGAATTTGCGAATATGCGATATTCGCGAATAAAATTAGAATTTCAAATATTCGCAAGCAACACTAGTCGCTACGCAGGCCCAGTAAGGCCTTGCGGAAGACAGAAGAGTACCGGAGAAGACAGAAGAGGACCGGAGAAGACAGAAGAGGACCGGAGAAGACGGCGGAGGACCGGAGAAGACCAGGAGAGCCCAGCGGAGGCCCGGGATCACCATCAGGAGCAGCGGGGACACCATCTCGAGCGGCGGGGACAGGTGAGTACAGCTTCCTATACTTTACATTGCACGAATCCCTCAACATACGATGGATTCGACAAACGATGGCTCGTTTGGAACGAATTACCATCGTATGTTGAGGGACCACTGTATTAGTTTTTATATGCTCTGGTCGGCCCCCGCCTGCAGCCACACACGGGAACTGGCCCGGGCACAAAAAAAGAAGTATTCCTATCCCGGACATCCCTGTGTCCCGAAAAATCTTTTCAGGACATAAGGAAGACCGCCGGTCACTCACCATTCCCCGGCGTTCTCCTGCGATCCTCCTCCGGTCCTTCGCTTCTCCACCTCTATGGTTGTACGCACGGGACGTCACTGACATCCCATGCGTACAGCCATAGAGACGCAGGAGGACCGCAGGATCGTCGCAGGAGAACGCGCGCTGGCCGGGACCTGGTAAGTGACCGGCGGTGCGTCATCTTCTTCAGTGTTCCGGTCACCGCTCCTCCGGTCCCGGCACTTACTGCTATGGTCCATAGACCATAGCAGTAGATGTGACCCCGGGCCGGAGGAGCGGTGACTGGATCACTGTGGGGGCAGCAGTACAGACATACAGCCTCCAGCCATACACTGTATATGGCTGGAAACTGTATGTCTGTGGGGTGGGGGAAAGCTGCCTACTATTGTGGGGGAACTGCTGACCTAATGTAGGGGGGAGCTGCCTACAAATGTGGGGGGAGCTGCCTAATATTGTTGGGGGGGAGCTGCCTAATATTGTGGGGGGGGGGGGAGCTGCCTACAAATGTGGGGGGAGCTGCCTAATATTGTTGGGGGGAGCTGCCTAATATTGTGGGGGAACTGCCTACTATTGTGGGGGAAGAGCTGCCTAATATTGTTGGGGGGAGCTGCCTAATAGTGTGGGAGAACTGCCTACTATTGTGGGGAACCTGCCTACTATTGTGGGGGAAATGCTGACCTAATGTGGGGGAGCTGCCTACTATTGTGGGGGAACTGCTACTATTGTGGGGGAGCTGCCTACTATTCTGGGGGAGCTGCCTACTATTGTTGGGGAGCTGCCTATTAATGTGGGGGAGCTGCCTACTATTGTCGGGGAGAAGTCATTTTCGATTTCGGTATCGGTTTCGGCCGGACATTTTTTTTAATTTCGGTTTTGTTTCGGTTCTGAAATTTCCATTTTGGTGCACCTCTAGTTTAGAGAACTGTGACTAGTGCATTAACTCTGTGATTTTTTGCCCATTGAAACCAGTAGGCCCATTGTGATCTATGGGGAAAAGCTGCTGAGTTGCCCATAGCAACCAATCTGATAGCTTCTTTCATTTTTGAAAAAGCCTCTGAAAAATGAAGGAAGCAATCTGATTGGTTGCTATGGGCAACTCAGAAACTTTTCCAGGAAAATCTGCTGAGTTGCCCATAGCAACCAATCAGATCGCTTCTTTCATTTTGCAGAGGCATTGTGAAAAATGAAAGAAGCAATCTGATTGGTTGCTATGGGCAACTGCACAACTCTTCCTCTACACTGGTCTTGATGAATCTCCCCCATAGAGGGAGATTTATCAAAACCTGTCCAGAGGAAAAGTTTCTGAGTTGTCCATAGTAACCAATCAGATCGCTTCTTTCATTTTTGAAAAAGCCTCTGAAAAATGAAGGAAGCAATTTGATTGGTTGCTATGGGCAACTCAACAGCTTTTCTAGGAAAGTAAAGTTTAACCACAAGACGGTAATACTCTGTCCACCCTGGGACTTGAACCAGTGACGGTCTCCCATCCCACTGTGCTGCCGAGACAGTCCTGGTTATCTTACATGCAGTGAGATCCCCATAGACCACAATTAGCCTATTGGGTTTAATGGGCAAATAATCACAGAGTTGATGCACTAGTCACAGTTCTCTATACCATTAATGTAGGGAGGGCGCAATATTCGCAAATATGCGCATATGCGCATAAATTTGCGCATGTGCGCACAAATTTTCACATATGCGCAAACAAAAAAATAAGCGAATATTCGTAATTACGAATATATAGTGCTATATCCGCAATATTCGCGAATTCGTGAATATGCTATATTCGCGATTAAAATTCGAATTGCGAATATTCGTGAGCAACACTAGTCGCTGCAAATACAGTGAAGGAGTTTAAACATGCATGGGATAGGCGTAAGGCTATCCTTCATATAAGATAGGGCCAGGGACTATTGATAGGATTCAGAATATTGGGCAGACTAGATGGGCCAATTGGTTCTTATCTGCCGACACATTCTATGTTTCTATATTATATGGATATCAGAAAAATGGTCCCAAGCACTTATTTCTTTATTAAATTCACTACTTTGGGGCAGGAAAGCACGAGAATGAAATATGTTTCTTTAACGTTAGCTGAGCACGATGGGGGTTGGGCGCTTTTTTTTTTTTTAGGTACTTTTTAGCACTAAAATTGCAGATAATTATGAGAAGGAGGGAAAATGTAGTCCTATTTTTTCTCTCTAAGGGTATGTTCACACTACGGAATTCCTGCGGAATTCCACGGGCGTAATTCCGCGGTGTGAACTTAACATTAGTGTGAATGGGTCTCCGCGAGACCCGTTCACACTGCGGAATTTCAGCAATGGACAATTCAGCTGCTGAAATTGTTCAGCGCAAAGAAAGAACATGTTCATTCTTTGCACAGAAGTCCGCGAGCACTGCATAGCTGTCAATGGTGACGGCTCAGTGCCGCCCGGTCCTACCGCCGCCGCCGACTGCCAGTATGAATCTCCACTCGCTAAATTCAGCAAGCGTAGATTCTGTTCACATACTGTAGTGTGAACATACCCTAATGGGTCGTTATAAGGATATTTTTGAGATTTTGGAAGCTGGGATACTCACTACACCCATGCATATCTATATAATAAAGTATGGGAGGAACTTACATTTTTTTTAAATAACATGGAGTTTTGACTTTACTTCATTATGGTTGAATAAAGCACTTAAAGAATTCCTTAAAATTAAAGATTCACTCTTTTGGATGAAAAGGGGCTTATTTATGTAAATCAATTATACGCTTTAGGTCAAATAAAGTCGTTTGAAGAGATAGCCCATAAGTATGGGGTGGCAGACAATCAGAAACATTGTTTTTTTACAAATAAGTAACGCAGATCATAAATCAATAAAAGGAGAGTTGAGTAGAGTACATTCACACCCCCTTGTTGAATTAATGAGAGGGCCCCCTGTCCCTAAACCCATGACAAAAATGTATTAAATGTTGATGCTATCAAGGGTAGATGGGAAAGGGACTTGGGGGGTTTACATTCAGATTCATGGGGCAGAGCCTTTGTAAACTTGAACTTTACATCATATAGTAAGGCCCATGTAATGATACAGTGTAAGATTTTGTATAGGATGTACTCCATGGGGATTGAAGCGTATGGGCCTCAGACAGGATGCAAACTGTCCAAAATGTCAGATGGAGGATGCTAACTTTTTGTATCTTATATGGAATTATTCCTATATTCATACATTTTGGAATCATCAATGTTATTGAAAAAAGGTATAACATTAAGATCGAACGAGACCCTTAGAGGCTTATTCTTGGAGATTTCAGGGATTCTATATATAAGAAAAGTTTAATTAGACTATTTCCTTATGCAAAGTTGCTGTCTGGGCATGCTGGGAGTGGTGGTTCTGCAGCGGTTGGGGGTTCACAGCTTGAAGACCACTGCTATAGAGGGTGCAAATGTATCTGAGCCCTGGAACTCAAATAATGTGAAATATGAGATGATCAAAATGGAGCCCCTGCACTAATTACTTGGGTTCTGGGGGTCTGTAAGGTCCATAGTAAAAACATCAGGTTCTGTCTATAGCATATACTAAATCATCGCAGCTCCAAGAAACTAGCAGTCATTCTGACATGTCACATGTGATGTCATAGACAGCTGTAGTCCTGACATTCCACTGACAGCCGCCCGAGCCGTCAGTCTGTAGATTGTTACAGTGAGATTAGTGAGATTAGTGAGGTTAGCGTCTTCTTCTTCTACTTGTCTGAAATGGAGCTAAAAGGTTTGGGGTTCGTCCCCCTCATGTTGGCGTTTTGGTGTGCGGCCTGGCTTGCCACCAGCTACATCATGACGGTCGTCTTCGGCCATGCAACCTCACCACTGATGAGCATCAGGTAAGATAAACAAGCACATGATTCTTATTTCATGGGTTGGGAGTGAGGAAATATTCATAATAACATTGGTTTCTTTTCCTTCACAGTGATGTGGGAAATTTCTTTCCCGAAAGCATATTATTCAGAATTGGATTCATAGGGACGTCCATTGGCACTTTGGTACTAACCTTTCTCATTTATAAGTATATGGTTATGCATACTGAAGAGTTCAGGGGTCATCAGGTCCTGATCCAGAGGATCCTGCTGGCCATTGTGTGGGCCTCCTGTTTTGGCACAGCTGTCATGCATGTATTTTCCCCCAAAGAATATCCCAGGATACACTTTGTCAGCACGATAATTTCAATTACATGTGAAGCCTTATACTACCTTGGGCAGTCCATCCAGATGTATAAATTACCAGGAGCAAACAAAGTCATCCACCATAGTAGATGCACCTGCTGTGGCCTGACTTTTGTCTGCACAATTTTCTATTTTGGATATGAACCATTAAAGGAATTATTCTATAATGATGAAGACTGGGACGAGATCCGTGAAATCCCCATCACAATCATCGAGTGGGTGATGCTTCTATTGATCCTGATAAACATCGTGACCTATTATTCCACCATGCAGAGGTTATTGTTGACCGTTTCCAGAAACAGCTGCACACTCTCTCTTAGAGTAAAAATTGATGACTTTGGGGTGTAGACCACCATGTGGGCCATCAAGTGGACTTCTGGGAGAAATACTGCACAGGACACAGAAAAACAAACTAAAGAAGAATAACTGGGGGACTACATATGGTGCCAGTAATCATGGCACAATAATATGAGCTGGTGATATTACCTATACAAAAAAATAAATATAAATATTGGTGTGTGAAGTGTAATACCTAGTTAGAAAAACAGAATCAAATTCATCATTATAACCACCCTCTGCATTACCCTGTTAATTATTTTTCAAACAAGCACTTTGTTCTAATTTGTCCACTTTCTGGCGTGCTCCTTGTATAAGGGGTTTGGGATACCCTTTTTGTTTAAAACGATCCTCCAGGTTATCTAGTTGTTGCTGGCATTTTTGTGTGGAAGAACAATTCCTTCGGATTCTTTTCATTTGACCGAATGGAATGTTCTTCTTCCATTATTTCAAATGGCAACTGTTAAAGTCGAGGTATCTGTTTGCATCCACCTCCTTAAAATAGGTGGCAGTATGGAACCAGCCATCCTGAATATAGATATTTAAATCCAGGAACTCAAATTTTTTGGAGGACTGATGCAGCGCTGCCTTTGGCAATCTCTGGCTCTGCCATAGCGCTTTTTTTGAGGGGGCATGTCGGCTGCCCCTTCTTCTGGTGGTCAACACACGCTATCTGGCCAGCGAGACAGGGCCCCGTAAAGGAGATCACAGGGACCCCCAGCGGTCGGACCCCCCCGCAATCTGAAACTTATCCCCTATCCTTGGGATAGGGGATGTTTTTCAACACTGGACTACTCTTTAATGGCCTCCAAAATGAAGTTCCTCTGATGTATGGGCATCAAGGGATCTTCCACTAAAAAAGATCATACAGCTTCCACTCCTCTGTCATGTGGTATGTTACTATATAATGAAGCAATGTAAATGCAATCAGCAGCATACAGCAGCATATAATTAGGATATCATAGATCTCTAAAAATTAATGGCACCAAAGTGACTGCGGCTTCATATATGATCTCCATACTATTAGTTATACCACAAATACAAAAAGAGTCATTTAGGTAGAATATAAAATATATATAATTTTATTGATTGTATTAAAAACATATAGTTCATAAGACATAAAAGAAGGGGAGGATTACAACTACTGGGGGAGACTAGACAAAAGGGGCGACACTACCTGCTTGCGCATAATACATTAACATAAAGATGAAGTGCATGACTGGTGGACAAATATAAAGTGCATAATAGGGGCTATTACAGCTTCCATAGAGATCATAATCATGTCTAAGAACCAGCATACATACCAAAGAACTATAAAAAAAAAAACAATACAGCAGCTGAACCAAGCAGGAGTGACGCCACCATAACAATCGTTTCGGCGATACCTTCGTTCAGGAAGGTACATTTCTGTAACTGATGGTCTATATATTTAGATAAACATCTGGCAACTATCGGACGACCAGGTGTTTTTTTTTTCTGTCTTTATGTACCTTAGGTAGAAAATAAAAATAGGGTACATTTGGGTTGGGGTTAATCATATATATCATGTTTTTCCCTCTTAAAGGGGTACTACGCACCAAGACTTCTTATCCCCTCTCCAAAGGACCCCTGTGATCTCGGTTGCGGCACCCGGCTGTCATCAATGCACAGAGCAAACTTACTCTGTGCATTATGACGGGTGATACAGGGGCCAGAACATCGGCATAGCCATTGACTGTCCTGGCATGCTGGGAGTTTTGCTACAGCTGGAGACACCCTATTTGGGAAGAACTGCCGTGGGGTAATTTGGTGGTGGATGCAAATCCCTAATTTAGGCTTCAAATGCACATTGTGCTCTTTCACCTTGGAGCCCTCTCATATTTCAAGGCAACAGTTTTGGGTTACAAATTTTTTTCCGCTTCTTTTACCCCTTAAGAAAAGGTAAATTTTGGGTCTACACCAGCATGTTAATGTAAACAGAGTGTATCATATACATTTGAGGCCTAAATTGGTGATTTGCACAGGGGTGGCTGGTAGTTACAGCAGTCCTGACATAAACATAAAAAACACCCATATGTGACCCCCATTTTGAAAACTACACCCCTCACGTAAAGTAACAAGGGGTATAGTGAGCCTTAACATCCCACAGGTGTTTGACAAATTTTAGTTAAAGTTGGAGGTGAAAATAAAAAATATATATTTTTTTTCCCCTAAAATGCTGTTGTTACCCCCAATTTTATCATTTTCACAAGGGGTAATAGGAGAAAAAGCCTGCAAAATTTGTAACCCCATTTCTTCTGAGTAAGAAAATACCCCACATGTGGATGTAAAGTGCTCTGCGGGTGAACTACAGGGCTCAGAAGAGAAGGAGCACCATTGGGCTTTTGGAGAGAGAATCTGGCTGAAATTGAAGGCCATGTGCGTTTAGGCCTCCATGGTGCCAGAACAGTGAACCCCCCCCCCCCACATGTGACCCCATTTTGGAAACTACACCCCTAATAAAAGGTGCAGTGAGCATTTACATCTTACAGGTGTCTGATAGATTTTTTTGAGCAGTGGTCTGTCAAAATGAAAAATGAAAATGTTTCATTTACACAGCCCACTGTTCCAAAGATCTGTCAAATGCCAGTGGGGTTTAACCCCTTAAGGAACCAGCCCATTTTCACCTTAAGGACCCAGCCATTTTTTGCACATCTGACCACTGGGATGCTTTTACTTTTCATTCTGATTCTGAGATTGTTTTTTCGTGACATATTCTACTTCATGTTAGTGGTACATTTTTTGTCGAGGCTTGCGTCATTTCTTGGTGAAAAATTCCCAAATTTTATGAAAAAATAGAAAATTTAGCATTTTTCTAAATTTGAAGCTCTCTGCTTTTAACAAAATCAGACATTCCAAATAAATTATATATTGATTCACAGAAACAATATGTCTACTTTATATTTTCATCATAAAGTTGACAGGTTTTTTCTTTTGTAAGACATCAGAGGGCTTCAAAGTTCAGCAGCAATTTTCCACAACATTTTCTAAATTGGAATTTTTCAGGGACCAGTTCAGTTTTGAAGTGGATTTGAAGGGCCTTCATATTAGAAATACCCCACAAATGACCCCATTATAAAAACTGCACCCCTCAAATTATCCAAAATGACATTTGGGTAAGTGTGTTAACCCTTTAGGTGTTTCACAGGAATAGCAGCAAAGTGAAGGAGGAAATTCAAAATCTCCATTTTTTACACTCGCATGTTCTTGTAGACCCAGTTTTTCAATTTTTACAAGGGGTAATAGGAGAAAAAGCCCCCTAAAATGTGTAACCCAATTTCTCTAGAGTAAGGAAATACCTCATATGTGTATGTCAAGTGTTCGGTGGGTGCAGTAGAGGGCTCAGAAGGGAAGGAGCAACAATGGGATTTTGGAGAGTGAATTTTTGCTGAAATGGTTTTTGGGTGGCATGTCACATTTAGGAAGGCCTTATGGTGCCAGAACAGCAGAAAACCCCCACATGGCATACCATTTTGGAAACTACGCCCCTCAAGGCACGTACCAAGGGGTCCAGTGAGCCTTAACACCCCACAGGTCTTTGACGACTTTTCGTTAAATTCGGATGTGTAAATAAAAAAAAAAAATGTCACTAAAGTGGATTCACTTCCAGGCAGTGGAAGAGAGGTGGTTGTGGTTGTGATAAATATAAAGCAAGTACACTATGTTGTGCTAGTGATTGTTTGTCTGTATACAAGAGTGTGAAGCATACAAGTGAGTGAGTATAAAAGTGAGGGGAGTTAAAATTAAGGGACTTTAAATTCAGAAAGTTTAAATTGAAATATTTGATTTTTTTTTTCTTTTCTGTTAATTTTTGCTATCCCCAAATGACCTCCATGTTGGAAAAGGCAGTCCAGTGTGCATCTTGCACAATGTATGCAATCCTTGAACAACAGTTTGAGGGTGCATATAGTTGTGCGAGATGTGTGCGAGTTGCTCATTTGGAAGCCCAGATCCTGGATCTAGAGGAGCAACTGGCAACACTGAGATTCATTGACAACCCAGAGAGGAGTCTCCTGCTCACTGAGCAGGTACTCTCTGGGGTAGAGGTGGGGGAAGATAGTGGGACTGAGGTGCAGGACAGTCAGGCAGTTAGCTGGGTTACAGTTAGAAAATGGGGTAGAGGGAAAAGTGTCAGGGAAGCTAGTCCTGAACTGGCACACCCCAACAAGTTTGCCCGGTTGCCAGGGGGCGCCCTACTAGACTTAATATTTACCAATGTACCTGACAGAGTAATTAATGTGCAAGTAGATGGACACCTAGGAAATAGTGATCATAATTTAATACATTATAACTTGTTCTTCAATAAGGGAATCTCTCGAGGGGCCACAAAAACAATGAACTTTCGGAAGGCAAAGTTCGATCAACTCAGAGAAGCCTTTAACAATATAAAATGGGATAATGTCCTCAAAAAGAGCAATACTGACACTAAATGGGAGACTTTTAAAAATATCTTAAATTTTAACTGTAAGATGTATATACTTTATGGGAATAAAAGGGTCAGAAATAAAAGAAAACCAATATGGATGAATAAAAATGTTAAGGGGGCAATAAATGACAAAAATAAAGCATTTCAATTACTAAAACAGGACAGCAGTGAAGAAGCATTAAAAAGCTATAGAGAAAAATGTGAAATATGTAAAAAAAAAACAGATAAAAGCCGCAAAAATAGAGACAGAAAGACTCATTGCCAAAGAGAGTATAACTAACCCCAAAATGTTCTTTAATTATATAAATAGCAAAAAGGACAAAAATGAAAGTGTTGGCCCTTTAAAAAATGACGAGGAAGAAATTATAAACAGGGATCAGGAAAAAGCAAATATACTAAACAAATTCTTCTCCACTGTATTCACCGAGGAAAATGAAATGCCAGGTGAAATACAGTGTGATAAGGTAAACTCCCCAGTACAGGTCACCTGTCTAACCCAGGAAGAAGTACAGTGCCACCTACAAAAAATCAAAATAGACAAATCACCAGGTCCAGATGGCATTCACCCCCATGTTCTAAAGGAATTAAGTAATGTAATAGACAGACCCCTATTTTTAATATTCAGGGACTCTATAGTGACAGGGACTGTTCCCATGGACTGGCGCATGGCAAATGTGGTGCCAATATTTAAGAAGGGGTCAAAAGGTGACCCCGGGAATTATTGTGCACTATTATATTGGTAAAACGATAAGAAAATTGTAAGCACGATTTAAGGAACACTTGAGGTCTATTCAGACTGGAATGGGTGCGACGCGTTTTATTACTCATATTAGAGAAGTCCACGACGCAAATAGTGTTGCTCACGAATATTCGCAATTCGAATATTATTCGCGAATATCGCATATTCGCGAATTCGCGAATTTCGCGAATATAGCGCTATATATTCGTAATTACGAATATTCGTTTATTTTTTTATTTTTTTTCCACAGTACACATCACAGTGATCACCCCTCTCTGCTTCCAGCTTGTGTGGTGTAAAGAAGGCTGTAATACTACTGTGTGAGACTGGCGTGCGAAAAATCGCATATGCGAAAATTCGCATATGCTAATTTTCGCATATGCGAATTTTGTACATGCTGATATTCACATATGTTAATTTTTCGCATACGCGAATGTTTGCATATGCGAAAATAAAACGAGAATATAACGAATATGCGAATATTCGCGAATATATGACGAATATTCGTCCATATATTCGCGAATATTCGCGAATTCGAATATGGCCTATGCCGCTCAACACTAGACGCAAACCCTTCCAGTGTGAATTATGCTGGAATAGAAAGAGTAGACATCCCACCCAATGGAGGAGACAGGCACCAAATACTTCTGAAAAAGGAAACCCGGTGGGTAATTCGCCTGAATGCTACAGGGCCACTCGGGTTTAATGAAAAAAAAAGAAATGGGTGCCTTTCTCCTCTAACACCTCAGAGATAGGCTGTGTTATAGAGGTATTGTTTTTATGGAATGGTTTTAACCTTTTTTATATTTTTGCTTCACTTACCAGTCTTGTTGTTGTCATGGCAACTTGTTTTCCCAATCCATAAATAGCCTCCCAAGATGCTCCTGCGTCAGTGCGAGCCAGAGGAAGCGCCCACGTGCGCGAAACTAGTTGCCGCCTCCTAGCACGCCCCCTGTCTGTTACCATCCACAGTTCCCTGTGCACCTGTCTCTGTTAACTGTACAGCATTTGAATAAAGAAAACGTATTCGTCTCAGCAAGATACCGGGTGAGTGCGTTTTCCTTATCGCCTATCTTCGATAGATTATTATTATTATTAACATGTTTTTTTTCATGTCTAGCATCTGTATTCGGCTCACAAATCTCTTTGTTCTGCTACTCACTCATTCTAACATCCACTGGTCAGGAAGGGGTGTGTCTGAGGCAAGCACTGAGCCCACCCTTACTCACCATGTATTCATTTACTCACCTGTTGTGCTGGGTCTCTTCATCCAATCACTGCAGGCTGTTCTGTAACCCCCTCTTCTCTGTTTTCATGCTGCAGTCTGATAGGACAGGAGTGAGCACAGATGAGTGCTAGTCCTGCCCTCACTTCCCAGACTTTGTCCCCGCCTATTCTTTAGCTGGGACAAAGATTATGATGCAGTTGAACAGGGTTTTGTCTGGATGGTATGGAGCCGTAGCACAGGAGGAGGTCTTCTTACCTTCTCCTGTGCTGTCCGATCGCCGAATGAATGCTTCAAGCCTGAGATCCAGGCTTGAGCATTCAATCACCGAAAACACTGATTGATCCATTCCTATGGAGATGGATGAATCAGTGTAAAAGATCAGTTAATGCAATGTTATAGCCCCCTATAGGAGCTATAATATTGCATAAGAAAAGTGTTAAAAAAATCATTAACCCTTTCAATTATCCCTTCCCCTAATAAAAGTTTGAATCACCCGGCATTTCCAAGAATAAAGTGTAAATAATAATAAAAATAAACATATGTGGTATTGCCGCATGCGGAATTGTCCGAATTATAAAAATATACCACTTTTTAAACCGCTTGTTCAATGGCGTACGCGCAAAAAAATTCCAAAGTCCAAAATAGCGCATTTTTCATCACTTTTTATACCACAAAAAAGTGAATAAAAAGTGCTCAAAAAGTCTGAAAAGAACAAAAATGGTACTGCTGAAAACTTCAGATGACGGCGCAAAAAAAATCGCCTTCATAGCGCCCTGAACACAGAAAAATAAAAAAGTTATAGGGATCAGAAGATTACCATTTTAAACGTATAAATTTTCCTGCATGTATTCATGATTTTTTTCTGAAGTGATACAAAATCAAACCTATACAAGTAGGGTATCCTTTTAACTGTATGCACCTAAAGAGTAAAGATAAGGTATAATTTTTGCCGAAAAATGTACTGCGTAAAAACGGAACCCCCAAAACGTAGTGTTTTTTCATCAATTTTGTCGCACATTGATTTTTTTTCCCGTTTCACCGTAGATTTTTGGGTAAAATGACTAATGTCATTACAAAGTAGAACTAGTGACGCAAAAAATAAGCCATCATATAGAATTTTAGGTGAAAATTTTTAAGAGTTAGGATTTTTTAAAGTTAAGGAGGAAAAATTGAAAATGAAAAAACGGAAAAAGCCCGGGTCCTTAAGGGGTTAAACCCTTAACCTCTTAAGGACACAGGGCGTATGGATACGCCCTGCATCCCGAGTCCTTAAGGACGCAGGGCGTATCCATACGCCCGTGGGAATTCCGGTCCCCACCGCTAGCCGGTTGGGGACCGGAGCCGGATGCCTGCTGAAATCGTTCAGCAGGCATCCCGGCATATCGCCCAGGGGGGTCATTATGCCCCCCCCATGTCGGCGATCGCCGCAGATCGCTGGACAATTCAGTCCAGCGATCTGCGGCGATTCCGGGTCAATCGGGTCTCCAGTGACCCGGTGACCCGGAATAACTGGCTGTTCGGGGCCGTCTCTGACGGCCCCTAACAGCCAGAGCCTGCAGGGGTGAGGTGGCACTGGTGCCACCTCACGATCGCCCTGATTCGTCGGCCGGATTACCGGCCGACCAATCAGGGCGCCTGCTGCGGGTGTCACTCCCGCACCCGCTCCGCCCCTCTTCCGGAGGGCGTGAGCGGGTGCGGGAAGACGACCCCGGGTGCTGGGGACCCCGATCCCCGGCGTCCATGTTGGGATCAGGGCCCCAGGAGCGACGGCGGCGGCGTGGGACAGCCTGCGATGGAGCAGGTGCAGGAGGTGAGTTACAGCCTCCTGCTGTTGCTTAGCAACAGCTCCCAGCATGCAAAAAGGGCATGCTGGGAGCTGTAGTTATGCAACAGCAGGAGGCAGACCACCACAACTCCCAGCATTCCCTTATGGGCATGCTGGGACTTATGGTTTTGCAACAGCTGGAGGCACATTTTTTCTATGGAAAAGTGTACCTTCAGCTGTTGTATAACTACAACTCCCAGCTTGCACAAACAGCTAAAGTGCATGCTGGGAGTTGTAGTGGTGCATCTGCTGGTTGCATAACTACAACTCCCAGCATGCCCGTTGGCTGTCGGTGACTGCTGAGAGTTGTAGTTTTGCAACAGCTGAAGGCACACTGGTTGTGAAACTTAGTTTTTTTTTTACCTAACTCATTGTTTCACGACCGGTGTGCCTCCAGCTGTTGCAAACTACAACTCCCAGCAGTCACCTTACACCATGCACCGTACATGCTGGGAGTTGTAGTTTTGCAACAGCTGGAGGCACACTGGTTTTGAAACACTGAGTAAGGTCACAAACTCCGTGATACATAACCAGTGTGCCTACAGCTGTTGCAAAACTAAAACTCTCAGCATGTACAGTCTCTCAGCGCATGCTGGGAGTTGTAGTTTTGCAACAGCTGGATGTCCCCCCCCAATGTGAATGTACAGGGTACACTCACATGGGCGGAGGATTACAGTAAGTATCGGGCTGCAAGTTTGAGCTGCAGCAAATTTTCTGCAACAGCTCAAACTGCCAGCGAGAAACTACTGTGAACCCCCGCCCATGCGACTGTACCCTAAAAACACTACACTAACACTAAATAAAATAAAATAAAAAGTAAAAAACACTACATATACACATACCCCTACACAGCCCCCCTTCCCTCCCCAATAAAAATGAAAAACGTCTGGTACGCCACGGTTTCCAAAACGGAGCCTCCAGCTGTTGCAAAACAACAACTCCCAGTATTGTCGGACAGCCGTTGACTGTCCAGGCATGCTGGGAGTTTTGCAACAGCTGGAGGCACCCTGTTTGGGAATCACTGGCGTAGAATACCCCTATGTCCACCCCTATGCAATCCCTAATTTAGGCCTCAAATGCGCATGGCGCTCTCACTTTGGAGCCCTGTCGTATTTCAAGGCAACAGTTAAGGGTCACATATGGGGTATCGCCATACTCGGGAGAAATTGGGCTTCAAATTTCGGGGGGTATTTTCTGCTTTAACCCTTTGTATAAATGTAAATTTTTTGGGAAACCAAGCATTTTAGGTAAATTTTTTTATTTTATTTTTTACATATGCAAAAGTCGTGAAACACCTGTAGGGTATTAAGGTTCACTTAACCCCTTGTTACATTCCCCGAGGGCTCTAGTTTCCAAAATGGTATGCCATGTGGGGGTTTTTTGCGGTCCTGGCACCATAGGGGCTTCCTAAATGCGGCATGCCCCCAGAGCAAAATTTGCTTTCAAAAAGCCAAATGTGACTCCTTCTCTTCTGAGACCTGTAGTGCGCCAACAGAGCACTTTTCACCCCCATATGGGGTGTTTTCTGAATCGGGAGAAATTGGGCTTCAAATTTTGGGGGGTATTTTCTGCTTTAACCCTTTGTATAAATGTAAATTTTTTGGGAAACCAAGCATTTTAGGTAAATTTTTTTTTTTTTTTTACATATGCAAAAGTCGTGAAACACCTGTAGGGTATTAAGGTTCACTTTACCCCTTGTTACGTTCCCCGAGGGGTCTAGTTTCCAAAATGGTATGCCATGTGTTTTTTTTTGCTGTCCTGGCACCATAGGGGCTTCCTAAATGCGGCATGCCCCCAGAGCAAAATTTCCTTCAAAAAAGCCAAATGTGACTCCTTCTCTTCTGAGACCTGTAGTGCGCCAGCAGAGCACTTTTCACCCCCATATGGGGTGTTTTCTGAATCAGGAGAAATTGGGCTTCAAATTTTGGGGGGTATTTTCTGCTATTACCCTTTTTAAAAATGTAAAACTTTAGGGAAACCAAGCATTTTAGGTAAAAAAAATATATATTTTTTTTACATATGCAAAAGTCGTGAATCACCTGTGGGGTATTAAGGTTCACATTACCCCTTGTTACGTTCCCCGAGGGGTCTAGTTTCCAAAATGGTATGCCATGTGTTTTTTTTTTGCTGTTCTGGCACCATAGGGGCTTCCTAAAGGTGACATGCCCCCCAAAAACCATTTGACGCTCCTTCCCTTCTGAGCCCTTTACTGCGCCCGCCGAATAATTAACATAGGCATATGAGGTATGTGCTTACTCGAGAGAAATTGGGTTTCAAATACAAGTAAAAATTTTCTCCTTTTTACCCCTTGCAAAAATTCAAAAATTGGGTCTACAAGAACATGCGAGTGTAAAAAATGAAGATTGTGAATTTTCTCCTTCACTTTGCTGCTATTCCTGTGAAACCCGTAAAGGGTTAAAACGCTTACTGAATGTCATTTTGAATACTTTCGGGGGTGCAGTTTTTATAATGGGGTCATTTATGGGGTATTTTTAATATGAAGACCCTTCAAATCCACTTCAAACCTGAACTGGTCCCTGAAAAAAAGCGAGTTTCAAAATTTTGTGAAAAATTGGAAAATTGCTGCGGAACTTTGAAGCCCTCTGGTGTCTTCCAAAAGTAAAAACTCATCAATTTTATGATGCAAATATAAAGTAGACATATTGTATATGTGAATAAAAAAAAAAATATTTGGAATATCCATATTCCTTACAAGCAGAGAGCTTCAAAGTTAGAAAAATGCAAAATTTTCAAATGTTTCATCAAATTTTGGGATTTTTCACCAAGAAAGGGTGCAAGTTACCAAAAAATGTTACCACTACGTTAAAGTAGAATATGTCACGAAAAAACAATCTCGGAATCAGAATGATAACTAAAAGCATTCCAGAGTTATTAATGTTTAAAGTGACAGTGGTCAGATTTGCAAAAAATGGCCGAGTCCTTAAGGTGAAAAAGGGCTCAGTCCTTAAGGGGTTAAGGACCCTTGACGTACGCGTACGTCATGACAACCTGGTACTTAAGGACCCATGACGTACGCATACGTCATGGACAATTCCGGCCCCTGCCGCTGGCCGGGCGGGGATCGGAAGCGGATGCTTCATCAGGCATCCAGGGCAAACGCCGAGGGGGGCCATGTAGGCCCCCCATGTCGGCAATCGTCGCAAATCACAAGGGAAATCGCCCCTGCGATCTGCGGCAATACCGGGCTGATCGGGTCTCTGGGACCCGACCGCCCGGTAATTTTGCATGATCCCGGTTGTCACAGACAGCCAGGACCATGCTGAAGGCTAGGAGCGAGGTGGCAAGCCTGCCACCTCCTCCTATCCCCTGCGATTCTTCGGTTAGCTAACCGACCAATCGCAGGGGGGGGGGGGGCGGTTACTTCCTCACGCCCCCTGCCCGGCCCCTGGAAGTCCAGAGAGGACAAGAGGAAGACCGGAGGATGCGGCGGGGGACGGGGGAGTGCTGGGGCCTGGCCCCGGTACTTACCTTGTCCTTGAAGACCCGGAGCCCAGCGATGAAGACGGCGGCGACAGGTGATTTCCTCTTCAGCCGCGGTCGGGCCCTTTACAGCAATGCACGTCGCCGTAAAGCGACATGCATTGCTGTAATGGGACCCTGCATACTACAACTCCCAGCATGCCCAGACAGCCCTTGGCATCCGGGCATGCTGGGAGTTGCAGTTTTGGAGACCACTGTGCCCTTCCAGATGTTGCAAAACTACCCCCCCCCCCCTGTGAATGTACAGGGTACATTCACATGGGCAGGGGGCTTACAGTGAGTATCAGGCTGCAAGTTTGCAATGCAGCAAATTTTGCGCGGCAGCTCAAACTCGCAGCGGGAAACTCGCTGTAACCCCCCGCCCATGTGACTGTACCCTAAAAACACTACATTACACTAACACAAAATAAAATAAAAAATAAAAAACACTACATATACACATACCCCTACACAGCCCCCCTCCCCAATAAAAATGAAAAACGTCTGGTACGCCACTGTTTCCAAAATGGAGCCTCCAGCTGTTGCAAAACAACAACTCCCAGTATTGCCGAACAGACGTTGACTGTCCAAGCATGCTGGGAGTTTTGCAACAGCTGGAGGCACCCTGTTTGGGAATCACTGGCATAGAATACCCCTATGTCAACCCCTATGCAAATCCCTAATTCAGGCCTCAAATGCGCATGGCGCTCTCACTTCGGAGCCCTGTTGTATTTCAAGGCAACAGTTTAGGGTCACATATGGGGTATCGCCGTACTCGGGAGAAATTGCCTAACAAATTTTGGGGGTCTTTTTCTCCTTTCACCCCTTATGAAAAGGTGAAGTTGGGGTCTACACCAGCATGTTAGTGTAAAAAAATTAATTTTTTACACTAACATGCTGGTGTTGCCCTATACTTTTCATTTTGACAAGAGGTAAAAGGGAAAAAAGCCCCCCAAAATTTGTAATGCAATTTCTCCTGACTACGGAGATACCCCATATGTGGGCGCAAAGTGCTCTGGGGCGCACAACAAGGCCCAGAAGGGAGAGTGCGCCATGTACATTTTAGGTGATTTGCACAGGGGTGGCTGATTATTACAGCGGTTTTGACAAACGCAAAAAAAAAAAAAAAACACATGTGACCCCATTTCGGAAACTACACCCCTCACGGAATGTAATGAGGGGTGCAGTAAGAATTTACCCCCCACTAGTGTCTGACAGATCTTTGGAACAGTGGGCTGTGCAAATTAAAAATTTTGTACAGCCCACTGTTCCAAAGATCTGACAGACACCAGTGGGGGGTAAATGCTCACTGTACCCCTTGTTACGTTCCTCAAGGGGTCTAGTTTCCAAAATGGTATGTCATATTGGGGTTATTTTGCTGTCCTGGCACCATAGGGGCTTCCTAAATGCGACATGCCCCCCCGAGCAAAATTTGCTCTCAAAATCCAAATATGACTCCTTCTTTTCTGAGCATTGTAGTTCGCCCGTAGTGCACTTCAGGTCAACTTATGGGGTACCTCCATACTCAGAAGAGATGGGATTACAAATTTTGGGGGGTATTTTCTGCTATTAACCCTTACAAAAATGTGAAATTTGGGGGGAAACACACATTTTAGTGAAATTTTTTTTTTTTTTTTTTACATATGCAAAAGTCGTGAAACACCTGTGGGGTATTAAGGCTCACTTTGTTCCTTGTTATGTTCCTCAAGGGGTCTAGTTTCCAAAATGGTATGTCATGTGGGTATTTTTTGCTGTCCTGGCACCATAGGGTCTTTCTAAATGCGACATGGCCCCGAGCAAAATTTGCTCTCAAAAAGCCAAATATGACTCCTTCTCTTCTGAGCATTGTAGTTCGCCCGTAGTGCTCTTCAGGTCAACTTATGGGGTACCTCCATACTCAGAAGAGATGGGGTTACAAATTTTGGGGGGTATTTTCTGCTATTAACCCTTGCAAAAATGTAAAATTTGGGGGGAAACACACATTTTAGTGAAATTTTTCTTTTTTTTTTTTACATATGCAAAAGTCGTGAAACACCTGTCGGGTATTAAGGCTCACTTTATTCCTTGTTATGTTCCTCAAGGGTCTAGTTTGCAAAATGGTATGCCATGTGTTTTTTTTTTTTTTTTTGCTGTTCTGTCACCATAGGGGCTTCCTAAATGGAACATGCCCCCAAAAACCATTTCAGAAAAACGTACTCTCCAAAATCCCCTTGTCGCTCCTTCGCTTCTGAGCCCTCTACTGCGCCTGCCGAACACTTTACATAGACATATGAGGTATGTGCTTATTCGAGAGAAATTGGGCTACAAATATATGTATAAATTTTCTCCTTTTACCCCTTGTAAAAATTCAAAAATTGGGTCTACAAGAACATGCGATTGTAAAAAATGAAGATTGTGAATTTTCTCCTTCACTTTGCTGTTATTCCTGTTAAACACCTAAAGGGTTAAAACACTTACTGAATGTCATTTTGAATACTTTGGGGGGTGCAGTTTTTATAATGTGGTCATTTGTGGGGTATTTCTAATATGAAGACCCTTCAAATCCACTTCAAACCTGAACTGGTCCCTGAAAAATTGTGAGTTTTGAAATTTTGTGAAAAATTGGAAAATTGCTGCTGAACTTTGAAGCCCTCTGGTGTCTTTCAAAAGTAAAATCTCGTCAATTTTAAGATGCAAACATAAAGTGGACATATTGTATATGTGAATAAAAAACTAAATTATTTGGAATATCCATTTTCCTTACAAGCAGAGAGCTTCAAAGTTAGAAAAATGCAACATTTTCAAATTTTTCATAAAATTTTGGGATTTTTCACCAACAAAGGATGCAAGTATCGACAAAATTTTACCACTATGTTAAAGTAGAATATGTCACGAAAAAACAATCTCGGAATCAGAATGTTAAGTAAAAGCATTCCAGAGTTATTAATGTTTAAAGTGACGGTGGTCAGATGTGCAAAAAATGGCTGTGTCCTAAGGTGTAAAATGACTGGGTCCTTAAGGGGTTAAAGGGGTTATCCAGGAAAAAAAACTTTTTTTATATATATCAGCTGGCTCCAGAAAGTTAAATGACTTCTATTAAAAAATGTTAATCCTTTCAGTACTTATGAGCTGCTGAAGTTGAGTTGTTCTTTTCTGTCTAAGTGCTCTCTGATGACACCTGTCTCGGGAACTGTCCAGAAGAAAATCCCCATAGAAAACCTCTTCTACTCTGTGCAGTTCCCGAGACAAGCAGAGATGTCAGCAGAGAGCACTGCTCTCTGCTGACAGGGCAATATCTATGCGTGAGACGTAACTGTTCGAATGAAAATGAGTTTCACAAACAGGCACGCATTTTGTACGATAGATTTGCCCAAAGAGGTTATCCTGATGATTTACTTTGCGAGTCATTTATGTATGCTTGTAACCAAGAGAGAGGACAGTTGCTAGTTCCGAAACCAAGATTAAGTGGTCCAGAGAAATTAAGAATGATAGGGACATATGATAACCAAGCGAGTAAGATATATGAGATTCTTGGTAGATACTGACCGATCCTGAAAAATGATCCTGATATTTCCCCCTTTCTTGATGACAGACCAGCTGTTACCTTTAAAAGGGGACGGAATATCAAAGATCGTCTAGTACGTAGTCATTATGTTCGCCCTGTTAGTAATACATGCTGGTTTAATCGTCATACAATGGGAATGTATGCCTGTGGCAATTGCAGGGCCTGTCCATATATTAAAACTGTCTCTACACTTGTATCCTCAGCAACAGGAACAGCAAATGAGATCAGAGATTTTGCCAACTGTAAGACCAGGGGGCTAGTTTACCTTTGTCAATGCACATGCCCCCTGGATTACATTGGCAAAACAAAGTGAGAGCTGAGGAGGCGAGTGCTTGAGCACATTAATGATGTGTTGAATGGGCTGAATACGTCAGTGGCCCGACATATCAACAGTGTACACGCCAGTAACATCGGAGCGTTAACCTTTTCGGTGTTGGAAGTAATCAGGCCAACGTTAAGACTGGGAGATTTAGATAAGAAAATTCTATGTAAGGAGGCTGCGTGGATCTATCGGTTTGACTCGCAGCAGCCCAAAGGTCTCAATGAGAGACTGACCTATATGTGCTTTCTGTAAATTAAGTCTGTACATTCTATGGCTTCATAGTATTTCTTAAACATTTTTAGGATACCAAGGGGATATTTCTATGAAATTATAGTAACCCCGATAATGAATCTAATATAGCCCCCTCCCCCCTATTTTTTACCCGCCTAGCCAAGAGTCGTGGGAATCCTGGGGGGAATGTCCACCTTGATGGAATTTATTGGGGGGAGAAAGAAATCCCCTAATAGCAGTACAGTTTGATATCTTGTTAATTCATGTTGAACACATCTTACTATGAGGAAGGTCATCTAATTCTATTTTTCCTCTGGTATTTCCCCTTTTGTCCTTACCTATATTTTTCCATAGCGGTCCCCAGTTCCCCTATCCTGAATAGAATAGGGTGTAGTAGGGTATAATAGGGGAAGGTTCCGGACGGGGTCGCCCTTATTAGGGCGAGTGCTCCGTGGTTAGGTCATTAGGGCATTTAAGGGACGACTTGGGTATATAGCCCCAATTATCTAGTGGGACCGAAAGGGATATATTAGATGTAGGGTCAACACCTTGTGGGTTAGCACCCCCCACAAGGACAGTAGGGCAGACTAGTCCTTAGGGATAGTAGGCTCTGCTGTCCCCCTTTTCTTTTGAGGTCCCTACTCATGTACGGCATTAGATCTATTAAATGCAATTGAGATTTGATAATTCACAATTGGGCTGCTTTAGTCTTAGTAATCATTTGTTAGTATTATTATAAGTGTTCCCTCATGGTGGACTTCTCCCTGGATACCGTGGCTCTGGCAAATTAATAGAAGTTTGATAATGCCCTCATGACTGAGTGCATTATAAATTTAATGTTCAGACTCACTCTGGTTAAATCATTAATATTATCTACCTGTTTTTTCTATTACCGTATCTGCTATTTTATCTATCGTGTCTTAATTGGCGTATTTTCCTAATATTATGGTCCTATGTTAATGCAGGTACTATTATTGTATATTATTTTATGTCACTATATTATTATAGTCACAGCTTAAATACCAAGATGGTAGTAAACGCCGCCTTCTATTGTATTTTGGCGCCATCTACTTGTATTTAAACTGGGCATTGTGAGTCAGATTTAGCCTCCATCCGGTCATCATAGGCGCGGGATCTCGTGAGTGCTCCATTACAGGAGCGTCTTTTCATCTGCAATTGCACTGAGCGCAGCCCATATATGTTAGAGGTATTGTCCCCGCTGACGCTCAGGTCTGACTTTGCTGTTTTGCAGTGGTATATATTTGTACTGAGCGCAGCCCACATATGTTAGGGGTATTGTCCCCGCTTACGCTCAGGTCTCACCTTGCTGTTTTGCAGTGGTATACATGTCCGGTATCTCTCCTGAGGATCCCCGATAATAGAGGGGTGAAACGCGTTGAGAGGTGGTTTCTTGACAAATAGCATTTTATTATTGGATAGTACATTTGATTTTCCTTGTGTTTAGCTGGAATTTGTGTGTTTGGATCCTACCAGCCCATTGCTTCATTGATATTGGACTGGGGCTCCACATGCTTTTTGTACATATTTATACAGGAATATATATATAGCATATTTGAATGATAAGAAATTATATTATGCTCTCTGATGGAGATATGCTGATTTTATCTTAAATATCATTATTTGATATTGGATTACACATACACTAGGGGCTTTTTCTAAATATTTTTAATAGTTGAGAATAAAAGTTATTTTTTAATACAAAGGGTGCTTCAGTGAAGAGATTTTTTTGCACTTCTTTAGCTATGTTTATAGATAATATTTTTTTCTTTCTGTGACTTTTGCAAAATCATATTTACTTTTTTCTAAGCTAGTTAGCTCACGTTGGTTGGTATTTTCTGGAGTCCAGGCCTCAACAATTCAGTGTTGTTTTGAAGGCATAAGGGGAAGCTACACAATAATAGCAAAATAATAAGGCTAAAAAAAAATAGGATCTTAGCAGGCCATATTCTGTAGTCTTAGAAATTGCCTTTAATTTACATAGCAACATGACATATATAATTTGCCCTGATCAAATTTATAGAATTTTCTACTGGAAAAACAATTATGCTTACTGCTGTTTTCCTACCCTCAATCCTCCTGTAGATGATGCAGCTCAGGGCTGTAAACAGTAAGTAATAGCGCAGATTAGCAGTTAGTATATTTCATGTAGAAAACACCAATTTACCTGTTTCCTTGCTCATAGTAACTGCCATCTCTTGTTCCCTGATTAATCTTATAATTTATTCCAGATGCATAATAACATCTTTTGCGCTAAGAAAGGGAAAAGCCTGTGTGACCCTTTCTGGGACTCGTCCCAACAGTAATAGGAAGAACTACCGATTTCATTGTGCAGAATACTAAAAGTACATTTGCAGTTTTGTTATTACTTTTTCTAATTAGGTCAACGTCGATACAGGAAATGACAGCAACAAAGTGAAGGTTACCTAAATAGTTTACATGTAACGTAATTTCTATGTCTGCTGAATCCATAAGGAACAGAGACGGAATCCTGATATTACATTACATCCCAAAGTCAAATATATTATAAATAACGTTTGGCTTCTTTTTTTTTTTTTTTTTTTCTTACAGCCAGAACTATTTTTGTGGTTACCTTAGAGTTGTATGAAGTTTTGTTCTTTGTTGTGTTCAGCCCAGGATTTATTATGTATTTAATGTGGAAGCTACAAAACATCAATTAGCACATTAGAAATAGCTAAAAACTAACTATAAGTTTATAGCTGCAACAGGTAAACATGTTAGCTCAGCTGTTTGTTCTATATTCTTCTTTTTCCTTAATTTTTTTTTTTAGTAAAGCAGCTATTTGACAGTCACCATTGTGTTTTCTCTACGGGCTAATTTATCTTTAGCTCCTTAGCTTTGTCGGGGTCATGATCCGAGTATTCCCCTTAAAAAGAAAAACATAGTTGCAGTAGTTTCTAAAAATTTTAAATGATTTTTTACGAAACAGTAGGTAAAGAGAAGAGACAGCACCGATCCAATCAGCATGTGCAAGTGATCATCCGGGAATGCCAACCCGGAAAGGCATACAAAAGTCTAAGGTGGATACAGCACCAAATAGCTGAGGACTCAGGCTAGTAGATGGAATAAGACTTTATTTGCCATCCATGTGCAACGTTTCGGCAATAAACTGCCTTTTTCAAGCATATCAAACAAAGTGACAATGTGCATATATGTAGGAATCACAACATACTGTGATTGGTTATATAACAAGTGTTATACATATATACATATTATATAACAGGTGTTATACAATCAATGGCCACATCCTATTGGCTAAACTGTGTTGTCATAGTGATTCAAATACACAGAAGATATAAATATAAAAAATATAAGAAAACAGCCATCTATAACATATATAAACTTCGGATGTGTTCACTGGGATTTCACTTACACTGATCCATGTCACCGATTGCATCTTCATCACATAGATAGCATAAAAAATCCTGCGTCTGTATGTTACAGCTTCGCTTGTAAACAACCAAACTGCGGCTGCGTGGCTCCACATCGTGTAGTTCCGATCAGCTGACTACTATAGGTCAGCTGATGCAGGAGCGTCATAGATGCCCAGGATCAAAACAGTATGATCCGCGCAAGCGCCAACTGCCTGCGCATGCGTAGTGCATCTAAATGAGTCACCGCACATCAGTGAATCGGCCAGCGCATATCATATGCGCCCGCCGATACCCGAGGCACACCTGACAAAAGACGCACCGCATAATCTATAGTGCATATGAGTCTGAACAGACTTCCATACATGTACTCAACAAGATTAACATTTTTATTAAACCTAGGCATCTATGTTAATAACAATAAAGAAAATATCACAAGAAGGTGCCATATTGAAACGCGGATCAGTGTAGCACAGAATATATTCAAATCATAAGATCTACATTTATACAAAATTTTTTTTTCAAGGAGTCCTCAGTGAATTCATCCTCCGCTGTAATCTTCATATAAAGTGATGATGAATAATAAGTGAAGTGAATCTAAAAAAACATAAAAAATATTTAAATATCGTCATGGAAAAATATCCAAAAACCTCATGTTGTCACTTATAAAAATGAAATACACGGAACAGGTGGAAGAAAAAAGTAAAAAAAAATAGTGAAGGCAAATAATGAAAAAAGGAAAAATGAACCGGAAAAAAAAAAAAATAAAAAAATAAAAATAAAAATAATAAATTTAAAAATAAATAAAAATTAAAAATAAATAAAAAGTATAAAAAATAAAATATAAAATGAAAAAGAAAAAAAGGAAAAAAGGGGGGGAGGGGGAAAAAGGGAAAAAAGAGGAAGAAAAAGAAAAAAAAATAGAAAAAAAAGGGGAAGATAAAATAAAATAAAAGGGAGAAAAAAGAAAAAATGTGAAATGATGAGTAAAAAGGGAAAAAGGAGAAAAACGAAAAAAAAAAAAACAAGAAGAGGGGAAAAAAAGGGGAAAAAAGAAAAAAAGGGGGGAAAAGGGAGGAGAGAATAAAAGGAGGGGGAAAGGGGAAAAAAGAGGGGGATGGAAAAAAGGAAGGGGGGAAGGGAGGGGAAAAAAAAGGGAAGAAAGAGAAAAAAACTAAAATGGAAAAGAGGATAGTATAAATGCCTACGTAAAGGGTTTCAAGCCAAAATCCATATTCAATCCCTTTGGGTACATCGTGTCTAATATATAAATCCATTTAAGTTCTTTCTGGCGCAATAATTTCTCCCTGTCACCCCCTCGTCTCAACACAGGTACATGATCTATAATACAAAATCTTAACTGACTAATGTTGTGGCCAAATTCAAAGAAATGCTTAGGTAGTGGGAGATCAACCTTTTTAGTCCTAATAGAAGATTTATGACCATTTAATCTTATCCGGCACTCATTGGTGGTTTCACCTATGTAATAAAGCCCACATGGGCAGGTCAACAAATAGATTACAAAGAAGGAACGACATGTATATCTACCATAAATTTTGAATGGTTTGCCTGTATGTGGGTGATTAAAAGAATCACCCTTTATCATAGAATTACAATGGCTGCAATTTAAGCAGGGAAAATTGCCCTGTTTAAATTTTTGTGCACTTTTATCTTTGAATGAGCCGACGTCAGATTTAATGAGACAATCCTTAAAACTGCTTCCCTTTCGATATGCCATTATTGGTGGCTCGTCCAAGCCAGTTGTCTTGCTCACGAGTGACCAGTTACGTCTAATGATATTAGCTATAGCCTGACTATTTACTGAATAAGTAGATACAAATGGTATCCTATCCGTAGGTTCTTTAGGGGTGCTATGCAAAAGAGTGGATCTTTCGACTTGTAAGAGTCTATTTGAATGGTGATTTAACAGACGTTGTGGATAACCCCTACGTCTAAATTTCCCCTGCATCTCATCAATTCTGTTAGCGGACTGTATAGGACCTGACACTATCTGTTTAACACGTAGCAATTGGCTCCATGGGAGTGATTTAACTGTGGATCTAGGATGGAAACTATCATATTGTAAAACACTATTCCTATCTGTTTTCTTTGTATAAAGATCCATTGATAATCTACCAATTATTGTAACAAACGTGTCCAAGAATTGAATCGATGATTCGGGCACCACCATGGTGAACTGAAGTTCAGGGTATATACCATTCAGTTCATCCAAGAACAAATGAAGTTGTAACAAAGTACCCGTCCAAATCACAAAGGTATCATCAATGTAAAGGAACCAAGTCCGTACATGAGGATACCATTGTGATTTGTAGATATAATTTTCCTCAAATTCCGTCATATATACATTTGCGTATGTGGGGGCCACATTGGACCCCATGGCCGTTCCCTTGTTTTGGACATAGAAGTCATCCCCAAACAGAAAATAATTCCACCTGAGGATGACCCCCAATAAGTCCAAAACAAGGGAACGTGCCCCCGCAGAAAGATCAGTAGATAATAGACAATTGGCGACCGCCTGGATCCCCTTTGAGTGTTCGATCGACGTGTAAAGATTAAGCACGTCGAACGATACCAAAAGGGATCCAGGTGGGCAAACCAAGTACTGAATTTTAGAAATAAAATCCCCAGTGTCACGAATAAACGATTTAGCCGAAGTGGCATGACATCTTAAAACCTTATCCAAATAGATGGCAATGATGGAGAACACAGAACCACTCCCGGAGACAATAGGTCGTCCGGGAGGGTTCTGGAGGTTCTTATGTATCTTAGGTAAACAATATATGACTGGTGGTATGGGATGTTTTTGAGTCAAATATGTTACCAATTCTGCATCTATAATGTTGTTCTCAACCGCCTGTTGTAAAAGAAATGCAATGTCAGCCTGAAACTTTCCTAAGTTTACTGTAGACTGTGACATGTTAAGTAATCTCGGCTACATAAAGTGGGGTGTCCATAACAACTAGGGCACTCCCCTTATCCGCCACTTTAATGGTGATATCAGAATTTTTTTGTAACCTAGATAGTACATCATATTCCTTGCGAGTCAAATTATGCCAACCGGAATGAGTAGAATTTTCTTTTAATGTATTAATCTGTTTGGTAACAACTTCCACAAATGCTTCAATTCCATTATTGGTTCTGGGTGGCATAAAATGACTTTTGTTAAACAAATTAACATCCTTTAAAGTTAACTCAGCAGATTGAATCACACTAGTATTGATATCAGTATTATCGTTCAGCGGAGTGTCCTGAAAAAAGCCCTTCAGGAGCAACCGTCTAAAAAATCCTTCCAAGTCAATCAAAAGTGCAAACCAATCTGTGTCCATTGTCGGACAGAATGACAATCCTTTCTGTAATACATTAAGTTCCATAGGGGATAAAGATACAGAAGATATATTTACCACAAGAGAGTCCTCTATGTCGTGATCCCTCGGCCCCTCGGTTGACGGGACTGGATCCTCTGGCGTGTACGGACACTGGCGTCTCCTATGTTTACGGCCTCCCCGCCTGGTTTTGCGGGGGTATCCTGAGCTCTGGCTAAAAAAAGAAGAATGGGGAGGGGGACCATCGGAAGAGTCACTATCCAAGGCAGTTGACAAAAAACCTTCTTTATGGGCACGGCGTTTCTGACGATGATGTGGGTTGGCTCGTCGTCTACGGCGGTTCCCATCCTGTTCTTGATTCATCTGCCACATGTAGATTCTACCGCTTGCATAATCATCCAAATCTCTGTGCCATTTACTCCTCTTAGCTTCTTCCAGCTCTTGTTGATGTTTAAGTATACCAACAGCGAGTTTCTCCTTCGCCTCTTGGTACTGTTGTGGGGTCAATAAGATCTTAAGCTGATCCTCCACTTCCAAGCATTTTGACTTGGTTTTCTCAATATCTTCATGGAGAAATTCCATATTTAATAGAATTACATCAAAAGCATATTTATTAGAAATTTGGATGAATTTAGTATGAAATAGATCATTGCGAGGGAACAGGTTCGGGGTGAGGTGAGACCTCATCCCCCGAGGTATGCGTTGTTCCTTGTAATACTCACTGAGCGTGACCAGATGTAATTCCAAGGTGATCAAACGCTTAGATTCTGTATCCCATTTCCTTTTCAATAGGTCAGCAGATGGCGTGCTTAGGAAATTGGCTTCTTTATGCACTGCATTTAGGATCCTCAAAGCATCCTGATCCGTGTATGAAAAGGTGTGGGGGATAGCATCACTGGATAAACTGGTATCAACAGGAGTAGTCATCCTATATACATCTGAGTCCAATGACCGTGCCCGTCTCCAATGGCAACAACAATAGGTAAAGAGAAGAGACAGCACCGATCCAATCAGCATGTGCAAGTGGTCATCCGGGAATGCCAACCCGGAAAGGCATACAAAAGTCCAAGGTGGATACAGCACCAAATAGCTGAGGACTCAGGCTAGTAGATGGAATAAGACTTTATTTGCCATCCACGTGCAACGTTTCGGCAATAAACTGCCTTTTTCAAGCATATCAAACAAAGTGACAATGTGCATATATATAGGAATCACCACATACTGTGATTGGTTACATAACAGGTGTTATACATATATTATCACAATCAATGGCCACATCCTATTGGCTAAACTGTGTTGTCATAGTGATTCAAATACACAGAAGATATAAATATAAAAAATATAAGAAAACAGCCATCTATAACATATATAAACTTCGGATGTGTTCACTGGGACTTCACTTACACTGATCCATGTCACCGATTGCATCTTCATCACATAGATAGCATAAAAAATCCTGCGTCTGTATGTTACAGCTTCACTTGTAAACAACCAGACTGCGGCTGCGTGGCTCCACATCGTGTAGTTCCGATCAGCTGACTACTATAGGTCAGCTGATGCAGGAGCGTCATAGATGCCCAGGATCAAAACAGTATGATCCGCACAAGCGCCAACTGCCTGCGTATGCGTAGTGCGTCTAAATGAGTCACAGCACATCAGTGAATCGGCCAGCGCATATCATATGCGCCCGCCGATACCCGAGGCGCACCTGACAAAAGACGCACCGCATAATCTATAGTGCATATGAGTCTGAACAGACTTCCATACATGTACTCATCAAGATTAACATTTTTATTAAACCTAGGCATCTATGTTAATAACAATAAAGAAAATATCACAAGAAGGAGCCATATTGAAACACGGATCAGTGTAGCACAGAATATATTCAAATCATGTCAAATATATTATAAATAATGTTTGGCTTCTTTTTTTTTTTTTTTTTTTTACAGCCAGAACTATTTTTGTGGTTACCTTAGAGTTGTATGAAGTTTTGTTCTTTGTTGTGTTCAGCCCAGGATTTATTATGTATTTAACGTGGAAGTTACAAAACATCAATTAGCACATTAGAAATTGCTAAAAACCAACTATAAGTTTATAGCTGCAACAGGTAAACATGTTAGCTCAGCTGTTTGTTCTATATTCTTCTTTTTCCTTATTTTTTTTTAGTAAAGCAGCTATTTGACATTCACCATTGTGTTATCTCTACAGGCTAATTTATCTTTAGCTCCTTAGCTTTGTCGGGGTCATGATCCGAGTATTCCCCTTAAAAAGAAAAACATAATTGCAGTAGTTTCTAAAAATTTAAAAATATTTTTTACCAAACAGTATAGTAGGCTTAATGGTTTGACTATACACAAAATGTGCAAAAAAAACTTACAACATAAAGTGGCGCGTTGACTAGAATTTTAATTTTTTTTCTGAATTTGTGCTGAATCCATTCACTAATATTAACTTTTCTTGCCTTCCCTTTTGTTACCACATTTCTACAGACCAAACCCACCTGGTTTAGGACATCCACATTCTGTGACTAACTGGCCACCAAACCACTATCTAGGCCCTGGTAGCATTCTACTCCTGGTTAGGGCAAAACATTCCCCTCAAACCAGATATCTACTTGCCAACTCAACCTCTTTTTAACATAGCAGACTTTTCTAGGAATGACCACTTATATTGCTAGTAGAACAATCATCGTATATCACCTTTACAATAGCATGGAAAAAAACTCTGGGATCTAAGATGCTTTAGTCAATTTACATCCATTCCTGTGACAACCTAAAGGACTCACTAAACAGCCTTCAAGATATGTCTCAAAATGCTGGACCCATCCCAGCAACATAATTGACACACTTTGCAGCTTCTCCACAGGCCTCACCTCACTTTCACTACTCTTGTGTGCACCGCAGACTCCTAGTGGTAGGCTGCTTTTCCAGTACTCTGCGATCAGCCACTCAAGTCTTCATGGGCCCTCCCTAGCTTTGGACAAGTTCAGTCCAACTTACTCAACACTAGGCAATTCCAGACTCTCTTTGGCACCACTCATGGGCTTAATGCACACTCCCAGTCAGGTCAAACACTCACCACACTCTGCTCCTCACTTCATTATTGTATTGCAGTGTCTTGACATTACAATGCATACCTCTACGCCAACATTAGGCCCCCTCTCAGGCCCTTGGTAACCCTAACAGCCCTCTTTTGCCAGTTGACAACTCATCCTTTGCGTCAAACAAAACAATATGGTCTAGTAGCACCATTGACCCACCAGCACCAACAAAAACTTAAAACTAAAGAGCAGCACCCCACAGGACCAATCATACACATGCAACATAACATATGCATTAGCAGCATTTTTCTTTATGTTACTAAACTGTCTATTTTAAAGGAACATACATTCTATTTTACCTGAAGCGCAGAGCAGAATAATTACTTTCCTTTAATAGGCATTTTAACAAACTTTGTCTAGATCAATAGTACAAGTGAATATAAGAAAGATTGTCATATATCTTATTTGACAAAATATTTCTTTACTTTGTGATAAAATTTCACCCCCTTACCTCCTACTGTTCAAATCTATCCTGAAAATCAGCTCAGCCTTGTCCTGTGTCTGCAAGACAAGCAATAGAAGTTTATTAAGATGGGAGGAGGGAGCTCTGGGAGACCTAAAGAGCAGACCAGCTCTGGGAGAACTAAAAATTAGAGGTAAAGCCTGCAGAGCAGAAAAATACAATTTACAAGTTACATAATGACCAGAAATAGTGCTGCTCCTCATGAACATACACACATAGCAGTTTATCCTAAAAAGTTGCCTGAAATGACAGGTCCACTTTAAAGATTTACTTTGTAGTTAATCAAAGGGAGAAAGCCTTCCCTTTCCTGTTTATCTCTGTTTGTATCAAATACCAAACTCTTGTCCATTATGGAGATACCAGGCAGACGAAAGCCTAACATTTAATATATATATATATATATATATATATATATATATATATATTATATTTGATCAGTACTGGGTCCAATTCCTGGGACCCCAATGATGAGCCACATTCCTTTCATACTTTACATAAGGTGTACAGCTTTACATACTGCCTGGTTCTACAAGTATCTTCAATTGGCAAAGGCCTAGGAGTTGAACCCCAATCAAATAATGATGTTCAATCAATCAACATTTCAGTTCCAGTAAACCCTTTAGGTGGTCCAGTTTAGGTCAGAAAGCACCAGCAAAATTTTAACATGAAAGCATGAACATGTTTCTCCAAAGAATTCTGAGATTCCTATTTACCGTATTTATTTTCCTGTGTCTGTGATGTCAGATAATTGTACGCTATGTGTGCAAAGTACCGTCGCCAGACAAACATATTTATTGATAAATAAGTGAAAAATAATAGTGAGTTAACACTGACAGCAATAACAGCCTCTTGACCATAGGGATTATGGAACTTAAAGTGCAAGCAATCAATAATACAATACATTATTCTGATATGAGCAGAGGATAACAAATTAGAACTTTCACGAGATCAATAGTTTCTGCCAGGCAGATTCAGCCTAGGGACACAATCCATTGATGCTAGTATGACAAGACATGGCATTGAAAACATCGCCCACGTGAAGGATTCATCTTGTCACATCTATTTTGCTGAGGGAATTTTCATACAATGGTATTTAAAAATACTAATTACAGATTTTTCCTTATTGATAGGACTTAGAATGTGATAAATGAAATGTTCAGTCCATTGATTTTCTCTTGTTTTGTTTATCTGGTCTTTGAGAACTTTTTCTTTTTCAAGGAACTTGAGGCTGATTTCACACATGCAGTTTTTTTTTTTATAATTGGATTTATTTATTCATTCATTTATTTGTTTATTGTTTGCCAAAGTCAAGAGTCAACCTAAAGGAAGAAAAAGTTTATAAGAAGTTTTTATAATTAAGCTGCATTAAAAAACTTAATTTAAAAGCTGTATTTCCTCTGGATACATTAATGACACTTCTAAGACTCCATATATAGGTAGTACGTCCCTTGCCCTAATTTTGCAAACCTAGGATACCTGTCAAAAACCTACCTGTCCTCTCTGCATCACTAGGAGAGTCCCATGGTCTCTAGAATGACCAGCTCTGCATTGGACAGAGCTGGCCATTCTAGAAACCATGGGACTCTCCCAGAATGACACATTATTGCCAGTCCTGCTGACCTAACAGGAGGTGGAAGGACTAGGCCAATCAGCCTATAATAAAACCCTATAGAGGGTCTTTTATCTCTATTTCTGACTACTCAGAGCTTGACTTTTTATTGGTCGTGTAACTGAAGTGTCCCAGGATCCATTTTTTAACATGACAACACCAGCCTGCATGTTGTTCCTGCTACTGTGAGCAGCCTGCATGTCCTAAACGTGCTATTCTGGCCTAAGGCTGTAATGACTTTGTCATGAAATGGGGAACAGGGAGAATTAAAGGTGTCCCTAAGACTTTTCTCCTTGTCTACTTGCCTAGACACTCTAGCGGTGAATGACAACTGGGGGACGGTCCCTTCCTGCACTAAAGTGCATGGGAGTTGAAGTCAACAAAATAAACAGAACTGTACAAAGTCAGGAAACAAGTCAAAAACAAAACAGGAATACTACTGAGCAAAAAGAAATATAAATACAAACAAGGCAGCATATAGAATATTAACAGGTCAGGAAATCAAGAGCACTGTTCACACTGGACTCAGAACAAGCAACACACTGGACACCACACCTCAATCATGGGGGGACATCAATACCAAAGCTAAATAGGCTCCTAGCCACCAGACACTCTCCCCTGATCAGAATACTAGACTAGGAGGAAACAAAAATCCTAAATACAAGCAAACACTGGTACAGACACAAGACTAACTCACTCCTAGATAGATGGATTAGCACAAGGCTCAGAAAATGATTCTATCCTAGGAGATCCAGGATCAAACAAGGTCAAAACAGGACTGACAAAACACAAAGCATATGCAGAACAAACCATACAAAGATACTAAAACTCGACAAAGGAACTAAAACAAAGCAGGCTAAAATCTAGATATCAGACAGGACAGATAACCATGGTTAAAACTCAGGAAACTTATATATCTATATATAATCTTATATATCCTACCAGTGCTTAAGTCAGGAAGGTTAACTCTTCCCATCCCAGTGAAAAATAACACAGAAACCCAAAGCAGAAAATACAAAATACAGATAAACGGACATTACAGACTTGACCTAGTTCTGCCCAAAGGGTTACATTTTCTGGTGTTTGGCTTAAGCATCATACGTAGCCTGGCAATACTCAGTCCTATCTGGAAGCTTGGCTTTGAGCCTATCACATGCGTTCACACCCTTCTTGGGTGCATTTAAATGGCCAGCCAGCCTGCTATCCAATGCTTGTGTTTGTAGTCACACTTAGCACCAGCTTCTGTCTTTCCCTTTATGATATTAAGTTTATGTTTGACCCTCTACTATTGTCTCTTGGTTACTCCCCTGTAGCCCGTTGATTTCACATCTGTCCTTATTTTTAGTTTTGCCTGTAACCCTTTTGTTACTTGACTTGATTTTCCATGACCTTTCACTGTTCTGTTTGCTATTTTGACTTGCGATGCCCCAGCACTTCAGTTCAGTTTAGGGATGGTTGACCAGTTGTGGAATCATCGCCTAGGGCAATTACGCAAGTAGGCAGAGAAAAGGATTCTGGATGAGCTCAGGGTGCACTAATTCCCGCCCCATCTGTATATCTCCAGACTTGTCTCCCATTGAGGACATCTGGGACGTCCTCGGTCAGCAATTTCAAAAGGAGCTGCCAGCAGCGGATCTTGGTGATTTGCGTGGCCAAGTACATTCAGTGTGGCAGAACATTCCTCAGGCAACCATTAATAAGGTAATTGATAGCATTCCAAGGCATATAAAGTGCATGTGTTTCTGCGTGTGGTGCTTAGCCTTAGTATTAAAAAAATTTAGATGTTTTTAATATTTTATCTAAAATTTTTAAAATAATTTGCATATTATTAACATGTTCATTAATCCTGTGATTTCCATAATTCCACGACTTTTCCTTCTTGGCGTTGCAGTTTCTGTGTTGAGATATATATATATCTATATATATATATGTCCAGATAGCAAGGAGGAGCAGCACACCAGGGATTCAAAGGTGTAGCGGGTGCAAGTGGGCCCAATCGCAGCCCGGGTCACTGGCAGCAGCAGTGATGTATAGTAGAATAAAGCATCCCGCAGCACTCCAATAGTGATCAAAATAAGGTTTATTACCTCAAGGTAAGATACAGCGTTTCAACCGTCACCACGGTCTTTTTCAAGCATAAGCAAGTGACACACTCCTCCCATATTTATATGGGGTACAATATCAAAAAGTGATTGTGCTCAATAAAGAAAAAACATGCAATACAATGGATGCTGTGACAATTGCGTGGAAAATGAACATAATGGTACATAGAGAAAATGCATATTTTTAACAAGGCAGTGTAATCAGTGCTGTACAGTATATACAATCTGACATATATCGCATCATGTGTAAGTGACAATTAGTGTACAGGTGTGTGGACATTAAAAGTAATCAGGGGAACATGCCACGAGGTCAAACACTCACCCATCTGTGGTAATGGCGGCCATTCCCTAACGCCGTGTGTGCACACGGCACTAGGGAATTCAGCAGGCCAGCTGGAGTGCAGCCAATCACAAGGGGGCGTCGCACGTTGCTAGGCAACGACACTGTAACTCGCGGTCCGCGCACACTCGCTGTGCTTCCGGATGCCGTGAGCGCCATGACACTTCAGGGAAAGTAGTGTCCTGTTTGGCGCATGCGTATAGATGTGATCTATTGTCATTGAAGCCATGTGTAGTGCGAGCAAAGCTCCCGTACTGAGTCTGTTGATTCGGATGTAACATTACAGTGTGGATGAATGTATACAAGTAACTATGAAAGATGAGACGTGTGTGTTAGTGTGTGGTGAAAACAGGAGTGTATGTAGAAAATGATGGGGGTATGAGTGAATAACGGGAAATAGATGTGCATGAGTGGATGAGTCCTTAGTGTATAAGGATGCTGAAAATGGAAAAATAGGTGTTAAGGGGAAAAATTAAAAGAAAATTAGAAAAAAAATTTAAAGAGTGAGATAAGGGGAACTACGGGTATACGTGTAAAAGTGTGAGGATGGTGACAGGGTGTGACTGTGAAAGGCAAGCAGTGTGAGGCACCTGCACAGTATATACATAGGCACATGATTGTGTACATGCACATATGTATACACGTGCATCAGTGTATAGCTGTGTTCATGTAGGCTTGTCAGTTAATCTGACTCACATAGAGATGTATATAGAAGAGTAAAATAAACGTAGGCGAAAGCAATTTCTGTCTTGGTTGGCTACACTCGGGTGGTGAGGGTTGGAACTGGTAGAATGGTCAGATAGATGATGGTCAGTGGTGTTTGATCGACGTGTCCCCTGATCATCTGCATAAAAACAAAACGAGAATAATTAGCATGTTGAAAGAAGAACACGGTATAGAATTGATCATGATATTCATATACAGTGAATAATAAATGAGTTAGTACAATGCTCAATATGTGTGTCACAATTTATATATACATTCGAGTTCAACTGGCAGGTCAGATCATCGGGATAATTTGTAGATACCTGTGTTTACAGTGAAATCTATGATAAGTTATGCGCGCGTAATGTGCCCAACTCATGGATCCAACGTAATTCGCACCTTTTGAGTATGCTAACTCGGTCACCGCCTTTCTTTGATATGGGAACATGATCTAGCAGAGTAAATCTGAGGTCATTTTCATGATGTCCAGATTCCGTAAAATGTTGCATGTAAGAGCATACACCACAAACTCAGATGTACAGGTCAGGTACCATCTTATCCTGTACTGTCTGTTTGTGGTTGGATGTTTAAAGTGTGGGCCCTTGTCCATGCGGGTGCAATTAATGCAGTACCGACATGGGTAGCTGCCTTTATTTTGTATGGTGAGGTATCTTTGTTGGCCCCCTAAACTTGTAGAGACATTTGTTTTCACAAGTTTGTCTCTCAAGTTCGGGGGGCGCCGGTAAGCCATAATGGGGTTGTTTTGGAATTCCTCCACTTGTGGAAAACTGTCTCGGAGGATATGCCAGTGTCGATTAATAATTCTGGCAATTGTTGTGGTTCTGTCACTATATGTTGACAAAAAGCTAATGCGTTTGTTGGATTGAACTGATTTTGTCTGGTACAATAATGACTGTCGTCTGAGAGTAAGTGTCTCCTGTTTGCTTCTCTCAACCAGTGATTTGGGGTATCCCCTCTGTATGAAGTTCTTGGCCATTTTGTCAAGTGCAGGTTCTACCCTTTCGTCAAGGCTTACTATCCGTCGTGCTCTGAGCATCTGGCTTTTGGGTAGGGATCTAACCATGGGGCGAGGATGGTGGCTGTTGTAGCGTAACATGGAATTGCTGTCAGTGGGCTTGGTATAGAGGTCTGTATGTAGTTTACCGATTTGTGAGATGACTAATGTGTCTAAGAATTGGACTGCTTCTGTAGAGTGAGTGAGAGTGAATTTTATGTGATCATTAATGTTGAGGAATGTCAGAAATTCACGTAGTTGAATGACCGTGCCTGTCCAGATGAGGAAGATATGATCTTTGTATCGCCACCATGCCAGTACATGACTGGCATGGTGGGACACATAGACAGACCCTTCCTCGATCTCTGCCATGACCAAATTGGCGTAGCTGGGCGCCACGTTGATCCCCATAGCGGTCCCAGCTGTTTGTAAGTAGAATTTGTCATTGAATAAGAAGTAGTTACATTGTAGGACTAGTTCAAGAAGTTGGATAATGAATGAGGTTTGCATGGGAGAAAAATCTGTAGAGATTGTTCTGCGAATGGTCTGGATGCCTAGTTCGTGTGGAACTGAGGTGTAGAGACTGGTGATGTCTAGGGATACCAATATACTGTTTTTTGGAAGTGTGACTTGTTCGATTTTTTTGAGGAAATCCGAGGTGTCCTGGATGTAGGATTTGGCCCTGTGTACATAAGGACGTAGTACTTGATCCAGAAATATGGATATATGGCTAGTGAGTGAATCCCTCCCGGAGACAATTGACCTCCCGGGAGGGTTCACCAAATCTTTATGTACCTTAGGAAGGAAATATATCATAGGTGTTGAAGGACACAGGACAGTCAAAAAGTTAAAGAGAGGGCGGTCAATGATCTCCATAGTCAGGGCATCTACCAAGACTATATTGATCTTCCTTTGTATGTCAAATTTAGAGTCTTTGTTCAGTAGTGTATATGTAGAGGCATCCCCCAATTGTCTCATTGCCTCGGCAATGTATTTTGAGCGGTCCATGATCACAACCGATCCCCCTTTGTCGACGGGTCTTATGATCAGGCTGTGATCATGGACCAGATCATTGATTGCTCTCAATTGTTTCTGTGAAATATTGTGGGCTGCACTAATGTTTCCAGAAGTGCGCAGTTTGTCAGTCTAATTTTTAACAAGAGTACAGAATGTGTCGATGGCAGGTACATGTACCTGTGGAGAAAAATTGCTGGGTACACTAATGTCATAGTTACAGGCACGGAATTGTACATTATTAACATTGGTGTCAACATTAGAAGCACTGGAATTATTCATAAACCACATTTTAAGTTTCAGTTTTCTAAAGAACTGAATAAAGTCCAATTCAAGCTGGAACCAGTTAGTATGGTTAATCTGACAAAAATCCAAGCCCCTAGCAAGCAATAAACATTGTGAATCAGATAAAGGGGTAGAAGATATATTTACCACTATTTTTTTGGTGGTTTGGTCTTCAACTGTGTCGTCCTCGCGCCCCGACTTCTGGTTCTTGAGGGATCGTTTCCATTTGCGACCTCCCCTTCTGGTGGGTCGCTGTTGTGAGTCTGGCGTGACCCTAAAAAATCCTGGGGGGCAGCAGGTGAAATTGTGACACACATATTGAGCATTGTACTAACTCATTTATTATTCACTGTATATGAATATCATGATCAATTCTATACCGTGTTCTTCTTTCAACATGCTAATTATTCTCGTTTTGTTTTTATGCAGATGATCAGGGGACACGTCGATCAAACACCACTGACCATCATCTATCTAATCATTCTACCAGTTCCAACCCTCACCACCCGAGTGTAGCCAACCAAGACAGAAATTGCTTTCGCCTACGTTTATTTTACTCTTCTATATACATCTCTATGTGAGTCAGATTAACTGACAAGCCTACATGAACACAGCTATACACTGATGCACGTGTATACATATGTGCATGTACACAATCATGTGCCTATGTATATACTGTGCAGGTGCCTCACACTGCTTGCCTTTCACAGTCACACCCTGTCACCATCCTCACACTTTTACACGTATACCCGTAGTTCCCCTTATCACACTCTTTAAATTTTTTTTTCTAATTTTCTTTTAATTTTTCCCCTTAACACCTATTTTTCCATTTTCAGCATCCTTATACACTAAGGACTCATCCACTCATGCACATCTATTTCCCGTTATTCACTCATACCCCCATCATTTTCTACATACACTCCTGTTTTCACCACACTAACACACACTTCTCATCTTTCATAGTTACTTGTATACATTCATCCACAATGTGATGTTACATCCGAATCAACAGACTCAGTACGGGAGCTTTGTCCGCACTACACATGGCTTCAATGACAATAGATCACATCTATACGCATGCGCCAAACAGGACACTACTTTCCCTGAAGTGTCATGGCGCTCGCGGCATCCGGAAGCACAGCGAGTGTGAGCGGACCGCGAGTTACAGTGTCGTTGCCTAGCAACGTGCGACACCCCCTTGTGATTGGCTGCACTCCGGCTGGCCTGCGGAATTCCCTAGAGCCGTGTGCACACACGGCTTCAGGGAATGGCCGCCATTACCACAGATGGGTGAGTGTTTGACCTCGTGGCATGTTCCCCTGATTACTTTTAATGTCCACACACCTGTACACTAATTGTCACTGTTACGCCGAGCGCTCCGGGTCCCTGCTCCTCCCCGAAGCGCTTGCGGCGTTTCTCGCCCTGCAGCGCCCCGGTCAGACCCGCTGACCGGGAGCGCTGCACTGACATTGCCAGCGGGGATGCGATTCGCATAGCGGGACGCGCCCGCTAGTGAATCGCATCCCAAGTCACTCACCTGTCCTGGTCCCCGGCTCTCATGTTCTGGCGCGCGCGGCTCCGCTCTCTAGGGCGCGCGCGCGCCAGCTCTCTGAGATTTAGAGGGCCAGTGCACCAATGATTGGTGCCTGGCCCAATCAGCCTAATTAGCTTCCACCTGCTCCCTGGCTATATTACCTCACTTCCCCTGCACTTCCTAGCCGGATCTTGTTGCCTTAGTGCCTTGAGAAAGCTACTACTGTGTTTACCCATACTGTGTTCCTGACCTCCTGCTATCTCTATAGACTACGAACCTTGCCGCCTTCCCCGACCTTCTGCTACGTCTGACCTTGCTTCTACCTAGTCCTTCTGTCCCACGCCTTCTCAGCAGTCAGCGAGGTTGAGCCGTTGCCGGTGGATACGACCTGGTTGCTACCGCCGCAGCAAGACCATCCCGCTTTGCGGCGGGCTCTGGTGAAAACCAGTAGCAACCCTAGAACCGGTCCACCGACACGGTCCACGCCAATCCCTCGCTGACACAGAGGATCCACATTCAGCTAGCCGAATCGTGACAGTCACTTACACATGATGCGATATATGTCAGATTTTATATACTGTACAGCACTGATTACACTGCCTTGTTAAAAATATGCATTTTCTCCATGTACCATTATGTTCATTTTCCACGCAATTGTCACAGCATCCATTGTATTGCATGTTTTTTCTTTATTGAGCACAATCACTTTTTGATATTGTACCCCATATAAATATGGGAGGAGTGTGTCACTTGCTTATGCTTGAAAAAGACTGTGGTGACGGTCGAAACGTTGTATCTTACCTTGAGGTAATAAACCTTATTTTGATCACTATTGGAGTGCTGCGGGACGCTTTATTCTACTATATATCTATATTTATCTCTATATATATATATATATATATATATATATATATATATATATATATATAAAACCTTTGTTGACCATAGCAACCAATAAGACTGCTTCTTTAATTTTTTAAAAGGCTTCTAAAGGATAAAAGAAGCGATCTGATTGGTTGCTGTGGGCAACTGGTCAACTTCTCCCCCGCACAGGTCTTGATAAATCTCCCCCATAGGCTTTACATTGAAAAGATTCAGAAACTTTAAGATTTAAGGAAAATCTGTCTTTGTGCAATAGAGTTCCTGCTTCTAAGTTTATTGAAGAGCACCGTAGGGAATCTTTCACAGACTATATTTGCTGATAACATAGATTTGCATTTTGTTTTACAACCTCACCCACCAGCCAAATTATTAAAAGAGTGAAAAATGTTTCCCATTGCACAACGAAGACCTCCCACCAGGAATGTTGACTTTAAATAACATATGAATCTGCAAGGCTATATTTGCTCCAAGTATCTTGTAAGTAGGAATATGTTTTTACTACAAAGAAGACTTAAAAAGAACAGTTTCATTTGAGCACATAGAAAAAAGTGAAATTTAAAGCAATACTGCAGTATAAGAAAACGTATTCCATCAGATGAGTGTCTGATGGCCGGGGGTCCGACTGCTGGGACCCCCCATGATCTCCTGCCCAGCGTCAAGTTTTTTTGTGTGCGTGGAGCTTCCTCAGCTCTGTGCTAGGAGACTGTAAACATCAGTACAAAGTGGAGGTCGACATGTCCACTCCATGTATGTCTATGGGAGAGCCGGGGATGCACAAACGCTGTATCTCCGGCTCTTCCATAGAGATGCATGGAGGGGGAGTGTCGGCCACAGCTTCATGCAGGTGGGTGTTGTGTAACACAGCTCCATGCATGGAAGAGCTGTGATGCCATGCACGAGATCGCAAAGGGGCCCCAGTGGTCAGACCCCCTACCCCCGATCAGACGCTTATCCCCAATCTTACACTGCAGTACTCTTTACAAAGCCCTTATAGAGTGACCAGGCAGGAACATGAATGCAGCAGAACAGAGCAGGGTTAAATGTGAGGAAAGAGCGGGTATACCATGGGCACAGGGCACCATGGGAGTAAGAGGTTGGAAGTCCATTCAACATTGGCACAAATAGGAAGGGTTAGGGTTAAGATTACCTTTAGAGCTTAACATGCTTAACTAGGAGTTACAAAGCAGAATTGTATGGTTGGGAAAAAGAATGGCCACATAGCTACCTATATACTGTATGTTGCCACAAACAAATCAGTGAGCATTGTCTAATACAGTGGTCCCTCAACATACGATGGTAATCCATTCCAAATGGACCATCGTTTGTTGAAACCATCATATGTTGAGGGATCCGTGCAATGTAAAGTATAGGACAGTTGTCTACATCCTGCGGACCTCCAGATGTTGCAAAACTACAACAGCCGTTGGCTGTCCGGGCATGCTGGGAGTTGTAGTTTTGCAACATCTGGAGGTTGCAGGTTGAAGACCACTGGTATAGGAAGTTGTACTCACCTGTCCCCGCCGCTCCGGACCGTCACCGCTCGTCACCGCTGCCCTGGATGTCGCCCTCCATAGCTGTCGCCGTGTCCCCGGGGTGACCCTGACGCTCCGGCAAGGCCTCTGCTTCCCCGGCATCCTCGGTCTCCGTCGCCGCCATCACGTCGCTCTGCATGCCGCTCCTATTGGATGACAGGACGGTGTGATGACGACAATGGAAAGCGACGACGATGCATGGGATCCCAAAGAGGATGCGCCGGAGCCCCGAGGACAGGTAAGTGATCATCAGCGGAGCACATGGGGCACCTTAAACGGCTATCCGGCGGCAGCTGAAGCAATCTGCGCTGCTAGATAGCCGTTTATGCTATGGCCCTGACATACAAAAGCATTGTATGTTGATGCTGCCTTCAACATGCGATGGCCTCTGAGACGCCATCGTCTGTTGAAATGATCGTATGTCAGGGCCATCGTAGGTCGGGGGGGACACTATTTAGGACTAGTTCAGTGCCATCGTATTTATAAAACATGGATTTCTCCTGTCTAATGCCAGAGTAAAAGGGTTCTAGTACTCCTGAAGGTGACATACTGCCATAGCCAAGTGTAAAAACAGCAAGTGGTAAGAAAAAAAATAATTATTTACCTTCTTGAAACTATTACTCCAGCTTTATAAATATTCATAGGACTTCTTTCTCCAAGATCTGACAAAATGCTTCTAAATATTATGAAGTGAAAATAAAGTGAGATATTTTTCATTGCTAATGTTCCAAATTACATTTGTCCTAGAAACCTCCAGTATGTGTAATGAAGGTTTTACAAAAGGCAATGTTAATAGAGTGCCCAGCTTTATATGTAATCCCCGGAGAACTTATTAGAATGAACAACATGAAGAAGAAAAGTGTACGCCTCATATAGAACAGACTGCGTCTCATACTGTAATGTATCTGTTTTGCCTTTGGGGTTTTTATCTCTCCACTTTCAAATTACTTTACAAAATGACTTGAAAGCATTGCTCATACATTTATTCTTGCTTGGAAGAATTTTCTATTTGTCACATAGGGCAGGAAACAGTGCAGCCCTTTATTCACCCCAACCACTGTCCCTATCTGCTTGGAAGATCTGCCATGGGGTTTAAAGGGGTACTCCACTGCAAAAAAAAAAAAAAAAAAATTTCCCCAATCAACTGGTGCCAGAAAGTTAAACAGATTTGTAAATTACTTCTATTTAGAAATCTTAATTCTTCCAGCACTTATTAGCTGCTGTATGTTCCAGGGGAAGTTCTTTTCTTTTTGAATTTCCTTTTTGTCTGACCACAGTGCTCTCTGCTGACACCTCTGTTCATTTTAGGAACTGTCCAGAGTAGAAGCAAATCCCCATAGCAAACCTATCCTGCTCTGGACAGTTCCTGACATGGACAGAGGTGTCAGCAGAGAGCACTGTGGTCAGACAGAAAGGAAATTCAAAAAGAGCACACAGCAGCTGATAAGTAGTGGAAGGATTAAGATTTTTTTTATAGAAATAATTTACAAATCTGTGTAACTTTCTGGCACCAATTGATGTAAAATAGGATAGGGGATAAGATGTCAGATTGCGGGGGTCCCGCCAGGATCTCGACATGCCGCACCCCACTATCACCATTGCACAGAGAAAACTCGCTCAGTGCGTAATGACCGGCAATACAGGGGCCGGAGCATCATGACGAAGTTGCTCCGCCCCTTGTGATATCATGTCCGCCCCCCTCAATACAAGTCTATGGGAGGGGGCATGGCGGCTGTCACGCCTCCTCCCATAGACTTGCATTAAGGGGGCGGGCCATGATGTCACCAGGGGGGCGGAGACATGACATCACGAGGGGCGGTCCCTGTATCGCCCGTCACTACACACAGAGCGAGTTTGCTCTGTGCAATGTTGACAGCAGGGTGCCACAGCTGAGATCCCAGGGGGCCCCTGCGGTGGGACCCCTGCGATCAGACATCTTATCCCCTACCCTTTGGATAGAGGATAAGATGTCTAGGGGTGGAGTACCCCTTTAAGGCTCTAGCTTTATCTAAACTGCAAAACAAAGCAACTTTTTAAATAGCTTTGATTACAAATTCACAATTCCTATGTAGACCTATGAGCCTCCATGATAACAGACAATAAACAAACCTTGTGCGGTCAACATTTTTGCCATCTGTCCGGTTCTTCTTGCTAAAAACTTCTTGCTGGAAAAAACATTTTTTTTTTCTTTTTTAAATCAACTGGTGCCAGAAAGTTAAACATATTTGTAAATTACTTCTATTAAAAAATCTTAATCCTTCCTGTATTTATTAGCTGCTGAATACTACAGAGGAAATTCTTTTTGGAACGCTCTCTGATGACATCATGAACACACTGCTCTCTGCTGATGTTACTATAATAACTATATATAACTATTTATTTATTGTCATCCTTAGTGGGGTTTGAACCCAAGGCCCCAGCACTACAAGGTAGCAGTGCTAACCACTAAGCCACCATGCTGTCCTTAGCATACAGCTGCTATGCACGGTTGCTAAAATGGACAGATATGTCAGCAGAGAGCACTGTGGTCGTGATGTCATCAGTGTTCCAAAAAGAAAGGAATTTCCTCTGTAGCATTCAGCAGCTAATGAGTACTGGTAGGATTAAGATTTTTTAATAGAAGTAATTTGCAAATATATTTAACTTTCTGGCACCAGTTGATTTAAAAAAGAAAAAAAACATTTTTTCCACCGGAGTACCCTTAATGACCAGTCTCTTTTTTTGTGTGTGTGTCTCTTTAAATGGAAATAACTTTAGAGCGCTTTTTCTGAGCGGCATGATTCTGAGATTGTTTTTTTTGTGACATATTGTACTTTATATAAAAAACTTTAAAATATTGTGAAAAACTGGAACATTTCTGGTGTTTTTTTTTATGGTGTACACTGTGCGGGAAAAGTGATGTTATATTTATTCTGTGAGCCAGTACGATTATGGTGATTCCCATTTTATATAGCTTTCTATGTTCTTTTTCCTTTTCTGAGCAAAATTCTTTTTCTGCCATTCATTTTCCAACAGCCGTAATTTATTTCTCGTCCGACGCCATTGAGTGAGGGCTTATTTTTAGCGGGATGAGCTGTACTTTTTATTGGTATCATTTTTATTGGTATTATATTTTTGATACATGCTACCTTTTGATCTTTTTTATTTCGCTATTTGTACCAAAATTTGTGAATTTTGCACTTTTTTGTTGTTCTTTTACGGCATTCACTGTGCGAGATAATTTACATTATAGTTTTATAGTAAACATCATTATGGACATGACAATACCTAATATATATATATATATATATATATATATATATATATATATATATATATATATATATATATATGATTTGTGTTTTTGATCTTTTTTTGTGATAATACAGGGTTTTTATTGGGAAAGGGGCATTTAAAAAAAATGTTTACACTTCATACTTTCATTAAAGAACTTTTTTTTTACACTTTTTGCAGGTTATACTATACTGCAATACATTTGTACAGCATGACCCGATCAGATGCACACACTACAGCCTGTGTGATCCAGCCTCTGGCTGGACCTCACAGGCTTCCGTAGCAGGCAGACAGGAGGTCATGACCTGACCTCCTGCTGCCAAAGCAAGCAACAGCGACTTGCGATCACATTGCGGCAACGCCGTTGATGTACAGGGGGACCACGCTCCCCCTGTCAACACCGTAGATGCGTGATCAGGATAATGCTGCCGGGACCCGGCTGTGATTGACAGATGGGTCCCGCCGCAAATCTCCTGCGCTGCCCACGACAGTCCCAGAGATCGCTAGGACGTATGCATACGTCCCAGCGCACAAGCGTGTCAGGTGTTGGGACGTATGCCTACATCCTATCCTAGGAGTACTCCAGTCGAAAACATTTTTTTCTAATCAACTGGTGGCAGAAAGTTAAACAGATTTGTAAATTACTTCTATTAAAAAAAATATTAATCCTCTCAGTACTTTTAGCTAGTGTATGCTCCACAGGAAGTTGACTAGTTTTCTTCCAGTCTGTCCACAGTGCTCTCTGCTGACACCTCTGTCCATGTCAGGAACTGTCCAGAGCAAGAGAGGTTTGTTATGGGGATTTGCTCCTACTCTGGACAGTTCCTGACACGGACAGGTGTCAGAAGACAGAAAAAAACAACTCAACTTCCTCTGGTGCATACAGCAGCTGATAAGTACTGTAAGGATTAAGATTTTTTTAATAGAAGTAATTTACAAATCTGTTTAACTTTCTGGCACCAGTTGATTTAAAAAAGAAAAAAAATATGTTTTTCCACCGGAGTACCCCTTTAACTTCTTGCCAACAATTCAATTCAGAGTAGGTGCAGTTCTTGAAGATACACTTGGAACCTGGGAGCCAAAATATACGGTCACTTGTAACAATCCCTGTTGTATGAAGCATTATGCTGGCTCTTGTAGTACTACTTTAATTTAGTATTATGCTTGCAGGTGTCCTGAATATTTGAGCAGCTATAAGGATCTTCACAGGGATGTGTTGTGGCAGACTATTTTGACTTCCCTCCACTTGCTCAGACATAGATGTTGATGTTAAGTATCTCCTCTTATTCCAGACTAAAGGGGCAGAAGCAGCATTGTGATTGTTGGGGAACAGGGAGGACATGTGACCATGCTCTGGACTCTTACATCCTCTGACAAGGCAATGCATCCGAATGTAGCAAAACTTAATGCCCTGTTCTCTGCAACAACCTCAGTGTATGTACAGTGACCCCCCCCCCCCCACCCCAACCTACGATGGCCCCGACATACGATCATTTCAACATGCGATGGCCTCTCAGAGGCCATCGCATGTTGACGGCAGCATCGACATATGATGCTTTTGTATGTCGGGGCCATTGCATAAATGGCTATCCGGCAGCGCAGACTGCTTCAGCTGCCACCAGATAGCCGTTTACGGTGCCCTGAGTGTTCGCTGACGATCACTTACCTGTCCTCGGGGCTCCGGCGTGTCCTCTTCGGGATCCCCTGCATCGTCAGCGCTCTCCATCGTCGTCATCACGTCGCTGCGCACGCCGTCCCGTCATCCAATAGGAGCGGCATACGAAGAAAAGTGATGGCGGCGACGGAGAGCGAGGATACAGGGGAAGCAGAGGCCTTGCCGGAGCATCGGGGACACCCGGGGGACGCGGCGACAGCGATGGAAGGCGACATCCAGGGCAGCGGTGACGAGCGGTGACAGTCCGGAGCGGCAGGGACACGTGAGTATAACCTCCAATACCAGTGGTCTTCAACCTGCGGACCTCCAGATGTTGCAAAACTACCACTCCCAGCATGCCCGGACAGCCGTTGGCTGTCCGGGCATGCTGGGTGTTGTAGTTTTGCAACATCTGGAGGTCCGTAGGTTGTAGACCATTGTCTTATACTTTACATTGCACGGATCCCTCAACATACGATGGTTTCAACAAACGATGGTCCATTTGGAACGGATTACCATCGTATGTTGAGTGACCACTGTATATGGAAATAAAGCGCAATGCAAACAATGCAGACAACATAGGAACATAGGCCCTCAACACTCTTACTGGACTGCAGTTTTACAGAACATTAAAGGGGTACTCCAGAGTAAAACATTTTGTTTTCAAATCAAATGGTGCCAAAAAGTTAAACAGATTTGTAAATTACTTCTATTTAAAAAATCCTAATCCTTCCAGTACTTATTAGCTGCTGAATACTACAGAAGAAATTATTTTCTTTTTGGAACACAGTGCTCTCAGCTGACATCACAAGCACATTGCTCTCTGCTGACATCTCTGTCCATTTTAAGAACTGTCCAGAGTAGGAGAAAATCCCCATAGAAAACATATGCTGCTCTGGTCAGTTCCTAAAATGGACAGAGATGTCAGCAGAGAGCACTGTGGTCGTGATTTCACAGAGAGCTCTGTGTTCCAAAAAGAAAAGAATTTCCTCTGTAGTATTCAGCAGCTAATAAGTACTGGAAGGAATTAGATTTTTTAATAGAAGTAATTTACAAATCTATGTCTATTCTTTCTGCCGAGCCCTCACGGAAATGCATTGCCGTCTATGAGATGGCATGTTCTGCTGATGCTTTGCTGTTGGTGGAATGTCTGCATGGAAAATTTACTTGCCGACCTTCCACTGTCTGAACATGTCCTAAAGGTCCGAGCAGAAGGAGGGAAGTGGCGGGTAGATCACCATGTAGAGAGGCCAGGAAGAGTCACCCTTGAAGAGGTGAGGGTTCAAATACTTTATCACCTACTTCATATGATTTAAATTAGACTGAAGTAATACAGCAGAAATTGCAATCTTGTAATATCAAATGTAGAATTGGACTATGCAGCCTTTTTTCCAGGAAACAGCGCTTTTCATTAAAACTGTCAGCATATATACAGAATGTTCATTAAATAAAGTTGGAGTCAATGCTAGTAATGCCAAAACTCTTTGGTTCTCATCATTTAAGCCATTATTTTAATTGTCTCTAACCTTTAATCAATATTTACTGTGTTCTACTGGACAGGGATTCATCATGACTAAGCAGTATGAGGAGAAGTAGCCGACTGCAACATTAAAATGGTTTGTTAATTGTAATTCATTTCACAAATGTATCCTGGATGGAATAATAAAAGTTGCCAGATGATGGAAATCTAATTCCAAAGGGCAAAAGTCAGCTACATCTGCTCACAGGTTTTATTGCTAAAGGGTGTTGCAAAGTGTTCTCTGTAAATCAGAAGTGCACAACCTTCGGTCCGTGGTTCTATTTGGCCCCCCATTGTGAAACAGAAAGACATGATTGGCAAAGATACAGGTAAAAAAATATCAGTGTGTTATACCTAATGCAGGAGAGAATGGGCACTCTTCTCTCTTTGGTGACCTTAAAATTTTGGAGTAATTAACAATCCTGTATAAAATGGGAAATATTGGAGGATATTACAATGGAGAGAGTTACCCACTTGTGTTGTTTGCCTCTCTCTGGAGCTAGGGACCCCTACTTTCCCAATAAGTGGGTGTCCTAGAATTAGAACCCCACCTTTCATTACATTTTTGGATAGAAATACCACATCAACTCCTTCCAGCTCCTTTGCATGTCAAGGCCAAGGTGATCACGTAGGCACTGTCACTGCTCCCACGCAATCACCCAGCAGAGACAGCTGGCATACTCTCTGTACCTCCCGAGGTGACTAGTGAAGTGGTCTTTGGTTAGCTAATGCTATGTAAACCTTACACCTGTCTGAGTCAACAATTAAGTCTCTGTTCCAGAATTGTGTTCCTGTAAGGTGATGGTCTTATGTTTCTGGACTCCTAGAAGTGCAAGTGCCTCTGCGTTTACACTGATATATTTTGTGCCTAGTATGGTCAATGCTGCCTGTCTGCCATGTCAAGAAGATTTCCATAGATACGTTTTACGAAATGTTACATCACAGATTGCTGCCAAAGAGTGAGTAAAAGGGGTATGTAAAGGGGTACGCCACTGGCCAGCGTTCTGAAGTAAATGCTCTGGACGATGTTTTCATGCTGCGGGGGTCGGCCACACCCCTCGTGACGCCATGGTCAAGCCCCCTCAACGCAAGTCAATGGGAAGGGGCATAACAGCTCAGGATCCTAATTCAGCAGTTTCAGTAATTTCAGAATGAGAATTTGAGTACAAGTAAGCATACAGTATACCTGTACATACCTCTGCAGTAGACATTACACATACAAGTACTAAAGCACCTTAAGACAACTAAATTCAGATATATATTGCATATAAGTGGGAGTAGTGTACCCCTGCCCTAGACTAAAGGTACTAGACTTATGCCATAGGACTTGACTGGACAATGGGGTCTAGAGATGGGCAAATCGAAGCTGACAAAGTCAAATGCGTTCCAAATTTGACAACATTTTTTATTATAAACAAATCTGAATTTCCTTGCGCTTCGTGGTAATGAATCGCTTCATTCACTACATTTTGTGTGGGCCGGGGGACTAAAATGGTGGCTACACGTGTGAGGACATGGGGCAAGGTAGTCTGGGAAGGCAGGTAGGAGGGATCACCCTGAATCACATGGCGGCATGCAGCCTATCAGCATCTAGCCATGTGATGTCACAGCCCTATATATTCAGAAGCCATTGCCGAAGACGGGTATTTCCCGACGTTTTCCTGAGAGAGCAGAGACTGTGAAGGAGCTTTATCAAAACATGTTCAGAGGCAAAGTTACCCATAGCAACCAATCATATTACTTCTTACATTCTTAACAAAGCCTCTGAAAAATGAAAGAAGGAAGCTGATTGGTTGCTATGGGCAACTGGGCAACTTTTCCTCTGGACAGGTTTTGGTAAATCTCCCCCTGTGTGTGCGCACTAATCACCGTTACTGACAATACAGATCTTTACTGCAGCAAATCCATTCACCTCAAGCCCGTATTTGTTCTGTCTAGAGCAAGAACAGACACTGTGTGGTCACTAATCAGAGTTACTGATAATATAGATCAGCACAGGGAAAATCCATTGACCTAAAGCCTGCATCACTGCAGTCAGGGACAGTTTAGAAGTCATTTCATGGTCTGCCAATTGAGATCATCACAGGAAGAATGTCATACTGAATAATAGTATTATTTCACTACCCCAGCTGTCAGGATTCGGCAGGCTGGAGGTGGATCCTCTGTGCCAGAGAGGGATTGGCGTGAACCATGTCGGTGGACCGGTTCTAAGTTGCTACTGGTTTTCACCAGAGCCCGCCGCAAAGCGGGATGGTTTTGCAGCGGCGGTAGCAACCAGGTCGTATCCACCGGCAACGGCTCAACCTCTCTGACTGCTGAGATAGGCGCGGTACAAGGGATTAGACAAGAGCAGAGTCGGACGTAGCAGAAGGTCAGGGCAGGCAGCAAGGATCGTAGTCAGGGCAACGGCAAGAGGTCTGGAACACTGGCTAGGGATACACAAGGAACACTTTCACTGGCACAATGGCAACAAGATCCGGCAAGGAAGTACAGGGGAAGTGAGGTAATATGGGGAAGTGCACAGGTGAACATACTAATTAAAAGCCATGTGCCAATCAGTGGCGCACCGGCCCTTTAAATCGCAAAGAACCGGCTTGCGCGCCGGGACAGCACAGACGGGGAGCGGGTCTGGTAAGTATGTCGGGATGCGCATCGCGAGCGGGCGCTTCCCGCATCCCGGCTAGGGACATTATCGCAGCGCACCCTGTCAGCGGGTCTGACCGGGGCGCTGCGAGTAGGAGAATGCTGTGAGCGCTCCGGGGAGGAGCGGGGACCCGGAGCGCTTGGCGCAACAGTACCCCCCCCCCTTGGGTCTCCCCCTCTTTTTAGAACCCGAAAATTTATAGATAAGGTCCTTGTCAAGGATGTTGTCCTCAGGTTCCCATGACCTCTCCTCCGGACCGCAATTCTCCCAATCTACAAGAAAAAATCTTTTACCTCTGATCGTCTTGGATGCCAGAATTTCTTTAACCGAGAAGATGTCTGAGGACCCGGAGAAAGGAGTAGGAGTAACAACCTTAGGAGAGAAGCGGTTAAGGATAAGTGGTTTAAGGAGAGAGACATGAAAAGCATTGGGAATACGGAGAGAAGGAGGAAGAAGGAGTTTGTAGGAGACAGGGTTGATTTGGCATTTGATTTTAAAAGGTCCAAGATAACGTGGTCCCAGTTTATAACTGGGGACACGGAAGCGGATATATTTGGCGGAGAGACACACTTTGTCTCCAGGAGAAAAGACAGGAGGGGTTCTTCTTTTTTTATCGGCATGTTTTTTCATCCGGGATGAGGCCTGTATGAGAGATTTTTGAGTCTCTTTCCAGATGTTGGAGAAGTCCCGAGTCACCTCATCAACAGCGGGCAAACCAGAAGGCGTAAGAGTGGGGAGGGGGGGAAGAGGGTGACGGCCGTACACCACAAAGAATGGGGATTTAGTGGAGGACTCAGAGACTTTGAAATTGTACGAGAATTCGGCCCATGGTAGGAGATCGGCCCAGTCATCCTGGCGGGAGGAAACAAAGTGTTGCAAATAGTCACCAAGAACCTGATTAACTCTTTCCACTTGCCCATTGGATTGGGTATGATAGGAAGACGAGAAGTTTAATTTGATTTTAAGCTGATTACAGAGGGCCCTCCAGAATTTCGACACAAATTGAACGCCTCTATCCAAGACAATATGCGTAGGAAGCCTGTAAAGGCGAAAAATATGCAAAAAAAATTGTTTCGCCAACTGTGGCGCAGAAGGAAGACCTGGAAGAGTGATAAAATGTGCCATCTTGGAGAAACGATCAACGACCACCCAAATAACTGTGTTGCCATGGGATAAAGGTAAGTCAGTAATAAAGTCCATAGCAATCTGAGTCCATGGTAGCTCAGGAACAGGCAGAGGATGAAGAAGACCGGCAGGCTTCTGGCGAGGAGTCTTATCCCGGGCACAGACCGTACAAGCCCGAACAAACTCAGCAACATCTGCTTCCAGGGTAGGCCACCAATAACGAGAGATGAGCTGGATGGATTTTTTGATGCCAGCATGGCCGGCGAGATGTGAGGAGTGTCCCCACCTGAGAATCCTGAGGCGCTGGCGTGGAGGGACGAAGGTCTTTCCGGGAGGAGTTTGTCTGAAGGAAGCTGGGGAAGCAGAGATCAGACAGTCAGGAGGAATAATGTGTTGCAGGGAGGTTTCTATTTCAGAGGCATCCGAGGAGCGAGATAGGGCGTCAGCCCTAATGTTCTTGTCAGCGGGGCGAAAATGAATCTCAAAGTTAAAACGGGCAAAGAACAACGACCACCTAGCCTGGCGAGGGTTCAGCCGTTGGGCAGACTGAAGATAAGAGAGATTCTTGTGATCAGTGTATATAATAACTGGGTATTTGGACCCCTCCAGCAGGTGCCTCCATTCCTCGAGGGCCAGTTTTATGGCCAGTAGTTCTCGATCACCAATGGAGTAGTTTTTCTCCGCCAGAGAGAAGGTCCTAGAAAAGAAACCACAAGTAACACCATGTCCGGAAGAATTTTTCTGTAGGAGTACAGCTCCAGCTCCCACCGAGGAGGCGTCTACCTCCAGTGAGAAGGGTTTAGATGGATCAGGTCTGGAGAGTACGGGAGCAGACGAAAAGGCAGTTTTGAGGCGGTTGAACACCTCTTCCGCTTGAGGAGGCCAGGACTTAGGATTGGCGGTTTTCTTAGTTAGGGCCACAATTGGGGCCACAATGGTGGAAAAATGTGGAATAAATTGTCTGTAGTAATTCGCAAACCCCAAAAAACGTTGGATAGCTCGGAGTCTGGAGGGGTGTGGCCAATCCAACACGGCTGAAAGTTTGTCCGGGTCCATTTGGAGTCCCTGGCCAGAGACTAAGTATCCTAGGAAGGGAAGAGATTGGCATTCAAAGAGACATTTCTCAATCTTAGCATATAACTGATTGTCCCGGAGTCTCTGAAGAACCATGCGGACATGCCGGCGGTGTTCTTCTAGGTTAGAAGAAAAAATCAAAATATCGTCCAGGTAGACCACAACACAGGTATATAGTAAATCACGAAAAATTTCATTTACAAAGTCCTGGAAGACAGCAGGGGCGTTGCAAAGCTCAAAGGGCATAACCAGATATTCAAAGTGTCCATCTCTGTTAAACGCAGTCTTCCACTCGTCCCCTTCCCTGATGCGGATGAGATTAAATGCAGCTCTTAAATCCAATTTGGTAAAGATGTTGGCGCCACGTAGGCGATCAAAGAGTTCCGAGATAAGAGGCAGGGGATAGCGTTTTTTTATAGTGATTTTATTAAGACCGCGGTAATCAATGCAAGGTCGTAAGGAACCGTCTTTTTTGGAGACAAAGAAGAACCCTGCTCCGGCAGGGGAGGAAGACTTGCGGATAAATCCCCTTTTTAAATTCTCTTGGATGCACTCCGTCATGGCAAGTGTTTCCGGAGCAGACAGAGGATAGATCCTGCCCCAGGGTGGAGTGGTACCAGGGAGGAGATCAATAGGACAGTCATAAGGCCTGTGAGGAGGCAAAGTCTCTGCTTGTTTTTTGCAAAAAACATCAGCATAGTCCAGATAGGCCTTGGGGAGACCTGGTATCGGAGAAGACATAGGGTTTTGACTGGCAGGACTGAGAGCCGACATAAGGCATTTTTTGTGGCAAGAAGTACCCCAGTTCTTGATTTCCCCAGTGGTCCAGTCAAGGGTAGGGGAATGGCGTTGCAGCCACGGTAGTCCAAGAAGAATTTCAGAGGTGCAGTTATAAAGTACCAGAAATTCAATTTTTTCGTGATGGGGTCCAATGCACATTAAGAGGGGTTCTGTGCAGTACCGCACAGTACAGTCCAATCTTTCACCATTAGCAGAGGCTATGTAGAGGGGTCTGGCGAGACTGGTCACTGGGATATTGAACCTGTTGACAAAAGAGGCCAAAATAAAATTTCCTGCAGATCCGGAATCCAAGAAGGCCACAGCTGAGAAGGAGAAGTTAGAAGAAGAAATCCGCACAGGCACAGGAAGACGTGGAGAAGCACAGTTCACACCTAGAGCAGTCTCACCTTTGTGCGGAATCGGAGTGCGTCTTTCCTGACGTGGAGGTCAGATAGGGCAATCTTTCAAGAAGTGTTCGGTACTGGCACAATAGGTTCTCATTGCGGCGGCGTGTCCTCTCTTGAGGTGTCAGGCGAGACCGGTCTACTTGCATGGCCTCCACGGCAGAAGGCCCAGGAACAGATTGCAGCGGACCAGAGAAGAGAGGAGCCGGGGAGAGAAACCGCCTCGTGCGAACAAAGTCCATATCCTGGCGGAGCTCCTGACATCTTTTGGAAAAACGCATGTCAATGCGGGTGGCAAGATGAATAAGTTCATGCAGGTTAGCAGGGATTTCTCGTGCGGCCAGCACATCTTTGATGTTACTGGATAGACCTTTTTTGAAGGTTGCGCAGAGGGCCTCGTTATTCCAGGACTGAAGAATTACCCTGGACCAGGTTCAGCAGGGCAGTCTCGGCAGAAGAGGCTCGGGCTGGTTCCTCGAAGACACTTCGAATCTCCGCAAAGAAAGATTGTACAGAGGCAGTGACAGGATCATTGCGGTCCCAGAGCGGTGTGGCCCATGACAGGGCTTTCACAGACAGAAGGCTGACCACGAAAGCCACCTTTGACCTTTCAGTTGGAAATTGGTCCGACATCATCTCCAAATGCAGGGAACATTGCGAGAGAAAACCACGGCAAAGTTTAGAGTCCCCATCAAACTTGTCCGGCAATGATAAACAGAGGCTGGATGCGGCCACTCGCTGCGGAGGAGGTGCAGGAGCTGGCGGAGGAGATGGTTGCTGAAGCTGTGGTAGCAGCTGCTGTAGCATCACAGTCAGTTGAAACAGCTGGTGACCTTGTTGCTCTATCTGTTGCGACTGCTGGGCGACCACAGTGGTAAGGTCAGCGACAACTGGCAGCGGGACCTCAGCGGGATCCATGGCCGGATCTACTGTCAGGATTCGGCAGGCTGGAGGTGGATCCTCTGTGCCAGAGAGGGATTGGCGTGGACCGTGTCGGTGGACCGGTTCTAAGTTGCTACTGGTTTTCACCAGAGCCCGCCGCAAAGCGGGATGGTTTTGCAGCGGCGGTAGCAACCAGGTCGTATCCACCGGCAACGGCTCAACCTCTCTGACTGCTGAGATAGGCGCGGTACAAGGGATTAGACAAGAGCAGAGTCGGACGTAGCAGAAGGTCAGGGCAGGCAGCAAGGATCGTAGTCAGGGGCAACGGCAAGAGGTCTGGAACACTGGCTATGGATACACAAGGAACGCTTTCACTGGCACAATGGCAACAAGATCCGGCAAGGAAGTACAGGGGAAGTGAGGTAATATGGGGAAGTGCACAGGTGAACATACTAATTAAAAGCCATGCGCCAATCAGTGGCGCACCGGCCCTTTAAATCGCAAAGAACCGGCGCGCGCACGCCCTAGGGAGCGGGGCCGCGCGCGCCGGGACAGCACAGACGGGGGGGGGGGGGGGGAGGCTGGTAAGCATGTAGGGATGCGCATCGCGAGCGGGCGCGTCCTGCATCGCGAATCGCATCCCGGCTAGGGACATTATCGCAGCGCACCCGGTCAGCGGGTTTGACCGGGGCGCTGCGAGTAGGAGAACGCTGTGAGCGCTCCGGGGAGGAGCGGGGACCCGGAGCGCTCGGTATAACACCAGCACACTCCATATGCGTGTTACAGCAAGGCTAAATGTTCTACACCCCTATAGAGGCTCTCTGTAGCCCGTAAATAGCTGTTTTTAATAGTGATTTGCCGCGAATACAGTACAGACCAAAAGTTTGGTATATGCATATGCGAAAATTTACATATGCAAATATTTGCATATGCAAAAATTCGCACGCCAGTCTCACACAGTATTATTAGAGCCTTCTTTACACCACACAAGATGGAAGCAGAGAGGGGTGATCACTGTGATGTGTACTGTGAAAAAAAAACAAAAAAAAACGAATATTCGTAATTACGAATATATAGTGCTATATTCGCGAATATTTGCGAATTCGCGAATATGCGATATTCGTGAATAAAATTCGCATTGCGAATATTCGCGAGCAACACTACTGAGAATATGTCATATTCTAGGTTCTTCAAAGTAGCCACCTTTTGCTTTGATTACTGCACACTCTTGGCATTCTCTTGTTGAGATTCAAGAGGTAGTCACCTGAAATGGTTTTCACTTCACAGGTGTGCTGGTGTGGAGGAGGAGGTGTGATGGTGCTTTTTCATGACACTGTTGGGGATTTATTCAAAATTGTAGGCATACTGAGCCAGCATGGCTACCACAGCATCTTGTAGCGGCATGCTATTCCATCCGGTTTGCGTTTAGTTGGACCATCATTTATTTTTCAACAGGACACTGACCCCAAACACACCTTCAGGCTGTGTAAGGGCTATTTGACCAAGAAGTAGAGTGATGGGGTGCTGTGCCAGATGACCTAGCCTCCACAGTCACCGGACCTGAACCCAATCGAGATGGTTTGAGGTGAGCTGGACTGCAGAGTGAAGGCAAAAAGGGCCAACAAGTGCTAAGCATTTCTGGGAACTCCTTCAAGACTGTTGGAAGACCATTTCAGGTGACTACCTCTTGAAGCTCATCAAGAGAATGCCAAGAGTGTGCAAAGCAGTAATAAAAGCAAAGGCTAGAACCTAGAATATGACATATTTTCACACTTTTTTGTTATGTATATGATTCCACATGTGTTAATTCATAGTTTTGATGCCTTCAGTGTGAATCTGCAATTTTCATAGTCATGAAAATAAAGAAAACTCTGAATGAGAAGGTGTGTCCAAACTTTTGGTCTGTACTGTATGTTCGGATTGAACCAAATATTTTCAGAAAATTCAGCGTACTGGCCGAATCAAATTTTTGAAAATTTTGTCCATCTCTAATGGGGGCTTCTGAGGCGGTTTCATTGGCCAACTAAGTCTCTCACACACAGTGTGCACCACACATGACTGATGGCTTTGGCTCTGCCTCTTTTGCAGTCCACATGAACTGCTACCCACCAGGGAGAGGGACTGAATTCTGAGTTTGCTATGCTGTGGGGCCCTAATGCATTCTAACGTATGCCCCTGCTCTAACCTGCCTAGTTCTTGACAGTTTAGTCCTTAAAGAACATGGCCTATTTTCATTTTGTTTTTGTTTTTTTTCTTCTTTTTTTTCTTCCTCGTCTTCTAAGAGGCATAACTCTTAATTTTTTTTCCACCTACAGACCCTTATTAGAGTTTGTTCTTTGCGAGACCAATTTTACTATACATTTTATTTTACCATAAAATGTACAGAAAACCCCCCAAAAATTATTATTTGCCAGCAATTTATAAGAAAATTGCAATATTACAACTTTTATCGGGTTTTATTTTTACACAGTGCAATTATGGTAAAAAAAAATGACAGTTTTCTTCATTATGTACATCAGTGCAATTAAAATGATACCAAATTTATACAGGTTTTCTACTACTGTACTACTGCAATTTTTTTAAATCAAAATTAGTATGCATAAAATTGTAATTTTCTGAACTCTCTAACTTTTTACTTTTCTATATATACGGGGATGTTTGAGGGCTAATTTTTTGCACTGTGATCTGTAGTTTTTAGCGGTATCATTTTTGTTTTGATGAGACTTTTGGATAGCTTTTTATTCATTTTTTTCTGATACATGATGTGATTAAAAATCAGTATTTTTGGGGTTTGGTATTTTTTATGCTTACGTCATTTACTGTGCAAGATCATAAACATAAAATTCTCATAGTTTGGACGTTTATGCATGCGGCAATACCAAATATGATAATTTTTTTACATTTTTGGGTAAAATAGGAAAATAAGGATCATTTTATTTTTTATTAGGAAAGGGGGTTTTATATAATTTTAGAGATATTTCTTTATTTTTTATTTTACACTTTTTTAATCCACATAGGGGAATTTTATATGCAATCATTCGATTGCATTCACTATACAATGCTATGCCTATGGAATAGCGTTAAACAGTAAGATCGGCTATCCACTGTTACAGCCTGGCTAAGCAAGGCTGCATCAGTGATTTGGCGATTGGCAGCAAGAGGCAGGTAAGGGAACTCTCCACCATTTTGGCTCATTGTAACCCCACTTTCATGTCACCAGCGCATGATAAGCTTCATTGAGCTACCGGCAACTTTTAATTTCACTTGATCATGGCATTGATCATAGCGTCAAAAGGGATAATGAGGGGCAGTAGTGGGATCACTCCTGCCCATCATTAGCAGTGAGTGTCTGGCCACTGATAGTAGCCGAAACTCACTGCCCTGAAGCGAGCAGAGCTCCTGCATTCACTCCAAAGTTGCTTAACACTTAAGGGCGTACAGGTATGCCTTGGTGCGTTAGCGCCCAGAGAACAAGGCTGTACTTGTGTGTCTGATGTTCCCAATGAGTTAAACTTAGACAGTGTAAAGCTTAGTACACACAGAGAAAGAAAAAAATCAAGTAAAATAAGTATAAAAAGCAGCAGTTTTTTTTATGATCTAATAATGTGTTTCCTTTAACTCTATAGATAAGCAACTGTATGTGCAAACATTGTATAAAAAATGACAATAATTCCAACAAAACCTGTTGCTTTATATACTTATTTTACTGCCATTTCTTTTTGTTTTCATTTTACCAAATGTGAAATTAGCCTGAGTGTATTGATGTATTGCTTCATATACAGCATATAAAAGCAAATAAACATAAACATACAATCATTTAAGAGGAATTTTTCTCTAAAAGGCCTGATGGTTTTACTATTATCAGCACAATAATAGAAGCAGATGTTCTCAGCATTTAAAACAAAATGTGATATTAAAGAAATTCCCAATAGACTTACAAAAGCTGGAGAACCAAGTCCATAAAATGCTGTAGAATCAATAACAAAATATCCGATTAATCCATGTTATGGGAAGCATTTTCATTTACAATAATCTACCTTAGGTTTTAAGTAACAGATATATAACTGATGGTTAGGGATGAGCAAATAGAATCTGACAAATCCGAATATCGACGCAATTCGATGGTGTGAATCGCTTCATTAAACTCCATTTAGTGCGGTCCCGACTCCAGAGGCCGGGCATATAAAATGGCAGATCCACATGTAAGGACATAGGGCAAGGAATCCTGGGAAGGCGGGAACAAGGGTCGCGGGATGACCCTGAATCACATGCAACATGCAGCCTATCAGCAGCCAGAAACCCCTGTGATGTCACAGCCCTATGTAATCATCATCCATCTTGTGACAGGTCACATCAGCGTTCTATTACAGAGAGAGAGAGGGACAGACAGCAGTGTGTTGCACAGAAAAGCATTTTTACAGCAGCGATTCACCTCCCAATCATATCAGCGTTCTATTGCAGAGAGGGAGAGAGAGCAGTGTGTTGCACAGAAAAGCTTTTTTTACAGCAGCAATTCACCTCAAGCCAACATCCAGCCTAGAAGCACTGATAGGGAAGGGAGTGAGATTGAGAGAGAGAGTGCCATTTTGAGTGTAGTACACAATAGCCCTCATTTACTAAGAGTGTTGTGTAGGTTTCTTTGTGGGTTTTAATTCCCTACAATTTATTTTCCACGGTATTTACTAAGGTTTCCCTACATTTTGCACTTTTCCCTACACTTTGCTTTTTTTACACATGCTCTGATCAGTAGGGTTTTCCTCAGCTCAAATCCACTACATTTTATGTGGAAACCTTAGTAAATATGTTGGGTTTTTGTGAAAATGTCGGGAACACGCTCCTTTTCTGAGACCACGCCCCTTTTCCTTGTGGTCATGCCCCTTTTCTGGGTTTTTATAGAAAAATGGAGGGTTAGTCAGGGTTTTTCAATTCTAATGCAAATTCTGGCGCACAATGCGACAGAATCTGGTGTACAACCCAACAAAACATGTCGGGTTTACAATAGTAAATGAGGGCCAATGACAGTGTGCTGCAGCTGCACTGAAAAGCTAATAGTAGCCAGCCAGTTAGAGTGAGCAGTGCACTAAAAGCATGTTGTCCTCCATTAAGTGTAACCTGTGCACATATCTAAGTTGTGTACCATTTTGTTCCTGTTAAAGTCTTAAGGGCCTAGATATTGTGAAAGACCAGGCAAAACTACACACCTGCTGGTGTTGTAGAAAAATACTGTTTTAAGCGTAGTGGAGCGCAATGTGCTCCGCTCATGAGTAGATACCACATACGTACATCTAAGAGGTGTACCATTTTGTTCCTGTTAAAGTCTTAAGGGCCTAAACAATGTGGAAGGCCAGGCAAAAGTACACACCTGCTGTTGTTGTAGACAAATACTGTTTTAAGCGTACTGGAGTGCATTGTCCTCCCCTCATAAGTGCATACCACATACGTACATCTAAGTGGTATACCATTTTGTTGCTGTTAAAGTCTTAAGAGCCTAGATACTGTGAAAGGCCAGGCAAAAGTACACACCTGCTGGTGTTGTAGACAAATACTGTTTTAAGCGTACTGGAGCGCATTGTCCTCCCCTCATAAGTGCATACCACATACATACATCGACCAGCAACCCATCTGCCATCATCGATCGGTTAACACGGTAATCCACTTCATCACAAGTGACATCTGACACCCCCAGTCAACAGTTGGTGGGTTCCTCATACACAACCCTCAGTTGGCATGGCCCGGGAGCAGTCCCTATCCTCCCATTGCCTCTGTCCTATGATGTTCCCTCCCCCACAGAAGTATGTTATGCTGTGGGTTCAGCTCCACTATTTAGTGAGGATGATCTAGAGGACAGTCAGCAACTACTGCCCAGCCAAGAAGTGGAAACATCCGCCGTTTCCTCGGCTAGGGGCATCATCATCATCAGGAGAAGAGGGTTGTAGGTTTCCCATGAGAAAGCAGCTGAGCCAGCAAGGTGGTAGTATGTTTGGCAGTCAGCATGGTGACTGAAGTGAAAAGTCTGGAGCCAAATGTGCCTGGGGTAGACCACCTGCTTTGCGGTAGCCTACCTTCACGAGAGGTAGTGGAAAAGGGGTTCCTGGAGTCGGCGGCAGTAGCAGTCAATCAGTGCGAGCTGTTGGTGGGAAAATCAAAAACTCGGCAGTGGGGCAGTTTTTCATCAAGCATCTGGAGGATGTTAACCTGGCCACATGCAAGATATGTCGGCAGAAGGTGAAGCATGGACAGGGTCTCAATGTTGGCACCACAGCCCTGCTTCAACATAAAGCGGTCTGGGAGAACCGTGGCTCCAATGTGGTAGTCCAGCCTGCTGCATCACCCAGTGGCACGTCGCTCCCTGTTTCAGCCAGCCAAGGCTCCACCACCTCAGCCGAAGGGAGCTGTGTGTCATACCCATTTTCTGTCGCTGCAGATGCTCCTGCAACTCCTACTTTGAGTCTGTCATTTCGCCAGCAATCCATCGGTGAAGCCATGTCCAAGAGACAACAATATGCGCTCACTCATCCAACGGCACAGAAGCTGAATATGCTCCTATCCAAGTTTCTGGTGCTGCAGTCCCTCCCTTTTCAAGTGGTGGACTCTGCACCTTTCAGAGAACTGATGGTTTGTGCCGAGCCAAGGTGGAGAGTCCTAAGCAGTCATTTCTTTGCGAAAAAAGCAGTACCAGCCCTGCACAATTTTGTGGAACAGAAGGTGGGCCAGTCCTTGAGCTTGTCGGTGTGTACCAAAGTGCATAGCAGCGCCAACATGTGAAGCTGTAACTACGGTCAGGGACAATACATGTCCTTTATGGCTCACTGGGTAAATGTGGATCCTGCACAGCCACAACAGAAACTTGGACAGGTCACACCGCTTCCTCCTTCACACTCTCAGGCCGTTGATCCTGTGACAGTGTGCGACTCTGCCTCCTCATCCTCCATGGTGTCCTCAGCCTCCACTGCACAGACAAGTCTCAGTGCCCCTCCAGCATACCATGTGTGCAGGGCAGTGTCACGCTGTACTTCACATGGTTTGCCTTGGCGAAAAAAGTTACACAGGGGAGATGTAGGTAGGTACCTGGGTAGATAGGGAGGTAGTTAGGTAGCAAGTAGGTTGTTAGGTAATTAAGGTAGGTAAGTAGCTATGTAGGTAGGTAGCCAGGTGGCTAAGTAGGTGGGTAAGTAGCCAGGAAATGAATAAGGTAGGTAGCCAGGCAGGTAATTGTGTAGGTAGCCAGGTAGGGAAGTAGCCAGTGCACCTTCACATCCAAATCATCATCCCCCTCCCCGTCACCCGCATCCCCCTCTCCATCACCCCCTCTCCATCACCTGCACCCCCTTCCCCCTGTCACTTGCACCCCATCCCTTGCAACCCACCATCATCACTTGCACCCCCTTGCCCCCATCATCACTTGTACCCCCCTTCCCACCATTATCACTTGCACCCCCCATCATCATTTGCACCCCCCATCATCACTTGCACACCATCACCATTTGCACCCGCATCATTATTTGTACCCCCCATCATTTGTACACCCCATCATCATTTGCATCCCCCCTTCATCACTTGCACCCCTCCCTCATCATCACTCGCACCCCCCATTGTCATTAGCACCCCATCATCATTTGCACCCCATCTTCATTTGCACCCCCATCATCATTTGCACCCCCCGATCATCATTTGCACACACTCCCATCATCATTTGCACCCCCATCATCATTTGCACCACCATTCCTACCATCATCATTTGCATACACTCCCCCATCATCATTTGCACACACCCCCATCATCACTTGCACCCCCCCATCATCACTTGTACCCCGCCCCCCATCCCCCTCCCTTCACCTTCCCTCCCCTGCTCTGCAGATTCCAGGATGATTAAAGAAAAGTAATAATAAAACCTTTTACTCACCTAAATCGCAGGCAGGGATCTCCTGGGCAGGACATGCTGGCTGGGTTCTTCTCCCACTACAGTGCAGGCGCTGATGAGTGACATCAGAGTTGCATGTGGGCAGAGGTCACAAGGCTTAAGCTGTGTGTGCGTGTCCTGGATCCCCATTAGCGGAGCAATCACCTCTCCGACCAGAGCATGCCCCGCGTGCCACTCAAAAGCACCCCACGTGCCATGGGTGGCACACGTGCCAGGGGTTGCCGACCCCTGGATTAGAGGATGTCCAATAGTATTCTAAAATTGTTTATTATATGATAAATAACACTCACTATGGTGTCTTTTGCAGGGCCCTTGCATCAGACAAACCACAAATAAATAAATAAACAAAGTACAATCACGTAAAATATTATGCAAATGCTCGTAAGTATGTGATAAAAGTAAATGTTCATAAATATATGCCCTTGAAAGTTTGAATGGTAATAGTTCCCTAATTGGCTAGTTAGTTAGTGGTAAAACCCTTGAGGAAGTTGCAACGGAATGCGTGGGGTCCTCGTGGGGCACCTACCTGGTCATTTTCCTATCAGCCGTCCTTTGTGTTTCTCCCCCGTGTCATCCATATAGAGTATTCAGGTTGTATGAAGGGTTATTTTTCGTGGGGTTGAGTATACACTGAAGTTGCATTATTTACACGTTCATTGTGACAGGCTGTGTAAATATCTTCATTAGCAGGTGCCCTTTGGGATCTCCCCCTGTTTGTGCATATGGCCTTTTTTTTGCCTTTTAATTGATTTTAATTGTATTTTCTGCTTTTGTATGTTAGAATGTGCAATAAAGATAAGTTTTTCACAATATTAAATTTGTAGGTGTGCGCTACATTACGTACTCTTTTCTCTTTGGTGTAGTGTATGTTAGATTAGTACGTTAAGCAGCACCCCCTAATTTTACATATGGTGCTGAGCCCACCCACCTTTGAATATATAGAGTGGTTTATGTTTATGTATATAAATATATATATATATATATATATATATATATTTAAATATATATATATATATATATATATATATATATATACATATGTGCAGAACGGGGTTTCTCCATACTGGACTAGCGTGATACAGTGTCTGACAGTTCAAGATAACAAAAGAGTTGTTAGATAGTCTCTAGTAGAGATTATTTGAATGGTGCCGTGCCGCACTGAGCTGATGTGCGGGCTGATGTGCATCAGACTAATGCGCTTTGCAGCGCCCACTCTACCCTGGTGGCGCAGGGATGGTAAGTTGTGCGTGGGATGGGGATTGAGGTTAAGTCTCTCTTGCCTGTAATGCTTAGGGTATGTTTGGCTGGTGCTCTTTTGCAGCACTGGAGACCCCCTACTGGCTGCCCACTTTACCCTGGCGGCACAGGGATAGTACATGTAAAGTCTCAAGTGGGATGGGGGTTGGCACACAGTGCCCCTTACCAGTACTGCCAATCTATGATGTTACAGGTCTCAAATCTTCAGACCGGGAGGATGTTAGCTGGTCAGCATGGTATATCCAATCCCAGGAGCGCATGCTCTATTGCTGTATGGGGGACCGCAATTACAACAATAAAGCACGCGCTCCCATGATCGCATATACCCTGCTTCCAGCTAACATCCTCCTGATCTGAAGATCTGAGACCTGTAACATCATACATTGGCAGTACTGGTAAGGGGCACTATGTGCCAACCCCCATCCCACTAGAGACCGTTTTCTTCTGCCTACCTGCCTCAGCTACTATTCTGATGCTGCCACCCACCTGATGCCACATATCTGATGCCTAGTTCTCCTTTTTTCACCCACCTTCATCACCGGGAACTGGTATTGCCGCCCACTGCCCCTCTATGTCACCGGGTCACTTTCAGGACTCCTGATGCTGCTCATGCCACCTCCAGGCTGTCTCATACTGCCACCATATGTTCTCCTCATGCTGATGCCACCTCCATGCTGTGTCATTCAGCCACTATATGGTCTCCTCATGCTGCCGCCAACTACAGGCTATGTCATTCAGCCACTATATGGTCTCTTCATGCTTCCGCCACCTCCCGGCTGTGTCACTGTACCGCAATGTGGTCTGCTCATGCTGCTGGCACATTAAATGAAACTTTTTATGTTCATCTATTTGAAATCTTCAATTTAAATGTTAAAAATTATCTTTAATATTTTCAATTGTGAGGCCCTATGGTCTTATCAGGCTGTTGCCAACTCCAGGCTGGGTCATTCAGTCACTATATGGTTTCCTCATGCTGCCCGACCTACAGGCTGGGTCATTCAGCCACTATATGGTCTCCTCATGCTGCCCCCACCTACAGGCTGGGTCATTCAGGCACTATATGGTCTCCTCATGCTGCTGCCACCTCCACGCTGTCATTCAGCCACTATATGGTCTCCTCATGCTGCCACCACCTCCACGCTGTGTCATTCAGCCACTATATGGTCTCCTCATGCTGCCAACACCTCCACGCTGTGTCATTCAGCCACTATATGGTCTCCTCATGCTGCCAACACCTCCACGCTGTGTCATTCAGCTACTATATGGTCTCCTCATGCTGCCAACACCTCCACGCTGTGTCATTCAGCCACTATATGGTCTCCTCATACTGATGCCCCCTCCAGGCTCTGTCATTGTGCCACCCTGTGGCAGTGATTCTAATAGCAATGCCTGATATCTGCATGTCATACTGAATAACAGTATTCTTTCACTAATCCCGCACACCCCCAATGCGTGTTACAGCAAAGTGTTCTAAACCCCTATTGAGACTCTCTGTAGGCCAGAAATAGCCCTTTTAATATAGATTCACCGCAAATAAATTTGGACCGAACCGTTTTTTTTTCGGGAAATTTGGCAAATCGCTGAATCGAATTTTTAAAAAATTTGCTTATCTCTACTGATTGTATTAGCCATGTCTTGCAAAGAATTCTTAGAAGTCAAATGTGGTGTAGCTTGAGGCTCAATCAAAATGGTTTTATTTTTAACCCCTATCCTTTTATGGACACAGCCCATTTTGGCTTTAAAGTGGAACTCTGGTACTTAAGAACTTATCCCCTATACACAGGATAGGGGATACGTGTCTAATCTCAGGGGATCACCTGTCTGACACCCTGTCTCTCCCCATGCGCGGAGCAGTGGCCATGAGGAGAGGTGTGCATGAGGAGAGATTGTGTTGGACCCCCGCAATCACACACTTATCCCCTATCCCCTAAATTATGATTTTTAACAAGATAGTCAGTTTTGCACACCAGTGAAAAATTAGTTCATGAAGTGAAACAGAAGGTGACTCTGGGCTGGAAGCTCCAAAAAATCCCAAAAATATTGAACATTTATTTCGACAATCAATTTTGAAAAATTTACAAATTTAAAGTTTATGTCAGTTCTGCACAGCAGAAAAAGTCACATTTGTGAAATCAGAAGGCAGAAGGTGAATCTGAGCTGGAAGCTTGAAAAAAAAATGTGTTTTTTTTAAACTTTTGTTTTGTTTTTTTATTATTTTACCAGCCATAAAGTTGCTGGACCAGCCTGTTTTTTCGTTGAATGCAGAAAATATGGGAAAAAAATGCTCTGTTATTACTTAGACCCAAAAGATATTGGTAATGTGGCATACAAAGCCAAATCAAGCTTCCATTTCACAGCTAGAAATGCTGTTTTTGTTAAACTCAGCTAGACATGATCTGTTTACTATTTAAACCCAGGAAACAGAGGTAATGTGGTATAAAAGCCTAATCAAGTTTCATTCTCATTAAAATGATCCTATCAACATCTTCCTCTCTGCAAACCAAACTGGTGCTGGTAAGGCCCCCTTTACAAATGTCGGTCATCAGGTGACATTTCTGGCACACACCGTAGGGAAACTGATTGCAGAACTGATTCCATTAGTTTGAATAGGACATTTCACATTCATCCAGCATCTCAAATTAGATGTCAGACATTGAATTATGCCGCATGGGCCCTGGACAAGAAAATGCATCTGGCGACATGCACAATAATTAACACTAGGCCCTAACAACTGATGACAACTAATGTGCTTCTGGCATCAGTTGTGGCATCAGTTGCGGCGAGTTTTGCCTGATTCGGACACCGAACATATGTAAGTCTAGCCATAGTAACAGCTTTAGCTTTCTTTCCCTGCTGGAGTGCTGGACCTATTAGGTCTGGAGCTCTGGCATACACCCTACCTGGCTATGAGCATTTCCTTTGCTGGCGTTCGCTTCCTTACGAGCGTTCAAGCCTGTATTGTCTTCATTAGTTTCTCTAAACCTCCTGCCTGTTTGCTTAATGACAGGCATTTATGAAGCGATTTAGTAAAAAAAAATTTACTAAAAATGTCGCACCTGCGACTACGGGATTTTTCGTGCAACCTTTTGACTGGAAAGCGAGAAAAGCAAGTTTTCCAAAACTTAACTACGAAGTAATAATTTTAAAATGAACTACGGGTAATCTGGTATTTATTAACTGCGACAGTCGCAACTGCGAAAAAAAAAGTCGCAACAAGGTTTAAAAATGACTAAATTTACTCCAGCTCAAACATGGAGCAGAAAAAGCTACTACCCGCCTGCGCCGCACATCTCCCATCTGTCTGCTACCTGTTGCAAGACTACAACTCCCAGCATGTCCATACAGTGAGGGCATGCTGGGAGTTGTAGTATTGTAGCAGGCGGACAATGTGCGGCGCGGGCGGGTGGAAGACAAGGGGGGGTGAGGGTATGTACAGCAGTGTCCCCATCCCCATCATTATCTTAGGGTAGCGGGGATAGAATCAGAGGAGCCCAGGCGGCTGCAGAGTGATACCGTGGCTCCGCCAGATGTTAAAAGGAACCCGGGCTAGCCACACTTCAGCTGACCGGGCTCCGTCAACTGTTATCACTGCAGCGCTGACATAACTCAGCAGCCGCCCGGGCAGGGAGATGTGTAGGTGCCATCCCTGTCATCCCTCAGCACTGCGGTACACGCCGAGAGATGGCAGGGGCGGCTTCTGCACATCTCCGTGCCCGGCTGTGGGAGTCTGGGCGGCTGCAATATTATGTCAGCCCGGGCTCCTTACCACAGCGCAGCGGAGTTTGGTGTAATTTCATATTTCCCGCTGGGTCCCGTGTCACGTGACCCGGCAGGAAATATGAAATTACAGTGATTCTCTGATCACTGCAGCCAGGGAGCGGAGCGCATTACCACCCGCTTCCCTGGCTGGCACAGTAAGGGCATGTTGGGAGAGTTGTAGGGGGGGGGGGGGGGGGGGCGTGTGCTTGTCACCTTCCACCAGCAGCACAACTACAGCTCCTAGCAGGCCCTTACAGTAAGGATATGCTGGGAGTTGCAGTCATGTGGTGCGGGAGATTGTCAACCCCCCCCCCCCCCCACAACTACTAGCATGTCCTTACTGTAAGGGCATGCTGGGAGTTGTAGTTGTCACCCGCCCCCTTACAACTCCCAGCATGTCCTTACTGTAAGGACATACTGGGAGTTGTAGTTGTGCGGCAGAGGGCAGGTGACAGGCTTGTCACCCGCCCCCCTACAACTCCCAGCATGCCCTTACAGTGGGGATATGCTGGGAGTTGTAGTCATGTGGTGCGGGAGATTGTTTCCCCCCACACTACAACTCCCAGCATATCCTTATTGTAAGGGCATGCTGGGAGTTGTAGTCATGGGCGGGTGACAATAAATGTATTAACCTATTTTTCTTTTTTTTATTTCTCATTTCAGATCCATGTATCCTGTGGACTACTTCGGATTTGGTGGACTGCTTCGATGACCAGCATTTTTTTTTATCTGTTTAATGTTAATAAAATGGTTAACGAGGGCTTGTGAGGGAGTGTTTTTTGGAATAAATTTTTTTGCAACGTGTTGTGTTTTTTTTTATTTACTTGACAGGCTTAGTAGTGGAAGCTGTCTTATAGACGGAGTCCATTAGTAAGCTGAGGCTTAGCGTTAGCCGCAAAAACAGCTAGCGCAAACCCCCACTTATTACCCCGGTACCCAACGCCACAGTGGTGCCGGGAAGAGCCGGTACCAACAGGCCCGGAGCGTCAAATATGGCGCTCCTGGGCCTAGGCGGTAACAGGCTGGCATTATTTAGGCTGGGGAGGGCCAGTAACAATGGTCCTTGCCCACCCTGGTAACGTCAGGCTGTTACTGTTTGGTTGGTATTTGGCTGAGAATAAAAATAGGGGGGACCCTATGCGTTTTTTTTTTTTTTAAATCATTAAATATTTAAAAAAAAAACACATAGGGTCCCCCCTATTTTTATTCTCAGCCAAATACCAACCGAACAGTAACAGCCTGATGTTACCAGGGTGGGTGAGGACCATTGTTACTGGCCCTCCCCAGCCTAAATAACGCCAGCCTGTTACCATCTAGGCCCAGGAGCGCCATATTTGACACTCCGGGCCTGTTGGTACCGGCTCTTCCCGGCACCCCTGTGGTGTTGGGTACCGGGGTAAAAATTGGGGGTTAGCGCTAGCTGTTTTTGTGGCTTACGCTAAGCCCGGCTTAGTAATGGACTCCATCTGTAAGATAGCTTCCACTACTAAGCCTGTCCAGTATGTAAAAAAAAAAACACAACAGGTTTAAAAACATTTTTATTACAAAAAAACACTCCCCCACAAGCCCTCGTTAGCCATTTTATTAACATCAAGCAAAGAAAAACGCTGGTCGTCAAAGTAGTCCACCGAATCCGAAGGATTCCACAGGATACACGGATCTGTAGAAGAAGTAACAAAAAAAATGAGTGAGGACATTTAGGGAGAAAAAACTGTGTTAAAAAAAATGTAATAAACACACACATACATTATATATATATATATATATATAATGTGTGTGTGTTTATTATATATATATATATATATATATACACATTTTTTTCAAAGCTGCAAAGTGGTGTTCTGTAGTCATTATTTGGTTTTTGCTTATGTGAGCTTAAAAAAAATGGTATTTAAAAGTGATTTCTTGGTTTTTGCTCATGTAAGCCAAATTTATCAACCCCCTGTGATAGTATGATAAATATGTCATACATAAGCAAAAAAATATCAAGAAAAAAATGACTACAGAACTTGCTTACCAAAGCAACGATGATAAATGTCCCCGAATATTCTTTAGCCTGCTAATTTCGGGGCTCTGTAGTTCCACAGCGAGTTGTTCTGAGTGTGCTCACTGCTTAGCTTGTCTGTCCAAGATGGCGGTCACAATGTACTGCATAGGGTTTTACCATTCTTTTTAGATGTTTCCAGATTGGCCTGGGAGCTGTACTCAAGCAATTATTAGTAAATCTGCGGTCATGTGATCTTACTGACAGCTGCAAAGTATTATGGGCTTCCCTGACATCATTTCAGCATTTCTACTTTCTCATCCTATGCATTCAGGTGTCATGTTTTGCTCATCTCTTCTCCTATATTAGCTCCATTGCCAGGCTCATGCCAAGCACACCTGGCAAAGTTCTAGTGTTGAAAACATCATTTTAGGCAAAGCTCTGATTAAAATTGGGTTCTATGGTTTTGGCTCACTCATCTCTACAAATGATATTTGTTCCTTCTTGTATCATTAGTGTTATGAACATGTTTTTTTAATGTGAATACCCATGTGGAAAATTCTGATCAAAATTCCATTTGTGACAATGGCCACCAAGGCTTGTTATTCTGCAGCTTATTTGTCAGCTTTGCTGTGTAGACTGGGAAAGAGCCAGCAGGATCATCTAATCATTAGAGGGCAGCATCAGGAGCTTTTCATGAAAAAAAACAGGTCTTTTGTACTCCCCTACTCCTACTAAATACAAACAATTTTTTTTTTTTTTTATGCATCTCCCATGCCAGAGAAACACAAATAAATAGATCAGCTCACCAAAGTCCATATGTGTCAAGCATCAGGCAATAGTCCCGGAGCACGGAGGCAGGGAGCCGCCACTCCCCGTGGAACTGAGGAAAGGATTAGTGGAGAGGGTCCAGCTCCTGGGTAGAAGTATCCAATAAAACTTAACCTTTAATGGCAACTATTAAAACATGGAAATTCGCCACTGAGTGGCAAGTGACATGTCACTTAAAAACAAAAGGGGGTGAAACGCTGACGCGTTTCGAGCAGTTGCTCTTAGTCATGGCGTTGGTACCTTGTCACACGGGGGTTTAAATACCCACTGGCATATGGTCGGGTCCCACCGTGGAAAAAACTCCTCCGTCAAACAGGGGAGTTTTTTCCACGGTGGGACACGACCATATGCAAGTGGGTATTTAAACCCTCGTGTGACAAGGTACCAACGCCATGACTAAGAGCAACTGCTCGAAACGCGTCGGTGTTTCACCCCCTTTTGTTTTTAAGTGACATGTCACTTGCCACTGAGTGGCGAATTTCCATGTTTTAATAGTTGCCATTAAAGGTTAAGTTTTATTGGATACTTCTACCCAGGAGCTGGACCCTCTCCACTAATCCTTTCCTCATCTCCCATGCCACCTTGGTATCTGGGGGAGAAACTGCACTTCATTCTTTCTATTAGTTAAATTGACACCATTAAGGAGGAAGGAAAAAATAAATAGCTACATTTAAAGTTGTCCAGGTATAACACAACAACTGTTGATGGGTTGTGCCTAGTATTGCAGTTTAGCTCTATTGAAGTGAATGGGGCTGAGCTGCAATACCACACATAACCTGTAGAAAGGTGGGGTGCTGTCTCTTAAAAAAAGCCATCAAGTTTCTATAATTTTGGATAACGCTTTCAACTGAAGAAAAATTACATTTATTCCACATCGCATAAATAAGTCTAATAACACCATTTTTAGTTTCTATAGACAGAATTTGCTGCCATTTTGAATATATGCACAGAAGAAGGACTTGATCTTCCCTGTGTCCTCTCTAGGATGTTTCCAGTAAATTTAAGGAAAAAGGATAAGAGAGTAAAAACTAAATAGCCATTTCTGATGAATGTTAATGAGGAATTAAAGAGCTGCTGGCCAGGTCTTATGCCGAGGGATCCACTACTCCATGCATAAATAGAAAGGTTTATCCTTGATATTTAGAAAAATTGTCAATTAAAAAATTGCATAAAAAATTCAAGCAAACTTGACTGTTTACATGGTAGAAAACTGGCATCAAACATATATTAAGGTCTTTAAATAGAGGCTTGTGTGTCTCACTGGCTGCATCTGTCCCATACTGAGGCATGGAAGCCGTAGGAGGATTTACAGCTGCGTCATGCTCTGCCTGTCCGACTAGCAACGAAACCAAGAATGAGTCATGTACAACAAATGCAGCATTTAATGGCTGACATAATTAGTAGGTTCTGCTAATCTGTCACATCTTCAATAGCAATAATGTAGAGCAAATAAAGAACCACATGCCATTATAACACTGCTACCATTGCCTTTGTCTTGACTATAATATGTGGCTAGGAAACAAGAAGAACAAAGTGTGTTGGGTTGGAGTGAATACAAATAAAGATCCACCAGGTTCCCAGGTAGTTAAAAGGGCACTCTTCTTAACCCTTCCAGTACTTTTCAGCTGATGTATTCTCCAGAAGAAGTTGTGTAGTTATTTCCAGTCAGACCACAGTGCTCTCTGCTGCCACCTCTGTCCATTTCAGGAACTGTCCAGAGCAGGAGAGGGTTGCTATGGGGATTTGCTACTACTCTGGACTGTTCCTGACACAGACAGATGTGTCAACAGAGAGCACTGTGGTCAGACTGGGAAGAACTTCACAACTTCTTCTGGAGCATACAGCAGCTCATAAGTACTGGAACGGTTAAGATTTTTAAGTAGTAATGTACAAATCTGTTTAACTTTCTGGCACCAGTTGATTTAAAAACATTTTTCTTCCACTGGAGTTCCTCTTTAATGACAACCAATGCCTTGTGCCTGGGCTGTACAGGTAGGCAGGGGGAAGCACAGCTGGAATTGGCCGATCAGCGAGGGCCTCATTAGAGAGACATTAGTGCTGGGGCAGAACCATTCACTCCAGATAATTGCTGTATTTTGTTTTATTTCAATGCTTTGTACAGTCACCTTTGAAGCTACACTATTTATTGAAGTCAGTATAACGTGACTGAGTAAAGTTTTTTTTTCCTATTAGGGTGGATTTACATGTGATGTATTTTTGTGCCATGGACTTTTCTGCAGCGAATCCACCACAAAATGTAGGTTTGGATGCAGATTTGTAATACAGTGAAGAATAATGGAAGGTTTGCCAGTGGCCTACACTCATTCTACCTTGCCTCTTGGCTGAACTATCTTGATGCTACACATCAGTCAATAAATCTTAAGAAAAGTTAGCTTGGCACCAGTTACTGAACACTCAGCAAAATGCAAGTAAAGAAAAATACAAAAACACTATTTATTCTTCATATAGGTTAAAAATGGAATGTAGATTGTTTTACCTTTAAAGCAGGGGTCTCAAACTCAAATTATCTGGGGGCAAATGGAGGTAGAGGCTATGTGAGGCTGGGCTGCAAGCGCCCCTCACATATAATGCCCCCATCATGTGTCCCTCACATATAATGCCCCCATCATGTGTCCCTCACATATAATGCCCCCATCATGTGCCCCTCACATATAATGCCCCCATCATGCACCCCTCACATATAATGCCCCCATCATGCACCCCTCACATATAATACCCCCATCATGCGCCCCTCACATATAATGCCCCCATCATGCCCCCAGACAGGCCCCCAGATAGATATGACCCCCATCAGGTAGGGATCCCCAGTAGGTAAACAGGCCCCCATATAGAATAACTTCCCTCTGGAAGGGCTCCCCAGTAGGTACACAGGCCCCCAGATAGATATGACCCCCCTCACTGATGTGGGTAATATCTATCTGGGGGCCTATATACCTACTGGGGAGCCCTACCTGATGATCACATAAAGGTTCCCAATAGGTGTACAGGCCCTCAGATAGATATTACCCCCCGGCAGGTAGGGCTCCTATTTAAACAATTATGCCACCTTGTGATAAGCAGGTCCTTCCTTATTAGGCAAGTAATTAGGAAGCTAAGTTAAGTTTTACAGCTACAGTGCTCTCATCTCCCTGCTGCAGCCTAAAACGAGCCTTCTTTGTGGGGATGCACGTGTTAGATGACATCATCACATGCGCCACGCAGGACGTCAGCGTCCAGGCATCCTGCACTGCGGCTGCGATGACGTCACCAATTGCGCGCACCCCTCCAGGAAGGCTCGTTATAGGCTGCAGCACGGAGATATAGGTAAATGCCTGAAGAAATCACCTGCCCGGCTCCCGGGCTGCAAAATTTCATTTTTTGAGACCCATGCTTTGAAGGCTATGCTGGCCTTAAGAAAAATCTATTTTTATGGTGCCAATGCATGTAAAAATAAAATAACACAGTTTCACATTGTGGTGATTAAAAATGTTGTATTGTTTAATTTCTACAGTGTCTGTGTAGACATATTCATCTCCATGGTAACAGACTACAAGCAAACTGTATGTAGTCTGATCCCACAACTGTTCTCCCTTTTCATTTCTCACTTTTTGTTAACCTTTTCAATGTATATAGAAGAGAGACAAGAGAATATGTCACGAAAAAACAGTCTCGGAATCAGAATGATAACTAATAGCATCCCAGAGTTATTAATGTTTAAAGTGACAGTGGTCAGATTTGCAAAAAACACTCTGGTCCTTGAGGTGTAAAATGGCCTGGTCCTTAAGGGGTTAAAGCAGATGTTACGCTAGTGCTTTAGGAGTAAACTGGACCCTGAATACACCACCTAGCAGCAACCTAGCTATCGCTCTCCCTATACAGCAGGAGCAGCTTCTCTAACCCTCCACTTCCTAAGCCTGCAGCATGCTGAATGAGGGTAAAATGGTGTCCGTGCAAGAGGTAGGAGGGTCTGGAAGGGAGGGACTGATGCTGATTGGCTGTAATGTGTCTGCTGACTCTGACTCACAGGATCAAAGTTTACTGCAATGTTAAAGTATAGGGGGTGGATCGAACTTCACATATGTTCGCCCGGCGATGTGAACGCGAACATACGAAATTCGCCGGGAACTGTTCGCCGGTGAATAATTTGCGACATCTCTAATCCAGACCTCTATGGGTTGATAAATTTGATTTCCATTGATAATTTTTGTGTGATTTTGTTGTCAGCACATTCAACTATGTAAAGACGAAAGTATTTCATACGATTAGTTCAATCATTCAGATCTAGGATGTGTTATCTTAGTGTTCCCTTTATTTTTTTGAGCAGTGCATTATCTACCCAAGCTCTCAAAATTGATGGACAATCCTTTGGCCCGTGTGACACATCTGCAGTAACTAACACAGCCGCTATGAAAAGTATAGTATTTGCTAGTACAAACAAGGCGTGTGCAAGTAAACTAAGGAAAGGATGATATGAGTTTAATAATAGAGATGCCAAGAGTTGGGCTCCCACCAATGTCTATACTCTGAATATTAATGTTAATATATATATATATATATATATATATATATATATATATATAATATATAATGATATTAAATGAGTTTTCCCATGAAAGACCCTCAATAATTATCAGTAGGATATGCTATGAACATTTGATCAGTTGCGGCCTGAGCAATGGGACGCCCACTAAACAAGAGAACAGTAACCCTATGTTCCCCCATCTAAATGGAACAGTGGTGGGAAATTCCTCTTTGTAAAACTCAATGGGCCTAACTAAGATAAATGAGCCTGGTCAGCAAGCTCCATTTCCAACCAAATCTCCCCGCTGACTGGAGCAAGAGGTCGGTGCGTTCTTAATGCCTTCTTTATTGGAACGCTGGAAATACACAAGTACAGTACTCATGTATCTTTGCCACTCCCATAGATAATGCATTGAGTGCATGCCCACCCCGTGCTCCATGCCCCATTCTGGAGATCACAGGGGGTCCTAGATGTCAGACTCCCAAATCCTTCAGGTTTACAGTATGTCAACCTTCAAAACCAATGGTTTTTCATTGTCCTAATATCTATAAATAAATAAAAATAAGTCAACTTTGTGATAGTGTTATTTTATGTTTCTAAAGCTGCTATGCAGAACTACAGTCTCTGGGGGAGATTTATCAAAGGATTTAGACTGTTTTTTCCCATCTAAAATTGTCGCACAGAAGGTCGCAGTCTAAATACGTGCAACATTTTCGCGACTTTTGTTTTAGAGGATTTTTAGTTCATGATGCATTCTAGGCTATTTAGGTTTTAATACAGTCTAAAACGTAGATCACGAATTCTGTGCACAGAATTTATCAAGAGCCGTGCGACTTTTGATAAATTAGGCGCACAATAGACTGGCCTATAGGTTGGTCTATATTGATGTGGGAAATAGACAGCTTTGATAAATCCCCCCCTATAACTTCATGGTAAGAGAACAAAACAGGCAAGCTTTTGTAGTCTGATTCTCCAGTAAAACTCCTTACTTTAACTTAGTGGTAACATTTTATGGTAACTTGCATCCTTTCTTGGTGAAAAATCCCAAAATTTGATGAAAAAAATGAGAATTTAGCATTTTTCTAACTTTGAAGCTCTCTGCTTGTAAGGAAAATGGATATTCAAAATATATTTTTTTTGGGTTCACATATACAATATGTCTACTTTATGTTTGCATCATAAAATTTATGAGTTTTTACTTTTGGAAGACACCAGAGGGCTTCAAAGTTCAGCAGCAATTTTGAAATTTTTCAAATTTTCACTATTTTTCACTATTTTGTAGGGACCAGTTCAGTTTTGAAGTGGATTTGAAGGGTCTTCATATTAGAAATACTCCATAAAAGACCCCATTATAAAAACTACACCCCAAAGTATTCAAAATGACATTCAGTAAGTGTATTGACCCTTTAGGTGTTTCACAGGAATAGCAGCAAAGAGAAAAATCAAAATCTTCATTTTTTACACTCGCATGTTATTGTAGACCCAATTTTTGAATTTTTGCAAGGGGTAAAAAGGAGAAATTTTTTACTTGTATTTGAAACCCAATTTCTCTCGAGTAAGCACATACCTCATATGTCTATGTAAAGTGTTCGGCGGGCGCAGTAGAGGGCTCAGAAGGGAAGGAGCGACAAATGATTTTTGGGGGGCATGTCACCTTTAGGAAGCCCCTATGGTGCCAGGACAGCAAAAAAAACACATGGCATACCATTTAAGAAACTAGACCCCTCAGGGAACATAACAAGGGGTAAAGTGAACCTTAATACCCCACAGGTGATTCACAACTTTTGCATATGTTGAAAAAAATTTTTTTTTACCTAAAATGCTTGGTTTCCCAAAAATTTAACATTTTTTAAAAAAGGGTAATAGCAGAAAATACCCCCCAAAATTTGAAGCCCAATTTTTCCCGATACAGAAGAGAAGGAGTCACATTTGGCTTTTTGAAAGCAAATTTTGCTCTGGGGGCATGCCGCTTTTAGGAAGCCCCTATGGTGCCAGAGCAGCAAAAAAAAACACATGGCATACCATTTTGGAAACTAGACCCCTCGGGGAACGTAACAAGGGGTAATGTGAACCTTAATACCCTACAGGTGTTTCACGACTTTTGCATATGTAAAAAAAACAAAAACATTTTTACCTAAAATGCTTTGTTTCCCAAAATTTTTACATTTTTAGAAAGGGTAATAGCAGAGAATACCCCCCAAAATTTGAAGCCCAATTTCTCCCGATTCAGAAAACACCCCATATGGGGGTGAAAAGTGCTCTGCTGGCGCACTACAGGTCTCAGACGAGAAGGAGTCACATTTGGCTTTTTGAAAGAAAATTTTGCTCTGGGGGCATGCCGCATTTAGGAAGCCCCTATGGTGCCAGAACAGCAAAAAAAAAACACATGGCATACCATTTTGGAAACTAGACCCCTCGGGGAACGTAACAAGGGGTAATGTGAACCTAAATACCCTACAGGTGTTTCACGACTTTTGTATATGTAAAAAAATTAATGTTTTTTTTTACCTAAATGCTTGTTTTCCCAAAAATTTAACATTTTTAAAAAGGGTAATAGCAGAAAATACCCCCTAAAATTTGTAACACAATTTCTCCCGAGTACGGCGATACCCCATATGTGACCCTAAACTATTGCCTTGAAATATGACAGGACTCCAAAGTGAGAGCGCTATGCGCATTTGATGCCTAAATTAGGGACTTACATAGGGGTGGACATAGGGGTATTCTACGCATGTGATTCCCAAACAGGGTGCCTCCAGCTGATGTAAAACTCCCAGCATGCTTATACAGTCAGTGGCTATCTGGCAATACTGGGAGTAGTTGTTTTGCAACAGCTGGAGGCTCCGTTCTGGAAACAGTTGTGTACCAAACGTTTTTCACTTTCATTGGGGAGGGGGGCTGTGTAGGGGTATGTGCATATGTAGTGTTTTTTACTTTTTATTTTATTTTGTGTTAGTGTAGTGTAGTGTTTTTAGAGTACAGTCGCACGGGCGGGGGTTCACAGTAGTTTCTCGCTGGCAGTTTGAGCTGCGGCAGAAAATTTGCCGCAGCTCAAACTTGCAGCCGGATACTTACTGTAATCCTCCGCCCATTTGAGTGTACCCTGTACATTCACATTGGGGGGGGGGGGGGGGGGGAAGAAACATCCAGCTGTTGCAAAACTACAACTCCCAGCATGTACGGTCTATCAGTGCATGCTGGGAGTTGTAGTTTTGCAACAGCTGGAGGCACACTGGTTGTGAAACACCGAGTTTGGTAACAAACTCAGTGTTTTGCAACCAGTGTGCCTTCAGCTGTTGCAAAAGCTACAACCCCCAGCATGTACAGACAGCGGAAGGGCATGCTGGGTCTTGTAGTTATGCAACAGCTGGAGGCATACTACTTTGGCTGGGGATGCTGATTGTGCAAGCTGGGAGTTGTAGTTATATAACAGCTGAAGGTACACTTTTCCATAGAAAAAATGTGCCTCCAGCTGTTGCAAAACTATAAGTCTCAGCATGCCCATAAGGAAATGCTGGGAGTTGTGGTCTGCCTCCTGCTGTGGCATAACTACAGCTCCCAGCATGCCCTTTTTGCATGCTGGGAGCTGTTGCTAAGCAACAGCAGGAGGCTGTCACTCACCTCCTACTGCTGCTGCTGCTCCACGCGCATCAGGTCAGTCCCTCGCCGCCGCCGTCGCTCCTAGGGCCCCGATTCCAACAGGGACACCGGGGATCGGGGTCCCCAGCACCCGGGGTGCACGTCCCGCACCCGCTCACGTCCTCCGGAAGAGGGGCGGAGCGGGTTGCGGGAGTGACACCCGCAGCAGGCGCCCTGATTGGTCGGCCGGGAAACCGGCCGACGAATCAGGGCGATCGTGAGGTGGCACCAGTGCCACCTCACCCCTGCTGGCTATGGCTGTTCGGGGCCGTCTCTGATTGCCCCGATCAGCCAATAATTCCGGGTCACCGGGTCACTGGAGACCCGATTGACCCGGAATCCGCCACAGATCGCTGGAATGAATTGTCCAGCGATCTGCGGCCATCGCCGAAATGGGGGGGTCATCATGACCCCCTTGACGATATGCCCCAATTCCTGCTGAACGATTTCAGCAGGCATCGGGCACCGGCTCTGCTCCAGATGGATGCGGGGGGGCGGTAAAACACATGACGTTCTCATACGTCATGTGTCCTTAAGGACTCGGAAATGGAGACGTATGAGAAAGTCATGTGTCCTTAAGGGGTTAAGGACAGCACCCAAAAAAGCCCTTTTTAGGGCTTAAAAATATCAGTCATGGTTGGGAGGGAACCGCTGGTTAAAAGGGGTACTCCAGAATCAAACTTAAGTTCCTTCAAACAACTAACTACTACAGTATTCAAAGGGCTAAAAGATATCAGTCCGTTAGTCTTGCAACAGCTGGAGGCACCCTGGTTGGGAGGGAACCGCTGGTTTAAAGGGGTACTCCAGAATCAAACTTAAGTTCCTTCAAGCAACTAACTACTACTGTATTCAAAGGGCTGAAAGATATCAGTCCGTGTGTTTTGCAACAGCTGTAGGTACCCTGGTTGGGGACCACTGCTTAAAAGGGGAACTCCGCTGGCAAGCTTTTTTTCTTTAAAGCAACTAACTACTACAATATTCAAAGGGCTGAAATATCTCAGTCCGTGTGTTTTGCAACAGCTGGAGGCACCTTGGTTGGGGGCCACTGCATAAAAGGGGAACTCCGCTGGCAAGTTTTTTTGCTCATTGTCACACTAGTGCAAATCACATTAGGTGTGACAGTTGTGCAAATTTAAATAAAATAGATCTTTTGGCTGTTAAATAAAATCAGTCGTCACTGTTAGTTCACGTCACAGTTGCAATTTTTCCTGCCTGCAGGGCAAATTTTGTCACCCTAGTGCAAATCACATTAGATGCGACAGTTGTGCAAATTAAAAAAAAGAAACCTTTTTTGCCTGTTAAATAAAATCAGCCGTCACTGTTAGTTCACGTCACAGTTGCCATTTTTCCTGCCTGCAGGGCAAATTGTGTCACCCTAGTGCAAATCACATTAGGTGTGAAACTTAAATTTAACCAAAAAAATGACAGGCAGAGAAAGGCCACCCCGCAGGGGCCGTCGTGGTGCTGGGATTGCCTTTGGCCCTAGAATGGCCAGTGTTCAGAGGCCACGTACCCTGAACCCCCAAAGTTCTGAGGACTTAGTTGACTGGCTATCACAAGACACCCAATCTACTACTAAAGCTTCCGCTCGGAACGTTGACGCACCGTCCTTCTCCTCCTCTAGCTTAGCTTCGGGGACCTCTCATGCTACCGCTTGCCAGCCTGCCGCCACCACCAACACTAGCACCACAGCAGCTTCACTTGATCCATCAGAGGAGTGATTTACACATCAGTTTGAAGACATGAGTGATGCACAACCATTATTGCCAGAGGATGTAGTTAACAGGGATATGTCTCAGTCAGGCAGCATTACACACATGGACATATGGTGTGATGATGATGTTGTACCCGCTGCTGCTTCCTTTCTTGAGGTTTCAGATAGCGGTGAAGGTGTTGATGATGACGATGTGTCCGTGGATGCCACGTGGGTGCCCGCTAGAAGAGAAGAAGAGGGGGAAAATTCAGATGGGGAGACAGAGAGGAGGAGGAGACGAGTTGGAAGCAGGGGGAGGTCGTCACAAGGAGCTAGTGGCACAGTCAGACAGCATGCATCGGCACCCGGGGTCAGCCAGACGGGACGCCAATCAACGCATGCTGTTGCCACCACCAGAATGCCGTCATCGCAGAGCTCAGCAGTGTGGCATTTTTTTTGTGTGTCTGTCTCTGACAACAGCGAGGCCATTTGCAACCTGTGCCAGATGAAACTGAGTCATGGGAAGTCCAACACCCAACTGCTTTGCGAAGGCACATGATGTCATATCACAAACGCCTATGGGATCAACACGTCAGTACAAGCAGCACACAAAGTCAAAGCCGCCATGCTCCTCCTGGTCCAGCATCTTCAGCCAGGTCAACCACTGCTGCCCTCCTTGCCCCCTCTCAACCATCCGCCTCTCCGTCTCTCACCTTGAGCAGTTCCTGCTCATCTGCCCACAGTCAGGTGTCTGTCAAGGACTCGGAGATGTTTGAGCGCAAGAAGACAATTTCTCAAAGTCACCCCCTAGCCCGGCGTCTGACAGCTGGCTTGTCGGAACTGCTAGCCCGCCAGCTTTTACCATACAAGCTGGTGGAGTCTGAGGCCTTTAAATTTGTAGCCATTGGGACACCGCAGTGGAAGGTACCCGGCAGAAATTTTTTTGCACAAAAGGCAATCTGTTACGCCTAGCGCTCCGGGTCCCCGCTCCTCCCCGGAGCGCTCACGGCGTCTTTCTCCCTGCAGCTCCCCGGTCAGTCCCGCTGACCGGGAGCGCTGCTCTGTCATGGCCGTTGGGGATGCGATTCGCACAGCGGGACGCGCCCGCTCGCGAATCGCATCCCAGGTCACTTACCCGTTCCCGTCCCCTGCTGTCATGTGCTGGCGCGCGCGGCTCCGCTCTCTAGGGCGCGCGCGCCCCAGCTCCCTGAGACTTAAAGGGCCAGTGCACCAATGATTGGTGCCTGGCCCAATTAGCTTAATTGGCTTCCACCTGGTCCCTGACTATATCTATCCTCCTCCCATGCACTTCCTGGCCGGATCTTGTTGCCATTGTGCCAGTGAAAGCGTTCCTTGTGTGTTCCTAGCCTGTGTTCCAGACCTTCTGCCGTTGCCCCTGACTACGATCCTTGCTGCCTGCCCCGACCTTCTGCTACGTCCGACCTTGCTTCTGCCTACTCCCTTGTACCGCGCCTATCTTCAGCAGCCAGAGAGGTGAGCCGTTGCTAGTGGATACGACCTGGTCACTACCGCCGCAGCAAGACCATCCCGCTTTGCGGCGGGCTCTGGTGAAAACCAGTAGTGGCTTAGAACCGGTCCACTAGCACGGTCCACGCCAATCCCTCTCTGGCACAGAGGATCCACTACCTGCCAGCCGGCATCGTGACAGTAGATCCGGCCATGGATCCCGCTGAAGTTCCTCTGCCAGTTGTCGCTGACCTCCCTACGCTGGTCGCCCAGCAAGCTCGTCAGATCGCCCAACAAGATCACCAGCTGTCGTACTTGACCACCATGACACAGCAACTCCAGTCACAACTACAGCAAGTACAGTCACAGCTACAGCAGCAACAACCATCTCCTCCGCCAGCTCCTGCACCCCTTCCGCAGCGAGTGGCCACTCCTAGCCTCCGCCTGTCCTTGCCGGACAAATTTAATGGGGACTCTAAGTTTTGCCGTGGATTTCTTTCGCAATGTTCCCTGCACATGGAGATGATGTCGGACCAGTTTCCTACTGAAAGGTCTAAGGTGGCTTTCGTAGTCAGCCTTCTGTCTGGAAAAGCTCTGTCATGGGCCACACCGCTCTGGGACCGCAATGACCCCGTCACTGCCTCTGTACACTCCTTCTTCTCGGAAATTCGAAGTGTCTTTGAGGAACCTGCCCGAGCCTCTTCTGCTGAGACTGCCCTGCTGAACCTGGTCCAGGGTAATTCCTCCGTTGGCGAGTACGCCATACAATTCCGTACTCTTGCCTCTGAACTATCCTGGAATAATGAGGCTCTCTGCGCGACCTTTAAAAAAGGCCTATCCAGCAACATTAAAGATGTTCTGGCCGCACGAGAGACTCCTGCTAACCTGCATGAACTCATTCATCTAGCCACTCGCATTGACATGCGTTTTTCTGAGAGGCATCAAGAGCTCCGCCAGGAAAAAGACTTAGATCTCTGGACACCTCTCCCACAGTCTCCACTGCAATCTGCGCCTAGGCCTCCCGCCGAGGAGGCCATGCAAGTGGATCGGTCTCGCCTGACCCTGGAAGAGAGGAATCGCCGTAAGGAAGAGAATCTTTGTCTGTACTGTGCCAGTACTGAACATTTTTTGGTGGATTGCCCAATCCGTCCTCCACGTCTGGGAACCGCACGCTCGCACCCAGCTCTCGTGGGTGTGGCGTCTCTTGATGCTAAGTCGGCTTCTCCACGTCTCACGGTGCCTGTTCGGATTTCTACTTCAGCCAGCTCTTCCCTCTCAGCCGTGGCCTGCCTGGACTCTGGAGCTTCTGGGAATTTTATTCGGGAGTCCTTAGTGAATAAATTCCGCATTCCGGTGACCCGTCTTGTCAAGCCACTCCACGTTTCCGCGGTCAACGGAGCCAAGTTGGATTGCACCGTGCGTTTCCGCACGGAGCCCCTCCTAATGTGCATCGGACCTCATCACGAGGAAATTGTATTTTTGGTCCTTCCTAATTGCACTTCTGAAGTTCTCCTTGGACTACCCTGGCTTCAACACCATTCCCCAACCCTGGATTGGTCCACTGGGGAGATCAAGAGTTGGGGCCCCTCTTGTTCCAAGGACTGCCTTCAACCGGTTCCCAGTACTCCCTGCCGTGACCCTGTGGTTCCTTCTGTATCCGGTCCCCCTAAGGTCATTAAGGACTCTGCCTGCCACAAGAAATGCCTCTCCCCCCCTCCCAGTCCCATCAGGCAAGCCCCTGTGTCCCCGCATGGCCCTCGTCCTGGTGTCACACTGCCCCGTGCCAGGTCTCGCCCTCTGCCCTCTCTCCCCATTCCTACTCCTGCTGTTCTGCCTGCCGTTGAGGAATCCCTCCATCCTTTCCCGGTGTCCTCATCCCAGGGGAGGCAGTTACCGGATAAAGAGAAGGGGAGACCTAAGGGGGGGGGTACTGTTACGCCTAGCGCTCCGGGTCCCCGCTCCTCCCCGGAGCGCTCACGGCGTCTTTCTCCCTGCAGCTCCCCGGTCAGTCCCGCTGACCGGGAGCGCTGCTCTGTCATGGCCGTTGGGGATGCGATTCGCACAGCGGGACGCGCCCGCTCGCGAATCGCATCCCAGGTCACTTACCCGTTCCCGTCCCCTGCTGTCATGTGCTGGCGCGCGCGGCTCCGCTCTCTAGGGCGCGCGCGCGCCAGCTCCCTGAGACTTAAAGGGCCAGTGCACCAATGATTGGTGCCTGGCCCAATTAGCTTAATTGGCTTCCACCTGGTCCCTGACTATATCTATCCTCCTCCCATGCACTTCCTGGCCGGATCTTGTTGCCATTGTGCCAGTGAAAGCGTTCCTTGTGTGTTCCTAGCCTGTGTTCCAGACCTTCTGCCGTTGCCCCTGACTACGATCCTTGCTGCCTGCCCCGACCTTCTGCTACGTCCGACCTTGCTTCTGCCTACTCCCTTGTACCGCGCCTATCTTCAGCAGCCAGAGAGGTGAGCCGTTGCTAGTGGATACGACCTGGTCACTACCGCCGCAGCAAGACCATCCCGCTTTGCGGCGGGCTCTGGTGAAAACCAGTAGTGGCTTAGAACCGGTCCACTAGCACGGTCCACGCCAATCCCTCTCTGGCACAGAGGATCCACTACCTGCCAGCCGGCATCGTGACACAATCCCTAACCTTTACTCCATTGTGCATGTCACAATTCGGCTGGCTGGAGGTGGATCCTCTGTGCCAGAGAGGGATTGGCGTGGACCGTGTCGGTGGAACGGTTCTAAGTTGCTACTGGTATTCACCAGAGCTCGCCGCAAAGCGGGATGGTCTTGCGGTAGCAACCAGGTCGTATCCACCGGCAACGGCTCAACCTCTCTGACTGCTGAGATAAGCGCGGTACAAGGGAGTAGACAAGAGCAAGGTCGGACGTAGCAGAAGGTCAGGGCAGGCAGCAAGGATCGTAGTCAGGGGCAACGGCAGGAGGTCTGGAACACAGGCTAGGAACACACAAGGAAACGCTTTCACTGGCACAATGGCAACAAGATCCGGCAAGGGAGTGCAGGGGAAGTGAGGTATAAGTAGGGAAGTGCACAGGTGACGGTACTGATTAAAAACTTATGCGCCAATCAGTGGCGCACCGGCCCTTTAAATTGCAAAGACCCGGCGCGCGCGCGCCCTAGGGAGCGGGGCCGCGCGCACCGGGACAGCAGAGACGGGGAACGGGTCTGGTAAGCGAGTCGGGATGCGCATCATGAGCGGGCGCGTCCCGCATCGAGAATCGCATCCCGGCTGGGAACATTATCGCAGCGCACCCGGTCGGCAGGTCTGACCGGGGCGCTGCGAATAGGAGAATGCTGTGAGCGTTCCGGGGAGGAGCGGGGACCCGGAGCGCTCGGCGTAACAGTGCAAAAGGAAATTATGGCATGTCTGACATGGTCCATCCCACCAGGGGGGCAAGGGTCCATCTGACCACTGATACCTGGTCTGCAAAGCATGATCAGGGCAGGTATATCACCTACACTGCGCATTAGGTAAACCTGATGACGGCTGCCAAGCATGGAATGCGTGGCTCTGCAGAGGAATTGGTGACACCGCCACAACTTGTAGGCAGACCTGCTGCCACCTCCTCTACTCCTCCTACTCCATCCTCTTCCATAACATCCTCAGCCGAGTCCTCTTCCACTGCTGCGTCTTGCTCCACATCACCGGCATACCCCCCCCCCCCAGCTCCACAGGTGCTATCTATTCCACATCCCGGATATGGCAGTGTCACGCCATCTTGGGGTTGACTTGCCTCAAAGCGGAGAGTCACACCGCACCACCGTCCTGCATTATAGAGTCTTCTGGACTTTCTGATAATTTAATTACACAAAGGAACGCTTGTTGCGTGTGATTTTTTAACTTAAATTTTCTAAAGTAAAATACAGAGAGGGAAGAACTCTTTATTTCTTTATTTGATGAAAAATGTTATTTAGAAAATAATTTCCTTGTCTGTTTCTCCATCCTGCATTATAGAGTCTTCTATACACTTGTTCTTATATTTCAGCCATGTGTACATGCCTAATTTTTCTGGCCTCTGGTGCTGCACTTTTTCTGCTGCTGCAATTTTTCTGGCTGCTACTTTCATCTTGATTTGATAAAAAATTTTATTTGAAAACGATTTCTCTGTGATTTTCATCATCCTGCATCATAGAGTCTTCTAGACTTTCTGATAATTTAAACTTGAATTTTCCAGAGTACTAACTATTACACCAAGGAACGCTTGTTGCGTATAATTTTTAAACTTAAATTTTCAAAAATAAAATACAGAGAGGGATGAACTCTGTTTCTTTATTTGATGAAAATTTTTATTTAGAAAATAATTTCTTTGTCTGTTTCTCCATCCTGCATTATAGAGTCTTCTGGACTCTTGGATATGCGCTTGTTCTTATTTTTCAGCCATGTGTACGTGCCTAATTTTTCTGGCCTCTGGTGCTGCACTTTTTATGCTGCCGCAATTTTTCTGGGCGCTGCTACAGCTGCAGCTGCCACAATATCAAATTTTTGAGCCATGTGTACATGCCTAATTTTTCTGGTACTCTCTGCTGACATCTCTGTCCATTTTAGCAACCGTGCATATTAGATGTATGGTAAGGGTAACATGGTGGCTCAGAGGTTAGCACTGCTGACTTGCAGCGCTGGGGCCTATGTGCTGCCCCTATCCCACTATCTGCTGCCTAAAGGGGGGCTTTAACTATGTGCTGCCTAATATGGGGGAATCTATGTGCTGTCTAAAGGGGGGAATCTAACTATGTGATGCCTAAAGTGGGGCTCTATGTGCTGCCTGAAGGGGGCTAAAGCACGTTATTCCAAACCATTTAGGAATAATAGGTGATTTATGCCCTTTATGGATTAAAACCAGACTCTGCATCAACTATGTAATTTTCCATGGGAGTTTTGCCATGGATCCCACTCCGGCACGCCACAGTCCAGGTGTTAGTCCCCTTGAAACAACTTTTAAATCACTATTGTGGCCAGAAAGAGTCCCTGTGGGTTTTAAAATTTGCCTGCCCATTGAAGGCGTTCGTGGTTCGCGAACCGAAAATTTTATGTTCGCGACATCACTAGTCTGGATATGGAGTCACACTCAAAATCTAAGTGGAAAACCACACTACAGGCTGATCCAACTTTGATGTAATGTCCTTAAAACAAGTCAAAATGAGACTCAGTAGTGTGTGTGGCCTCCACGTACCCGTATGACCTCCCAATGTCTGGGCATGCTCCTGAAGAGGAGGTGATTGTCTCCTGAGGGATGTCCTCCCAGACCTGGACTAATGCATCCGCCAACTCCTAGACAGTCTGTGGTGCAACGTGGCATTGGTGGATGGAGTGAGACATGATGTCCCAGAAGTGCTCAATCTGATTCAGGTCTGGGGAATGGGCGGGCCAGTCCATAGCATCAATGCCTTCCTCTTGCAGGGACTGCTGACACACTCCAGCTACATGAGGTCTAGCATTGTCTTGCATTAGGAGGAACCCAGGGCCAACCGCACCAGCATGTGGTCTCACAAGGGGTCTGAGGATCTAATCTCGGTACCTAATGGCAGTCAGGCTACCTCTGGCAAGCACATGGAGGACTGTGTGGCCCCCCAAAGAAATGCCCCCCCACACCATTACTGACCCACCACCAAACCAGTCATGCTGGATGCTGGAGGATGTTGCAGACAGCAGAACATTTTCCACGGCGTCTCCAGACTCTGTCACGCCTGTTACATGTGCTCAGTGTGAACCTGCTTTCATCTGTGAAGAGCACAGGTTGCCAGTGTCGAATTTGCCAATCTTGGTGTTCTCTGGCAAATGCCAAACATCCTGCATGGTGCTGAGCTGTAAGCACAACCCCCACCTGTGGACGTTGGGCCCTCATACCACCCTCATGGAGTCTGTTTCTGACCGTTTGAGTGGACACATGCACATTTGTGGCCTGCTGGAGGTAATTTTGCTGGGCTCTGGCAGCGCTCCTCGTGCTTTTCCTTGCCTAAAGGCGAAGGCAGCGATCCTGCTGCTGGGTTGTTGCCCATCTACGGCCTCCTCCACATCTCCTGATGTACTGGCCTGTCTCCTGGTAGCGCCTTCATGCTCTTGACACTACGCTGACAGACACAGGAAACCTTCTTGCCACTGCTTGCATTGATGTACCATTCTGGATGAGCTGCACTACCTTAGCCACTTGTGTGGGTTGTAGACTCCGTCTCATGCTACCACTAGAGTCAAAGCACCACCAGCATTCAAAAGTGACCAAAACATCAGGCAGGAAGCATAGGAACTGAGAAGTGGTATGTGGTCACCACCTGCAGAACCACGCCTTTATTGTGGGGGTCTTGCTAATTGCCTATAATTTCCACCTGTTGTCTGTTCCATTTGCACAAGAGCATGTGAAATCAGTGTTGCTTCCTGAGTGGACAGAGTGATTTCACAGAAGTGTGATTGACTTGCAGTTACAATGTGTTCTTTAAGTGTTCCCTTTATTTTTTTTGAGCAGTGTATTTGTCTAAAGAGCTGCAGAAACAAATAAAGAATCAAGACCTATTGCCAAGTGAATAGATGTTACGTATTGGTTGCACTTGCACAATAGTGATGAGAGGCATTGGCCATATTCGAATTTGCGATATTTCGTGAATATATAGACAAATATTCATCTTATATTCATGAATTCCGCGTATTCGTTATATTTGCATATGTGAATATTCGCATATTCTCATATTCGAGGAAGAAATCAGTGAGGGGGTGGGCAACTTTACTATTGGTTGCTAGGTATGTTGTTGATAACCTCTGACAAGTGTACTTGCATCATTCTAATTAGCCCATAAGTGAAAAGAAGGAATATGTGAATATGCGCATATGCGGAAAAAAGTGAATATTCATAATTTTGAATATATAGCGAATATATTTGCAACATTCGCAAATTTGCGATATTCGCGATAAAAATTCGAAATGCGAATATTCGCGGACAACACTATTGCACTATAAAAATATTGATGTGAGGGTGTACAATAGCCTTTGAGCTTCATTTACATAAAACTAGAAAAAGGAAAACCCCTCTTTTAGTAGACTGCAAGTAAACATAAGGAAACATAATAATTTTCTCCACTGCTATAAAGGAAAAAAAGATCATTTATATTCATTGATTCAAACATTCAGGACATAACCATTGTTCACTCCTCAATGAATTGGCTGCATTAATCTTATTTAAAAGACACAGCCAAATAGAGAATACTTGTAATAATTTTCCTTATTTTTTTTCATCAGAAACCACTTTGCAAATGAAGCTGGCACACGGCCCTTTAATATAATTTACCTTGCTGCACTGAAGCTTTTACTGCATTAATTCTCTTTTCTTGCAGAAATGGAGCGTCCACGGCTTCAGCCTCATATACTTTGTCTGCCTGTGAATCAGCAAAATTTACTCAGTTTCTTTATAACTAAATTGCTGTGTCATTTATATATATATATATATATATATATATATATATATATATATATATATATTACTGCCTCCTAGCACAGGACTTTGCTGAAGGGGTTGTCCGATGCCACGCAAAATGTATTTTTGCATGGGCTTAGGCTGGCATAAAATTTCATATTCCATTCCCCCAATTCCAGATTGAGTGTGCCTGGACCCTGCTTCCTGCTTTAATTTAGGCATACAGGAAATGCCCACTCACAGGGTTACCACTGCAGTCAGTTATATGCTGAGCTGGCATTTCCTGCATGTCATGACAAACGCAGGATGCACTGAAAAGCAGGGTCTGTGAATGGTTGGTATAGCAATGGTAGGAGATCGGGCAGGTAAATATTCAGTGAAACCATTTTGAGACAACCACCCAAAATTTCCCAAAGTGGTCTTTTGGGGGGAGTGGTTTGTGGTGGCCCAGCATGAGCTGTACCCAGCTGCTACACCGAAATTAGTTGGGTAGCTGAGGTATTAAAATGCTTAATAGACCAGAAAGTGTGCATTTTAGGTGCTAAAGGTGTTTTTTTCTTACATTGCATATGTGTTTTTTTTGCTGGATTTTTTTTGTCATTATATGAATACGTTGAGTTCTCCAGCATGCAGGGATTTCACAATTGCACACTGGTCTGCATTTCTTGTACAGCTGAAACCAGAATGTAGTCACCAGTAGGAATCCTAACCAATGAATGCAGGAATGCCAGTTCCAACTCTAAGGCCTACCCTGGAAATAGAGGTTGATCCTGTTTTTTCTCTAGTCAGTCTGAGTCAGAACCTTGGCCTAGCCAAGTGTACATCAGTTCCTCAGCTCCTGTCATATTTCACCTTCTTGAATTGTGCCTGATTTCTGTAAGCCTAGGTATAGCCAATGTTAGGCATACCTCCTACAAATAGGTCCCATGTGGAAAACCTGTCCAGGGAAAAAACTGGCCAGTGGCCCCTAGCAACCTACGAGATTGTTTCTTTCATTTTTCAGAAGCCTTTTTAAAAATGAATTGGTTGACACTCTTCCTCTACAGAAGTTTTGCTAAATCTCCCCCAATGTCCTCTGCAATTGTGTAAAAGTAGCTTAACTTTTAAAAGTTCATATATACACAAATATAGCAGGTGGCACAGCCTGACCCAAGTCCTTACCCCCAATAAACGGGTTGCAAGGTAGTAGTAATTGGGTGGTGCACAAACCTCCAAAGTCCATACAAAGTAGCATCCAGCAAAAGAAATGTACAATGCTTCGTCATACTGGTTCACATTTGAAATGGCTGTTATGCACACAGGTAAGCTCCTGGAACAAAAGTCAAATGGAACCATAGACGCCAACTTCCTCAATAGAGGCCATAAGAGTGTCCTTCTGACCTCCATCAAGCCGTTATAGGTTAATGTACCTTTTTTTTTTTGAAGACTGCAATATTTTATTTTCTATTCTACAAAAATATCCAGTTAATAAAATGCATGGCATCCTTTTTCTTTACAATGGGAGCCTAAGGGTAACACATGCCCCTGTATGCCTGTTCAGTGGTATATGTCAAAGGAAACATCTGGAACTTCTCCTGAATATGCCTCCATTTTATAAATCTAAAATACATAAACATGGTAAAATTGAAGCTCTTGCCATATGCTGCAAAACACGGCAGCTTAAATTTTACCACATTAATGTATTTTATACTTATATAAAGCAGCCTTTTACTACAAAATAAGCTTGGGCGTACATGCACATATTTTTTTTTTACCCTTTTAATATACTGGAAACTAATTTAATTCCCATTATTATTAGTCTTCCATAGTGAATCTCCTTTGTGTCAACATGATTAATTTACTGGTCGCCTTTCGATACACCTATAGGTGCCAGATCTTATCACTGTCTCTTTTTCTAAATTGCCTGATACGTTTTTTCCAAGTAGCTGTCGCTGATATACAAGTTGTCAGTCAAGTTCACATCAGACATGATTATTCTTCTCCAAGGTCGTGTCTTACGCTGTCCACTTCTGACAATAGATACGGCTTTGGAATTATTTCTGTTAAGTTGTTTTTTATAGCTCTGTTGCACAGGACTAAAGAGATGGTTCTTGTAGTCTTGTAGGGTAATTATAGTTTTTACATTGTCTTTTATCTGTGTAGAGAAAACACAAAGACACCAATACCTCTTTTATTATATAAATTACTTCTAATTGTCTATCTTTGTAAAACATATGTTTCTCATATAGACTATCTAAATGGCTTAAAGGGGTACTCCCACCATAGAGATCCCCTTTCCAAAGGATAGGGGATAAGATGTCTGATCTCGGGGGTCCCGCCGCTGGGGACCCCCCGCAGTATTGCATGCGGCTCCCACCTGTTTTTTGTCCGGAATCGCTGGAGTCGCGACTACGGGAACGGAAGTCCGTGACGTCAGGACTCCGCCCCCATGTGACGTCACGCCCGTCCCCTCAATGCAAGTCTATGGAAGGGGACATGACGGCACTATAGGAGGGCGTGACGTCACAAGGGAGCATGGCAGTGACGTCACGACCCCGCCGCCTCCATCTAGCGTTCTAAATGAATGCCGTGTGCTGCACAGAGATCATGGGAGTCCCAGCGGTGGGACTCCCGTGATCAGACATATTGTTCCTTATCCTTTGTAGAGGTGATAAGATATCTAGTGGCAGAGTACCCCTTAAACATTTTATTTACAATTTTTTAGTCCCAATAGGGAATTATTACATGTAATCATTCGATTGCATACACTAAACAATTCTGTGCCATAGCACAGCATTCTTCAATGTTATTGGCACTCCATTAGTGCAGGCTGCCATGGCTTCCTGCACTGAAGGAGTGTTGACAGGATAGAGTGGATGCAGATAGGGACCCTCCGCCCATCCTATCAGCTAATCGTGACCCCACAATTTCATTTTTGTGGTCCCCATCAGCTCCCTGAGCAAGCTGGCAACAAAATTTCCCGCATTTAGACGCCACAATTAACTTTGATTGCAGCATCTAATGGTTAATGCCGCAATCAAACGGGAACCACTGGGTATGAAGTGCGCTCAATTCCTGAGTGCGTTTATAACTGCGGGAGCGGGCACAGGGTGTACATTTATGCTCTGCATCCTTATGGGGTTAAATGCTGCTCAGGCAAGATAACTGCTCTCATAGTTATGTACAGAAAATAGAATAAAAGATCAACAATCAGAAAATGAAGCAGATAAAAAGAAAGGAATATATGTCTGATTTTAATAGCAATTAAGAGAAGGTACAGAACATTGCCCTTTAATGGGCACCATCAATAAAACAAATGTTTGCTATTGCACTCCTTATGGTAAATAAAAAATCATTCTAATGTACTTTGTTTAAAAAAATTTAGTTTTCTATGTTTTCTTTGTGTTTTAAAAAGCTTCCACTAGGTGTCTCCCTACATGTCCAGAACACATTTCCCGCCCATATTTTGCACAGAATTTTGACTCCTGCTGGCCTGACAGAAGTCCAAAATCAGGAAATGCAGTCTGAAGTTCTGAGAAGGGGGGGGGGGGGCAGCCTTAGCTAATCACAGCTCATCTCACACTGAACTGCTCTGGGCTGTGTGTAGCAGAGTGAGGGAGGAAATTCTCCCCCGTATGGCTTCAGATGATGTCACTCCTGCTGGGTAATGCCCCTTCACAGTACGTAAATCTAAATGAGACTTAGCAGAAAACAGAACAATATCAAGGTAGAAAACTAACAAATAATAGAAATTAAGGCAGGGGCAGGTTTATAATGATGGGAGTACTCTGTTGCCAAAGGATGGCGGATTAGATGTCTGATTGGGGAGGGGGGGTCCGGCTGCAGGGAACCCCATGGTCTCCATGTAGACACCCGGCATTCTGCACATTATATTCAGAACACTGGGTTTGGGCAGCCGTGGTTGTGATGTCACGCCACGCCCCTCGTGAAGTCATGCCATGCCCCCTCCATTCATGCCTATGGGAGCCGTCACACCCCCTCCTATAGACACGAATGGAGGGGGCATGGCATGACGTCATGACAATGGCTTTACAAACCCAGCATTCTGAACACAATGTTCAGAATGCTGGGTGTCTGCACGGAGATCACAGGGGGGATCAGACATCTTACATATAGGGGATAAGATGTCTAGAAACGCAGTACCCCTTTAAGGAAGCAGACTAAATCCACTACTCTGTCTTCAAGACTGTATTCTAGCGATAGACTCACCACCAGTTTAACATAAAAGCATTTCTGCATAGAGGAAACTAACATTAGTGGGGCTTTATGTTTCCGAAGATGTTAGTTCAGGTCAGACCTTGAAGGTAAAACACTTGAAATTCAAGTAAGAAACTATCTAAAGCTTAGAACTGGCAGAGAATACATGGGTTATATCTGTTTGGAATTACTGGCAGTGTTCGCAGGGCAATCTGTCCTATATGTAACAACACGTGGGCAATGTCTTTAACCTCAGCTGATATGTTCCCCAGCAGGGTGCCGGAATAATCTCTCATTTATTTCCATTGTAGGACTTTGATCTAAAATGTTATCTGCCCTTTAAGATCCGTAATTACTCAGGTTGCATTGTTAACAGGATCTGAATTATAATGTTCTTTATGGAACAAGCCCACGCATATCATAAAAGATCAAACTGCTAATTTTCTGCCAAAACTGACAAAACTGCCTCCGAAGAGGTCAGAACTTGGGTAATTGTATATTGTTACTGTCTCCTAATGTTTTTTTTTCTAAAACAATGAAATAATGAGAGTGAAAGAATAAACTACAAATTTCCTCGGTTAACATATAAACTCTGTATAATTGTTAAACCTTTGCACCATCCCTGCAGCACAAGCAAATTGTTAAATATAAAAAAAAAAAAAGTTGTCCCGGTATGATTTGTTAGGATCAACAGTATTTCATTTGAAATTATTTTTATGTACTAATTACATCGTTCATTTAAAGGGGACCTATACGGCATAGTCACACTTTACATTTGTGAAACTTTTCCAGTGGAATATTTTATTTATTTTTTAAATCAACTGTGGCAGAAAGTTAAACAGATTTGTAAATTACTTCTACTTAAAAATCTTGCTCCTTTCAGTACTTATGAGCTGCTGTATGCTCCACATGAAGTTGTATTTCTTTTTAATTTATTTTCTGTCTGACCACAATGCTCTCTGCTGACACTTCTGTCTGTATCAGGAACTGTCCAGAACAGGAGCAAATCCCCATAGCAAACACCTCCTACTCTGAACAGTTCCTGACATGGACAGAGGTGTCAGCAGAGAGCACTGTGGTCAGACAGAAAATAAATTCAAAAATAAATACAACTTCCTGTGGAGCATACAGCCACTGATAAGTACTGGAAGGATTAAGATTTTTTAATAGAAGTGATTTACAAATCTGTTTAACTTTCTGGCTTGATTTGGAAAAAAAAAAAAAAAAAGTTTTCCGCCGATCAGAGGACCTCACTAACCAATCCAATCGGTTGTAGCGACGGGCGGTGTGTACAAAGGGCAGGGACTTAATCAACGTGAGCTTATGACCCTCACTTACTGGTAATTCCTCGTTTCAAGGGTAAATAATTGCAATCCCAGATCCCTATCACGAACTGGTTTCAGCGTGTAACACGCACCTGTCCTTGAAAGATAGAGACACGCTAATCCGTTCAGTGGAGCGCTAGTGCGGCCCAGGACATCTGAGGCCATAACACACCTGTTATTGCTCGATCTCGCAATTGATCGGGCAAGGTAAGGGGTTATTAAAGCCTCTTGGGTACTGCTGAGGCCTACTCCTGACTGTTCCTGGTGCAATGTATGGGGTAATTAAACACTCTTGGGTAGTGTTCTTGTTAAATTTACTGATAATTTTATCAGTAATAAAATCTAAATTTGCAGAATGCTAAACGTTACACAACGGAACGCTTGTTGCGTGGGATTTTTTAATGAAAAAAAATAAAAATAAATCCGGAGGGAGATTAACTCTGCTTAAAAATCCTTCGGTGATCTGATCTTTTGCAGACAGATGCGCTTACACTTATATGTAATAATTTATTGTCACGATTCGGCTGGCTGGAGATGGATCCTCTGTGCCAGAGAGGGATTGGCGTGGACCGTGTCGGTGGACCGGTTCTAAGTTGCTACTGGTATTCACCAGAGCCCGCCGCAAAGCGGGATGGTCTTGCAGCGGCGGTAGCAACCAGGTCGTATCCACCGGCAACGGCTCAACCTCTCTGGCTGCTGAGATAAGCGCGGTACAAGGGAGAATACAAGAGCAAGGTCGGACGTAGCAGAAGGTCAGGGCAGGCAGCAAGGATCGTAGTCATGGGCAACGGCAGGAGGTCTGGAACACAGGCTAGGAACACACAAGGAAACGCTTTCACTGGCACAATGGCAACAAGATTCGGCAAGGGAGTGCAGGGGAAGTGAGGTTTCAGTAGGAAAGTGCACAGGTGAAGGTACTGATTAAAACCTCAGTGGTGCACCGGCCCTTTAAATCGCAAAGACCCGGCGCGCGCGCGCGCGCCCTAAGGAGCGGGGCCGCATGCGCCAGGACAGCACAGACGGGGAACGGGTCTGGTAAGCAAGTCGGATGCGCATCGCGAGCGGGAGCGTCCCGCATTGCGAATTGCATCCCGGCTGGGAACATTATCGCAGCTCACCTGGTCGGCAGGTCTGACCGAGGCGCTGCGAATAGGAGAACGCTGTGAGCGCTCCGGGGAGGAGCGGGGACCCGGAGCGCTCGGCGTAACATTTATTTTTTTATAATTTCAAACATTGTGTGGTTTATTATTTTTGAGAAGAAAGTCGTTGGGTGGTCCACCTTCCTGCATTATAGAATCTTCTGAAATGTTGGATATGCGCTTGTTCTTACACAAAGGTATACATTTTTTTTAATGTATACAATTTTGTTGATTTTGGGGCCAATTGTGAAGCCCTGTGTGTACTGGTGCATCAGCCAACTCCAGGCTGTGTCCTTCAGGCAATATATGGGTTCCTGATGCCGCAGAGGTGGGGCCTGGGTCTGGGAATTTAAAATTTTTGGATAGCGGGTGCTACCTATGAGAAATTTTTGTCAAACATTTCTCATTTTGTGTTGTTTTTTGGGGGGGATTGTGAAGCCCTGGTGTGTAGTGTACTCGTGCATCAGCCAACTCCACGCTGTGTCATTCAGCCACTATATGGTGTCCTCATGCTGCCAACACCTCCACGCTGTGCCATTCAGCCACTTTATGGTGTCCTCATGCTGCCAACACCTCCACGCTGTGCCATTCAGTTGATGATTGACAACATTTATTTGCATTCCCTTAACGCTGTTACTAAGACCTGGGGTAATGGTTTTCTGCTGTGAAATCTGGATGGTCTTGGTAATGTTTATGGATGGGGACCATTGAGCCATGGCGGAGTTCATAGTGATGGCCGGTGCGCTCCTCTTCAGGCTGATATTTTCCCGGGCGTCCATCAATTTTGGCAGTTTTACTGCAAAACCCACCTGCTGCTTTTTTAGAATTCAACATCTCTCGGGCATCTTGCACTTTACCCTTTATTCTGAAACGTGCATCTTTGGCGACCATTTTCTCGCGGGCATCCTTCATGCCTAGCTTCAGACGGGCATCTGTCACGCCAATCTTCTGACAGGCATCAAACGTTCTCTGGAAACTTTTTTGGCAGGGATGCACATTCAGAATAAAGGGTAACGTGCAAGATGCCATTGCAAGCCAGCTTGTCCTGGTATGGTATAGTAAGTGTTATCTTCCGAGGATGTCCTACATTTGGGGAAACAGGGTAATAAATTTGAAATTTCCAGAAGGATAACCATTACAAAATGGAACGCTTGTTGCGTGTGATTTATTACGTAAAATTTTACTAAACAAAAATACAAAGAGGGATTAATTCTCCTTCATCCTTTTTGGAGAAAATTGTGATTTCTGGTGGTCCACGTCCTTAGTTTTGGGGCCTCATCAACTCATTCATTTGAGATTGTTTTTATCACAAAAAATTTCAAAATCTTTGTCAAAAAATTATCATTATGCTGTTCTTGGGGGGGGGGGGAGTTGTTGAAGCCTTGGTGTGTACTCTTAAATCAGCCAACTCCAGGCTGTGTCCTTCATGCAATATATGGGTTACTGATGCTGCGGAGGTGGGGACTGGGTCTGTGAATTTCAAAATTTGGGATAGCGGGTGCAACCTATGAGAAATCTTTGTGAAACATTTCTCAAGGTCTTGTTTTTTGGGGGGGATTGTGAAGCCCTGGTGTGTACTGGTGCATCAGCCAACTCCAGGCTGTGTCCTTGAGCCAATATATGGGTTACTGATGCCGCTGTGGTGGGGCCTGGGTCTGTGAATTTCATTTTTTTTGGATAGCGGGTGCTACCTATGAGAAATCTTGGTCATAAATTTCTAATTGTGTTGTTTTTTGGTGGGGACTGTGAATCCCTGGTGTGTACTCTTGCATCAGCCAACTCCAGGCTGTGTCATTCAGGCAATAAATGGGTTACTGATTAGTGTTGCTCGCGAATATCGCATATTTGCGAATTCACAAATATTTGCGAATATAGCACTATATATTCGTAATTACGAATATTCCTTTTTTTTCCCACAGTACACATCACAGTGATCATCCCTCTCTGCTTCCAGCTTGTGTGGTCTAAAGAAGGCTCTAATACTACTGTGTGAGACTGGCGTGCGAATTTTCGCATATGCAAATTTTCGCTTATGCTAATTTTGTATATGCAAATTTTCGCATATGAACATTTTCGCATATGCGAAAATAAAACGCGAATATTACGAATATGCGAATTTAGCGAATATATGACGAATATTCGTCCATATATTAGCGAAATATCGCGAATTCGAATATGGCCTATGCCGCTCAACACTATTACTGATGCCGCAGGGGTGGGGCCTGGTTCTGCAAATTTCAAATTTTTGGATAGCGGGTGCTACCAATGAGAAATCTTAGACAAAAATCTCTCATTGTGTTCTTTTTGGAGGGGGGATTGTGAAGCCCTGTTGTGCACTGGTGCATCAGCCAACTCCAGGCTGTGTCCTTCAGGCAATATATGGGTTACTGATGCCGCAGAGGTGGGGCCTGGGTCTGTGAATTTAAAAATTTTGGATAGCGGGTGCTACCTATGAGAAATCTCTGTGAGAAATTTCTCAATGTCTTGTTTTTTGGGGGGGATTTTGAAGCCCTGGTGTGTACTGGTGCATCAGCCAACTTCAGGATGTGTCCTTCAGGCAATATATGGGTTACTGATGCCGCAGAGGTGGGGCCTGGGTCTGGGAATTTCGAATTTTTGGATAGCGGGTGCTACCTATGAGAAATCTTTGTCAAAAACTTCTCATATTGTGTTGTTTCCCCCCCCCCCCCCCCCCCCCCCGGATTGTGAAGCCCTGGTGTGTAGTGTACTAGTGCATCAGCCAACTCTACGCTGTGCCATTCAGCCACTTAATGGTATCCTCTTGCTGCCAACATGTCCACGCCGTGTCATTCAGCCACTATATGGTGTCCTCATGCTGCCAACACCTCCACGCTGTGCCATTCAGCCACTATATGGTGTCCTCATGCTGACAACACCTCCATGCTGTGTCATTCTGCCACTATATGGTGTCCTCATGCTGACAACACCTCCATTCTGTGTCATTCAGCCACTATATGGTGTCCTCATGCTTCAGCCTCATCCAAGCTGTGTCATTCAGCCACTATATGGTGTCCTCATGCTGCCAACACCTCAACGCTGTGCCATTCAGCCACTAAATGGTCTCCTCATGCTGCCAACACCTCCACGCTGTCATTCAGTCACTAAATGGTCTCCTGACACTGATGCCACCACCAGGCTCTATCATTGTGCTGCTGTGCGGCAGTGATTCTAAAAGTGTTGCCGGTAATCTGCATGTTATTCTGAATAACAGAATTTAAGTCAGGTGATTGGCTGGGCCATTCGTGCAGCTTTATTTTCTTTCTTTGAAACCATTTGATAGTTTCCAGTGCTCAGTGGAACATTCAGACGCTTAGAAATGGACCATTGTTATATTTTGCAACAATTAGGTTGTGAAGTTCTTGAGACAACTCTTTGCATTTAACCATCATGAGATGAGTCCTCTGTGACACCTTGGCAATGAGACCTTCTTGTTGTCATCAGTTGGGACTGAACCAGCTGATATCAATTTGCACTGCCAAGGGGCTGGATTGCTTTTTATTACTGATACATTTCAGTTGTTGTTTTGGCTTTCTATGCCTTTAAGCACCTCCTTTTCTTCATGTGTTCAATACTTTTTTCCTTCTGTTATTCCACATTATTAAATACGACTTAGCCTCTTAACCCCTTAAGGACCCAGCCATTTTACACCTTAGGACCCGGCCATTTTTTGAACCACTGTCACTTTAAACATTAATAACTCTGGAATGCTTTTAGTTATCATTCTGAGTCCGAGCTTGTTTTTTCGGGACATATTCTACTTTAACATAGTGGTAAAATTCTGTGGTAACTTGCATTCTTTCTTGGTGAAAAATCCTAAAATTTGATGAAAAATTTGAAAATTTAGCATTTTTCTAACTTTGAAGCTCTCTGCTTGTAAGGAAAATGGATATTCCAAATATTTTTTTTATTTTATTCACATATACAATATGTCTACTTTATGTTTGCATCATAAAATTGATGTGTTCTAACTTTTGGAAGACACCAGAGGGCTTCAAAGTTCAGCATCAATTTTCCAATTTTTCACAAAATTTTCAAACTCACTATTTTTCAGGGACCAGTTCAGGTTTGAAGTGGATTTGAAGGGTCTTCATATTAGAAATACCCCACAAAAGACCCCGTTATAAAACTGCACCCCCCAAAGTATTCAAAATTACATTCAGTCAGCATTTTAACCCTTTAGGTGTTTCACAGGAATAGCAGCAAAGTGAAGGAGAAAATTCACAATCTTCATTTTTTACACTCGCATTTTCTTGAAGACCCAATTTTTGAATTTTTACAAAGGGTAAAAGGAGAAAATTTATACTTGTATTTGTAGCCCAATTTCTCTCGAGTAAACACATACCTCATATGTCTAGGTAAATTGTTCGGCGGGCGCAGTAGAGGGCTCAGAAGCGAAGGAGCGACAAGGGGATTTTGGAGAGTATGTTTTTCAGAAATGGTTTTTTGGGGGCATGTTGCATTTAGGAAGCCCCTATGGTGCCAGAACAGCAAAAAAAAAAAACACATGGCATACCATTTTGAAAACTAGACCCCTTCAGGAACGTAACAAGGAATTAAGTGAGCCTTAATACCCCACAGGTGTTTCACGACTTTTGCATATGTAAAAAAAATTATAATATTTTCACTAAAATGTGTGTTTCCCCCCAAATTCCACATTTTTGCAAGGGTTAATAGCAGAAAATACCCCCCAAAATTTGTAACCCCATCTCTTCTGAGTATGGAGGAACCCCATAAGTTGACCTGTAGTGCACTACGGGCAAACTAAAATACTCAGAAGAGAAGGAGTCATATTTGGCTTTTTGAGAGCAAATTTTGCTCGGGGGGGCATGTCGCATTTAGGAAGCCCCTATGGTGCCAGGACAGCAAAATAACCTCAACATGGCATACCATTTTGGAAACTAGACCCCTTGAGCAACATAAAAAGGGGTACAGTGAGCATTTACCCCCCCACTGGTGTCTGCCAGATCTTTGGAACAGTGGGCTGTACAAAAATTTTTATTTGCACAGCCCACTGTTCCAAAGATCTGTCAGACACCAGTGGGGTGTAAATTCTCACTGCACCCCTCATTACATTCCGTGAGGGGTGTAGTTTCCAAAATGGGATCACATGTGGGGTATTGTTTTTTTTGCGTTTGTCAAAACCGCTGTAACAATCAGCCACCCCTGTGCAAATCCCCTCAAATGTACATGGTGCACTCTCCCTTCTGGGCCTTGTTGTGCGCCCCCAGAGCACTTTACGCCCACATATGGGGTATCTCCATAGTCGGGATAAACTGCAATACAAATTTTGGGGGGCTTTTTACCCTTTTACCTCTTGTCAAAATGAAAAGTATAGGGCAACACCAGCATGTTAGTGTAAAATTTTTTATTTTTTACACTAACATGCTGGTGTAGACCCCAACTTCCCCTTTTCATAAGGGGTGAAAGGAGAAAAAGCCCCCCAAAATTTGTTAGGCAATTTCTCCCGAGTACGGCGATACCCCATATGTGGCCCTAAACTGTAGCCTTGAAATACGACAGGGCTCCGAAGTGAGAGCGCCATGTGCATTTGAGGCCTGAATTAGGGATTTTGCATAGGGGTGGACATAGGGGTATTCTACGCCTGCGATTCCCAAACAGGGTGCCTCCAGCTGTTGCAAAACTCCCAGCATGCTTGGACAGTCAACGGCTGTCCGGCAATACTGGGAGTTGTTGTTTTGCAACAGCTGGAGGCTCCATTTTGGAAACAGTGGCGTACCAGACGTTTTTTATTTTTATTGGGGAGGGGAGGGGGGCTGTGTAGGGGTATGTGTATATGTAGTGTTTTTTACTTATTTTATTTTGTGTTAGTGTAGTGTAGTGTTTTTAGGGTACAGTCACACGGGCGGGGGATTACAGCGAGTTTCCCGCTGCGAGTTTGAGCTGCCGCGCAAAATTTGCTGCATCGCAAACTTGCAGCCTGATACTCACTGTAAGCCCCCTGCCCATGTGAATGTACCCTGTACATTCACAGGGGGGGGGGGAACCTCCAGCTGTTGCAAAACTACAACTTCCAGCATGCACGGTCTATCAGTGCATGCTGGTAGTTATAGTTTTGCAACAGCTGGAGGCACACGGGTTGGTAAACACTGAGTTAGGAAACAGACAATGTTTTTCAACCAGTGTGCCTCCAGTTGTTGCAAAACCATGACTCCCAGCATGTCCAGGCAGCCGAAGGGCATATTGTGAGTAGTGGTTACGCAACAGCTGGAGGACAACAATTTGGGGACCACTGTGTAGTGGTGTCCAAGCTGTAGCCCTCCAGATGTTGCAAAACTACAACTCCCAGTATGCCAAAACTGTCCAGGCATGCTGGGAGTTGTAGTTCTGCAACATCTGAAGGGCCAGATGTTACAGAACTACAACTCCCAGCATGCCTGGACAGTAAGGGCATGCTTAGGATGTGTAGTTTTGCAACATCTGGAAGGGCACAGTGGTCTCCAAACTGTGGACCTCCAGATGTTGCAAAACTGCAACTCCCAGCATGCCCAGATGCCAAGGGCTGTCTGGGCATGCTGGGAGTTGTAGTTTACAGGGTCCCATTACAGCAATGTATGTCGCTTTACGGCGACGTACATTGCTGTAAATGGCCCGACCGCGGCTGAAGAACCACTCACCTGCCGCCGCCGCCGCCTTCATCGCCAGGATCCGGGTCTTCAGGGACGAGGTAAGTACCGTGGCCGGTCCCCAGCACTCCCCCGTCCCCCGCCACGTCCTCCAGTCTTCCTCCCGTCCTCTCCGGACTTCCAGGGGCCTGGCAGGGCGGGAGGAAGTACCCCCCTCCGATTGGTCGGTAAACTAACCGACGGATCGCAGGGTATAGGAGGAGGTGGCAGGCTTGCCACCTCGCTCCTATACTTTAGCATGGTCCTGGCTGTCTGTGACAGCCGGGATCATGCAAAATTACCTGGCGGTCGGGTCCCAGGGACCCGATCAGCCCGGTATCGCCGCAGATCGCAGGGGCGATTTCCCTAGCGATTTGCGGCGATCGCCGACATGGGGGGCCTACATGGCCCCCCTCGGCATTTGCCCTGGATGCCTGCTGAAGCATTTCAGCAGGCATCCGCTTCCGATCTCTGCCCGGGGCGCGGCAGAGACCGGAGAAACACCAGGACGTACTAGTACGTCCTGGGTCCTTAAAGCCCAGGGTGCCAGGACGTTCTAGTACGTCCTGGGTCCTTAAGAGGTTAAGGACCACTGGCTAGCTATACAGTGGATCATTTTTGGTGCCCCCGATCACCCCCTTAACGACAATGGACATACATTAAATGGGTAATCAACTGGTGCCAGAAAGTTAAACAGATTTGTAAATTACTTCTATTTAAAAATCCTAATCCTTCCAATACTTATCAGCTGCTGTTTGATCCACAGGAAGTTCTTTTCTTTTTGAATGTCTTTTCTGTCTGACCACAGTGCTCTCTGCTCACACCTCTGTTCATATCAGGAACTTTCCAGAGCAGGATAGGTTTGCTATGGGGATTTGCTCCTACTCTGGACAGTTCCTGACATGGACAGAGGTGTCAGCAGAGAGCACTGTGGTCAGACAGAAAAGTAACTCAAAAATAAAATAACTTCCTCTGTAGTATACAGCAGCTGATAAGTTCAGGAAGGATCAACATTTTTAAATAGAAGTAATTTACAAATCTGTCTAACTTTCTGGCACCAGTTGATTTAAAAAAAAAATTCCACAAGAGTACACCCTTTATGTCCAAAGCTGGCTCCCATTGTATAAAGCATGCTCAGGAGTTGAATGCGATTCATACCCGGTTGCTATCAGCAGGTTCCTTTAGATGCCACTGTCAACCTTGACAACGGCAATCTAAAGGGTTAATAGCTGGCCGCATGTCAGCTATTAGCGGCAAACCCCAGCTGCCAAAATCAGCTGGGGGTCACTGTTTATGAAGCATACACCCTTAGCGCCACCATGAAGGATTAGATCTGTCATGGAGGCCTAAAGGGGTTAATATCTGAGTTTTTTTGTTTTGGTTTCTTTGTATGTATGGATAACTTGGGTTGTTACCAACATCTGGTGAACATTTCATGTCAATAGCCCCTTTGGAAATATATTTAGTGAGTCATTGGGACATGTTCAATACTTATTTCACCCTCTGCAGCCCTAAAGACCAAACAGCAAATAAAACTACTTCCAGATAGTTGAAGAAGTCAAACTGTGTTCTTTATTGTTTTGCTAGATAGATAGATAGATAGATAGATAAGCAGGTAGATAGATACTGTAGCTACTACTACTACTTCTAATAATAACAATAATATATATATATATATATATATATATATATATATATATATATATTCCAAATAGAAGCAGCACATCAAGTAGAATCAGGTGATAGTCAGTATGGGGTGCTCGCATAATTGGAGCCTGGGTCCACCGGTTCCTCAATCCAAATAGGTGAAATAGAATGCAGCACACCACTGTTGCCATCAAAACAAATAGATTTATTCCATAGCGTCGGGATAGGAGGTCGAGATAGGAGGACGGGAAAGGAGGAGGGATAGGAGGTCTTAATAGGAGGTCTTAATAGGAGGTCAAGAAAAGAGGTCGAGATAGGAGGACGGGATAGGAGGACAAGATAGGAGGACAGGTTAGGAGGTCGGCATAGGAGGTCGGGATAGGAGGTCGACATAGGAGGTCGGGATAGGAGGTCGAGATAGGAGGTCAAGATAGGAGGATGTGATAGGAGTTCGGGATAGGAGGTCGGGATAGGAAGTTGAGATAGGAGGAGAGGATATGAGGATGGGATAGGAGGTCGGGATAAGAGGTCGAGATAGGAGGTCGAGATAGGAGGACGGGATAAGAGGACGCGATAGGAGGACGCGATAGGAGGTCGGGATAGGAGGTCGAGATAGGAGGACGGGATATGAGGACGGGATATGAGGATGGGATAGGAGGACGGGTTAGGAGGTTGGGATAGGAGGTTGGGGTAGGATGTCGGGATAGGAGGACGGGATAGGAGGACAGGATAGGAGGACGGGATAGGAGGTTAGGATATGAGGTCAGGATAGGAGGTCGGGATAGGAGGACAGGATATGGGGTTGGGATATGACAACAATATATGAGGACGGGATATGAAGTCAAAAGCTTCCTCGTTTGTTGATTTACCTCCCCAACAAGGATTAGGAAGAAAAAACCGGGCAACGCCGGGTACTCAGCTAATAATAATAATCATAATAAAAATATAGTTACAGTGGGGATCAAAAGTTTAGGCACCCCAGGTAAAAAAAAATATTAATGTTCATAAAGCAGCCAAGGAAAGATGGAAAAATCTCCAAAAGGGATAAAATTACGGATTATACATTCTCATAATATGTCAACAAAAGTTAGATTTTATTTCCATCATTTACACTTTCAAAATAACAGAAAACAAAAAAATGGCGTCTGCAAAAGTTTGGGCACCCTGCAGAGTTAATGTCTTGTACTGCCCCCTTTGGAAAGTATCACAGCTTGTAAACGCTTTTTGTAGCCAGCCAAGAGTCTTTCAATTTTTGTTTGATGTATCTTTCCCCATTCTTCCTTACAAAAGTCTTCCGGTTCTTTGAGATTTCTGGGCTGTCTGTCACGCACTGCTCTTTTCAGGTCTATCCATAGATCTTCAATTATGTTGAGGTCAGGAGATTGTGAAGGCCATGGGAAAACCTTCAGTTTACACCTCTTGATGTAATCCTCCGTGGATTTCGAGGTGTGTTTAGGATCATTATCCATTTTTAGAAGCTATCCTCTCTTTAACTTCAGCTTTTTCACAGATGGCATCAAGTTAGTATCCGAATTTTTCTGAAATTTTATTGAATCCATTTTTCCTTCTACTCGTGAGATTTTCCCTGTGCCACTGGCTGCAATACAACCCCAAAGCATGATTCATCCACCCCCATGCTTAACAGTTGGACAGAGGTTCTTTTCATTAAATTCTGTTCCCCTTCTTCTCCAAACGTACCTTTGCTCATTCCGGCCAAAAAGTTAAATTTTAACCTCATTGGTCCACAGAACTTATTTCCAAAATTCATTAGGCTTGTCTATATGTTCATTTGCAAAGTTCAAAAGCTGATTTTTGTGGTGAGGACGTTGAAGAGGTTTTGTTCTGATGACTCTTCCATGAAGACCATATTTGTACAAGTATCTCTTTATAGTGGAATAGTGTACCACAACTCCAGTGTCTGCAAGATCTTTCTGGAGGGATTGTGCAGTCAAACGTGGCTTTTGAATTGTTTTTTTCACAATCCTGTGAGCTGTTCTGTCTGATATTTTCTTGGTCTTCCAGATCTTGCTTTAACTTCCACTGTTCCTGATGACTGCCATTTCTTAATTACATTCCGAACTGAGGATATTGACATCTGAAAACATTTTGCTATCTTCTTATAGCCTTCTCCAGCTTTGTGAGCATCAACTATTTTCAGTTTCAGATAGACAACTGTTTAGAAGAACCCATGGTGCTGATTGTTGGGGCAAGGTCAGATGAGTCTGGGCATTTAAAACTTTTGAGATTGACATCACCTGGTCTTCCCAGATGATGATTGAGAACAATCCATGACACTGACAGGTTTCAGCTTTGCAAAGGGGGCAGTGCATGCTATAAATTCTGCAGGGTGCCCAAACTTTTGCAGATGCCATATTTTTGTTTTCTGTCATTTTGAAAGTGTAAATGATGGAAATAAAATCTAACTTTTGTTGACATATTATAAGAATGTCTAATCTGTAATTTGATGCCTTTTGGAGATTTTTCCATCTTTCTTTGGCTTCTTTATGCACATCAATACAAATTTTTACCTGGGGTGCCCAAACTTTTGATCCCCACTGTAGATGCAATAGATAGATAGATAGATAGATAGATAGATAGATAGATAGATAGATAGATAGATAGAAGCACTTTTTTTTTTTTAAGATACATTTTCATCTATATCATTTCCCTCCAAAAGTAAATGATGCTTGTGATGCTTCCAATAATAAAAGTGAAATACTGTAGTTAAATAATATTACATAGGATAATTTACTTTAGAATATCAGGAGAGCTGTGACTACTTAACTTCTCTTGGATCATCTAGCAATAAAGTGCTTCCCTTTAATCTCTGTTTACAGGAATGTGAGACCTTCTACTGCCAATATTTATGGCTGCCTGCCTATTCCTCTAAAGTGTTTTTGCCTTTTCAGAAATGGAATATACATTTGGCACTTGTAGTATCTGGAGCACAGATGTCATTTCAGAAGACGTGTAAACACGCTATTTGATGAAACAAATTGGATAAATAATTTAACATCTGGCTGTGCCGTCTATCAACCATGGGAGCTGCTCCTATACGGCACTAATCTATCCAATGTATATAATGACATAGCAGTGAATTGGTACATCAATGTAATTCATGGGTGTAATCATACTATTGCCGAGTGCTGTGTAGCCTATAATCTGATTATTATACTGTATCACTGATGACCGCGTGATGATTCCCAGGTAATCGGATAATCTCCAAGCTTTATTTCATTCTTTATTATATTTGCAGCAAAGTGTTTATTTGTTGAAATCCGATAAGAACAAATAGTGATCTGCCAGATGGTTCTGCAACTTGATGTGCTTCCAACTTTAATAATTATTTTCATCTGGAATTTAACAGAATTTGTCACCGTGTAACTCTCCAAACTACTGTAATGTATGCTTAGATAAAGAGACAAAGACATAAATTTCACTCCCTGCAGTAAGCTTACCATCAACCCATGCTCCATATGCTAATGAAGCAGCTATGTATGCTAATGAGGCTTCTAGGAGTCCACTGGACTGAGTCTCCAAGATCAGGAGTCCTGGGGATCAATTACAATACAGATCGATAGCCATCATACTGTGGGGGAGTGAACGAGAATACAGAGATAATAATGACATTGTTGGAATCTGTGTCTCTTCATCTATCAACATATTCTAATAATTTAGGGTATGGAGACAGAGGCCATCAGAAGCAGCCTAAGAGATTTCACTGTTAACAGAACACTGCAAGAGGCAGTAGGAGAGAAACTAAACTAAATGTGTAATAAAAACCTATGAGGACATCATTTTTTTGGCACTATGATAAGTACACAGTAATAAACAAAATGTATTCATAGGTGTCCAGAGCCTTTCAAGAACACGCACTCATGACATTGCTTTAGTTATGTCATTTAAAAAAAAAATAAAACATTCGAATTCAGTATATGTTCATTTTTAAAGGCCCACGGTCTATCTGAGTTTACAAGTCTTGTAAACTGTATTATTTTCTCCAATGTTGCGATCCCAGATACACATAATAAGAAGCTAGCTCCCACCTCCTAAAACACATATCTGCAAGGGTTAACACTTGAATACTTGAAAACTCTTCCTGCAACAAATTTAGAGCTGGCGGTCCTTGTTCTGAAACATCTGCAGTTGCGTAGTTACATCACAATTATTTTTCCAGCTGTCTGGTTTCACGCCATGCGTATTGTCCATTTTGTATGTCTTTTTCATATGATCCTATAATAAAGACTTTTTGATCTATTGCACACACAGCACTGGACAATTTTTTTCTACTTGTATCCAGTTTGGCCAGGTGATTGCCTCTGTGGAGGAGTGAGCTGTCGGTGTCTTTTTACCTGAATATACTCCATTTACTTTAATGCTATGCAGTCAGATACAGCAACAGCATTTAAGGCTGGGTTCACATACTGTATGTCTGATGACCTGCACAGTTTTCCTCCAGCGTGCACTGGAGGGAAACTGATGCTAGAACTGATCCAATTCATTTGAATGGTACAGTTCACAATCATCAGCAGCATCTCAATTTTGGTTGTACACACCGGAGGGCATCAGACAGGGGAACACGTTCTGCGTTCCCCAGACCAGTGCCAGAAACAATGGACGCCGGATGCAATACAGCTGATGTCAACTTGTCATCAGTTGTGGCATCAGTTGCGTCGAGAGCAAGGCTGAGTTCACTTATGCCGGATGCCGCACATATGTGAACCCAGCCTTACTTCCCTTTTCCTGTATTCTCCTCTGCAGAGCAAGACTTGCTTTGAGGCATGGGGCTAGATACATTGCTGCTCTGCTGCTCAATATTTTAATGCTCTGCAGCTGAGCATTAAAATATTGTCCTTTTGATTTATTTGGTACCATTACTGCACATTTCTTTACTAATCAGGGCAGGTTACTGTAAAACCAAAATCTGTACACATGGAAAAGGTGTGGCCCCGACATACCATAATTTCAACATGCGATGGCCTCTCAGATGCCATCGCATGTTGAAGGCAGCATCAACATATGATGCTTTTGTATTTCGGGGCATCATATAAATGGCTATCCGGCAGCACTGACTGCTTCAGCTGCAGTCGGATAGCCGTTTACGGTGCCCCGTGTGCTCCAGTGATGGTCTCCTACCTGTCCCCGGGGCTCTGGAGTGTCCTCTTCGGGATCCCCTCCATCGCCGGCGCTCTCCATCGTTGTCATCACGACGTGAGAGCGACGTTCCCGGCCAGCAGAGATATCCCAGAGCGGCGGGGACATCACAGGGACGTGGCGACAGCGATGGATCCAGGGCAGCGGTGACGAGCGGTGATGGTCCGGAGCGGCGGGGACAGGTGAGTACAACTTCCTATACTTTACATTGCACGGATCCCTCAACATACAATGGTTTCAACAAACGATGGTTCATTTGGAACGGATTACCATCGTATGTTGGGGGACCACTGAATATCTTTGGGGGGGGGGAAAGGGGCAGGCACAGAGGGGATTATTACTTTGGAATAACAAAGGGGGTTTCATTTTGGGGCACAAAGAAGGGCACTGTTATTATGGGGAACAGAGGAGGCATTCTTATTTTGTGTTGGACACAGTGGGAAAATTATTACTGTGTAGGGCACAAAAGAGGGCACTAGAACTGCATGTAGCATAAAGGGGACACTATCAATATCTGAGGGCACTAGGATGGAATTTGTATATTGGAAATAATGAGTCGTGGTTAGAAGAAGTCCCTATGGTGGTTTGAACTCGGAGAGAAAAAAAGGATAGGCAAATAACTACAATCAGAGAAGATGCCACTAGAGGTAACAATTGTGATCACTTTTCACTGTGTAAAACTGTTATCTGGCCATTATTTAGAGGTATACTACCATGCAAAAGAGCTGAGCCTCTTTATTCCTGTATGTTCCTCGCAGGAGGTTTTTTAAATTGATAATGGATCCAGCATGTCACCCAGTCAGGGCTATATGCCCAGCAGAGGTGAGTGGAATAATTTTTAGGGTCCCATCCGAAGTGAGGCCACCTCCGCGAGGTGGATGGGGGACACATTTTGATTATAAAGTACACTGAGTATCCATTTTTTCTTACCAAGAATGTTGCTGCAACCTTTTATTTTTATACTTTGTATTTGCTACAGCAGTGTGCACCCGTGTATTAGGTAGTTGTGCTGGCTATTTTTGTGGGTTTTTTTTTGCAAACATATTGTGTGTGTACGTGAGGTGCAACTTTATCAACCTTGTATATGGCATTTTTAACTAAAGGGTGGGCCATTTATATGGATACACCTTGATAAAATGGGAATGGTTGGTGATATTAACTTCCTATTTGTGGCACATTAGTATATGTGAGGGAGGAAATTTTTCAAGATGGGAGGTGACCATGGCGGCCATTTTGAAGTCGGACATTTTGAATCTAACTTTTGTTTTTTCAATAGGAAGAGGGTCATGTGACACATCAAACTTATTGGGAATTTCACAAGAAAAACAATGATGTGCTTGGTTTTTACAAGTTTCTGACCACTTATGAAATGTGTTCAATGTGCTGCCCATTGTGTTGGATTGTCAATGCAACCCTCTTCTCACACTCTTCACACACTGATAGCAACACCGCAGGAGAAATGCTAGCACAGGCTTCCAGTATCTGTAGTTTCAGGTGCTGCACATCTTGTATCTTCACAGCATAGACAATTGCCTTCACATGACCCAAAGATAAAAGTCTAAGGGGGTCAGAATGGGAGACCTTGGGGGCCATTCAACTGGCCCACGACGACCAATCCACTTTCCAGGAAACTGTTCATCTAGGAATGCTCGGACCTGACACCCATAATGCGGTGGTGCACCATCTTGCTGGAAAAACTCAGGGAACGTGCCAGCTTAAAAAGAGGGAAACACATCATCATGTAGCAATTTTGCATATCCTGTGGCCTTGAGGTTTCCATTGATGAAGAAGGGCCCCACTATCTTTGTACCCCATATACCACACCATACCATCATTTTTTGTGTTCCAACAGTCTTGGAGGGATCTATCCAATGTGGGTTAGTGTCAACAAATGTGGGTTTGTTTGTTAACTTCACCATTCACATAAAAGTTTGCCTCATCACTGAACAAAATCTTCTGTGTAAACTGAGGGTCCTATTCCAATTTTTGTTTTCCCCATTCTGCAAATTCAGTGCGCCGATCTGGGTCATCCTCGTTAAGATGCTGCAGTAGCTGGATTGTGTACGGGTTCCATTTGTGAGTAGCTAATATCTGTCGAAGGGATGTTCAACTAATGCCCCTCTCCAGTGACATGCGGCGAGTGCTACGCTGCAGGCTCTTGCTGAATGAAGCTAGGACAGCCAATGATGTTTCTTCATTAGTGAAAGATTTCATGTGTCTACATTTTGGCAAATCCAACGCTGAACCAGTTTCATGAAACTTAGCAAGCAGTTTGCTAACTGTAGAATGGGAGATGGGTGGTGTCGTAGAGTGTCTTGCATTGAAATCTGCTGCAATGACCCGGTTATTTCAAAGTTTCACAGTGTCACTTGACCCTCTTCCTATTGAAAAAAACAAAAGTTGGATTCAAAATGGCCGACTTCAAAATGGCCACCATGGTCACCACCCATGTTTAAAAGTTTCCCCCCTCACATATACTAATGTGCCACAAACAGGAAGTTAATATCACCAACCATTCCCATTTTATTAAGGTGCATCCATATAAATGGCCCACCCTGTAGATTTAACTCTAATAGTTGTTTCTGAGCTAGTGGGTACACCATAGCCTTAACAATGACTCTCTTATACTACCTGGACACAGAAGAGGGAACCCTGTTAATCTATATCTTCATACAAACCCTCAGAAGCAGCATTTGCATGGATCAGAACTGAGCAGTATAAGCCATGATTTAAATGGGCACTGTCAGAGTAAATATGTTATTCATCTTGGCAAAACATTAACCTTTCTAACATACTTTATAAAAAAAAAAAAAATGCATCTCCTTTTTATAGAAATGATGGTTTATAATAAAAAAAAGACCACTATGGGTCTCCATAACTTCCAGAACATAATCCTGTCCAACTGCATCATTTTTGTCCCAGCCAAAGCACAGGCTGGGGTAAAGTCTAGTAAGTGAGGGTGGGACTAGCACTCCTATGTGCTCACTTCTGTCCTATTTATTAGATTAATGTCTGAAAACAGAGAGGAGGGGGCTACAAAGCAGCCTGCAGTGATTGGATGAAGAGATCCAGCAAAGTACAGCAGACTTGAGAGGAAGTGAATGCATGGTGAGTGGGGGGCTCAGTGCTTGCCTCAGACATGCCCCTTCCTGAGCAGTGGATGTCAGAAGGGGAGAGCAATGGAGCAGAGGGATTTGTGAGCCAAATTCAGAAGCTAGACACATAATAAAGACATGGAAATAATCTGCATGACCTAATGAGCGACAAATAAAAGCATTATTTATTTATTTATTTTTTCTGTGATATGACTGGTACACTTTAAAACCTGTAGTGAGAACAGTAAGTTCCGGAGACTTATATAGACTCTTTGCAGTCTCTATTTGCTTTTGGCTTTCTCTACTCCCCTCTTTTCCTCTCCATAGACTTGTATGGGCAACAAGTTACCTAATCCCTCAGCGTGCTGTTGGCCCATCTTGCGCTTAGAAGATGGGCCAACAGTGCGCTTAGAAGCCGGTAACCGAGTACGGCTCCCCACCACTGCGGGTGCGCACGAGGACTGAGCGAGGCGGCGAACTGTCTAAATAAGATCACAGGATCCGGCCGGACAGTATCTGCTGTGCTTTTTTCCCCACAAAGAAGTGAGGCGCTCTGATTTATGTGCCAATATTGTCCATAGCAGGGGCTGTGTAGTATCAACAGCCCCTGCCTACATTTCTTTACAGGTGTTGGAGACAAATGGTCTCACCTATATGTATTCCTTTAACCCCTGAGGAAGTCCCCCCTATAAAGAGGGATGGAAACGCGTCGGGTTTGTTGGGACATGGTTATTACACACCTTGGTTTATTACAGGCACTATATTAACAGTTAGTATATGGTATGTGTTATTGAGTGGACAAATGCTACAATTGGTCCACCACTGCTCACAGATACATGTTTAAGTCATTTTATGATTATATTAAAAGTTATATTTTATTCACTTCCCTTAATTTCTAATATCTTAGTGACTGGAAGTTATCCTAAATTGGGGAATAGATACCCGTATCTTGTCTATATTACTCTATACCATCTTGCAAAGGCAAGACAGAATTGAGCTGTTTATTACGAAGTTTCTTACATTTCTTTCTATCATTGATTTATGTAAAGTTGAAACAACATTGTTCATTTTAAGCGAGACCCAATGATGCAGCTGGAAGTTGTGGACAGTGGAGAGTAGTTGACGCTTTCTGCCGCTGATTCCCATTAAATACACATAAATGTAGTTTATCCGTATGATTGTAAAATCTATATGGTAACTAGTGTCCCCTGAGGAAACCCACACAAGCAGTACAGGATATTGGATGTAGCTATAAGATTTGAGGACTGTCAATCTACCCACAGTATAATCTCCAGGGAGTCTTCTAAGGAGGTTCTCTGGGGTTAGCAGCAGATCATTTGCCACATCTTTTTGATTTCACTCCCTCCGTCTCTTCTGGATGTAAAATGCCTCACAGTAAGTAAAAAAAGACTGGATATGAACCCTGTTCTACATATTTTTCCAAGAGTAGCAATTAAGTAAAGGCGATTTAGTTTATCATTACAGGAATGTATCTGGAGGACATAATAAATTGGAACTATATTCAGAACCACTTCCAACCAGTGTTTATCAATCTACTCCCAAAATATATATATATATATATATATATATATATATATATATATATATATATATATATATATAGAGCTTAAACCATTACTAAGGCTAAAATATATAGAACATAACGATATAATATATAGCCTCACTAAGCATCTTGTTGTGTATTAGCAATGCATTTGAAGAACCTTCTGAATAATTTAAGCTTTAGGCAAAGCATACAGTGTAACATCTTTACTGAGACTTAAGCTAGTGATGCATTAATATTCAAAGTTCACATATTTAAACCCTTGGGTAATGCTCCAGATTTAATGGCTGCAGTTTATCTTCTTACATACAGTTTTAAGGATAGTGAGTAAATTGCTCCAGCCATTGACATTTTGGGTCCGGTTAAGGAACTGATTGAGGAAAAACATTGATCAGTTGTACCTTGATCTATAAATATTAACCATGTATGTGATTAAATTATCCAATAACTGTTTAAGTACTAAATAAAGTATGACCAAAATGTGTATTCGTAGTCAATTGCCCACTAAATAGGGTTTGTCAACATGTAATGAAATAGCATTTTGCTAAAATATGCCATTAAGGTATACCTGTGACTTGATATGTCAAAAGTTTTAATCAGTCAGGGTTCCAGTGCTAAGACCCATAATGATCTGGAAAACAAGCCTGGAGAAGAGGGCAGAATGGTTGTTTAATCTTTTCCTCGCTGCTTCATTAATAGCCTATAGAGCAGAGAGACAGAGATTGCCACATGCCTGGAAATGAACAGCAATGCCCCTCACTTCTCCGGGCTCGTTCTCCTGATCAGCATGGATCTCAGCACTGGCCAAAACTTTTGACTTCTCCCTGTTACATGTCATAAGTTTTCCTAATTGACAGTGCCCACCATGGGAACATAGCCATAGGAGGTCAACAGTACTTTAAAAGGAATGTGTCCCCTAGTGTTTCTTTTTTTTTTTTTTTTTTTTTTTTTAACTTATTAGAGGCAGGTACTGAAAAATAGAACTTGAAGCTCCTGGGCCCTTATAAAAAATTAAAAAAAAAACTGTAACAGGACCCCCAACTATAATGGGTTATAACGGCTTATTCCAGCCATAGTCCCCCTCATTAACAGCCATAAATGATATTAATCTTTTTTTTTTCTTTCACTTTTCCCTCTTATGAAGTGTTAAAATTTGATAGTTATTGAATTGTATTTTTAATCTTGTTCTGTATCGAGCTTTGTAGTTATAAAAATATTAAATAAAAAAGAAATAAAACTAAAACACCTAATGCTGCATTCACACAACAGAAATTCCGCCTATCTGCATGATTTCTGCATTCTGCATTTCTGCATTCTGCATTTTCTTAACACTTGCGGAATTAGTGCAGAATTAGTGCGGAAATTTCCACAGAAATTACGCATGATCCTGCGTGATTCCACATCTCTCTTTATAAGAGATGAGCAAGCCGGCCAGCCAAGCCTGGGCCACCTGGATGGCCAAATTTGAATTAATTTTAATGGTTTCTCAACATGCTGGTGTACAGGCTACTACAATTTCCTCCAGTAAACCACTGTGACACGTTGAAGGTTGCTATTGCAACCTCCCTCCCTTCAGCCAGCCAGGCCTGGGTCACCTGGCTGGTCAAATTTGAATACATTTTAAAGGTGTCTCAACCTGCTGCTTTAAACAGACTACTACGACATCCTGCAGTATGCCACTATGTTCTGCTTTTAGTTTCAGCCAGGTCTATGCATACACTACCCATGCATGTCAACATCACCAGTCCAGGAACCATATAATTGAATTTTTATTTTTATAAAAAAAATTAAAAAACTTCATTAAAACATTTTCAAATTTAATTTAAAAATCACCACCTTCCTGCTACTACCAGTCCTCCATCTTACACTATTGACATATTAACATAAATCCACCATCTCAATGCTGTATGCTAGTAACATCAGTCTGCCACCACCTGCTGTACGCTGGATACTACTAGAAACACCAATCCACCATCATACTACTTCCAGTTAGCCTACACATACACAACCCATCATTGACAAAAAAAAGTGATCATTTTTTAGCATGCTTGGAAAGAGCCACTGTGTTTTCCCATGCCTCCATGTGCATATTAACCCCTTAAGGACGCAGGACGTAAATGTACGTCCTGGTGAGGTGGTACTTAACGCACCAGGACGAACATTTACGTCCTAAGCATAACCACGGGCATCGGAGCGATGCCCGTGTCATGCGCGGCTGATCCCGGCTGCTAATCGCAGCCAGGGACCCGCCGGCAATGGCCGACGCCCGCGATCTCGCGGGCGTCCGCCATTAACCCCTCAGGTGCCGGGATCAATACAGATCCCGGCATCTGCGGCAGTTCGCGATTAAAATGAACGATCGGATCGCCCGCAGCGCTGCTGCGGGGATCCGATCATTCATAACGCCGCACGGAGGTCCCCTCACCTTCCTCCGTGCGGCTCCCGGCGTCTCCTGTTCTGGTCTGTGATCGAGCAGACCAGAGCAGAAGATGACCGATAATACTGATCTGTTCTATGTCCTATACATAGAACAGATCAGTATTAGCAATCATGGTATTGCTATGAATAGTCCCCTATGGGGACTATTCAAGTGTAAAAAAAAATGTAAAAGTAAAAGTAAAAAAAAAGTGAAAAATCCCCTCCCCCAATAAAAAAGTAAAACGTCCGTTTTTTCCTATTTTACCCCCAAAAAGCGTAAAAAACATTTTTTATAGACATATTTGGTATCGCCGCGTGCGTAAATGTCCGAACTATTAAAATAAAATGTTAATGATCCCGTACGGTGAACGGCGTGTACGAAAAAAAAATTAAAAAGTCCAAAATTCCTACTTTTTTAATACATTTTATTAAAAAAAATTATAAAAAATGTATTAAAAGTTTTTTATATGCAAATGTGGTATCAAAAAAAAGTACAGATCATGGCGCAAAAAATGAGCCCCCATACCGCCGCTTATACGGAAAAATAAAAAAGTTATAGGTCATCAAAATAAAGGGATTATAAACATACTAATTTGGTTTAAAAGTTTGTGATTTTTTTTAAGCGCAACAATAATATAAAAGTATATAATAATGGGTATCATTTTAATCGTATTGACCCCCAGAATAAAGAACACATGTCATTTTTACCAGAAATTGTACGGCATGAAAACAAAACCTTCCAAAATTAGCAAAATTGCGTTTTTCGTTTTAATTTCCCCACAAAAATAGTGTTTTTTGGTTGCGCCATACATTTTATGATATAATGAGTGATGTCATTACAAAGGACAAATGGTCGCGCAAAAAACAAGCCCTCATACTAGTCTGTGGATGAAAATATAAAAGAGTTATGATTTTTAGAAGGCGAGGAGGAAAAAATGAAAACTTAAAAATTAAATTGTCTGAGTCCTTAAGGCCAAAATGGGCTGAGTCCTTAAGGGGTTAATACTGGCAGGCATCTACCAACAACCAGGGATACTTTATGCAACTATTTTGGTGTGAAAAAGCCTAAAAAATGGGCAAGCTTGATATAGTTACCTTGGGTTACTGCACTTCGCCATAACTGAGCCTTAACCCCTTAACGACACATGGTGTAAATGTATGTCCTGGTGCCGTGGTATTTAACGCACCAGGACGTACATTTACATCCTGTACATGACCGCGTGCACAGGAGTGTAAAAAAAAAAATATTTTTAAAAAGAAAAAATTTGACAAATCCCCTCCCCCAGTAAAAATGTAAATTGTCCCTTTTTCCCATTTTACCCCCAAAAAGTATATAAAAAAATGTATAAACATATTTGGTATCACCGCATGCATAAATGTCCAAACTATCAAGATATAATGTTATTGATCCTGTATGGTTAAACGTTTAAAAAAAAAGTCCAAAATTGCTGCTTTTTTGTCACATAATATTAAAAAAATATAAATAAATTAATTAAAAGTTTAATATATGCAAATGTTTTTTGCAAATGCAAAAAAGTACAGATCACGGCGCAAAAAATGAGCCCTCATACCACCACTTATACAGAAATATTAAAAAGTTATAGGTTGTTAAAATAGAGGGATTTTAAACACACTAATTTGGTAAAAAAGTTTGAGATTTTTAAAGTGGTACAATAATAGAAAGGTATGGAATCATGAGTATCATTTTAATTGTATTGACCCACAGAATAAATAAACATGTTAAATAAACATCGTAAATTGTACAGCGTGAAAACAAAACCTTCCAAAATTTGCCAAATTGTGGATTTCTTTTCAATTTCCCCATAGAAATCATATTTTTTTTATTTCGCCATACATTTTATGGTAAAATGAGTAATGTCATTAAAAAGTACAACTGATCGCACAAAAAACAAGCCCTCATATTTGTCTGCGGATGGAAATATAAAAGAGTTATGATTTTTTGAAGCTGAGGAGGAAAAAACGAAAAATAAAAAATAAAATTGTCTGCGTCCTTAAGGCCAAAATTGGCTGTGTCCTTAAGGGGTTAAAAACACTTGAAACAGTGTTACACATGGGTTTAGAGGTGTTAGTCAGTGTTATAAATATGTTGAGGGGCTTATTTCAATGGTTCGAGTCGAACTGAGCTGAACTTTTCAAAAAGTTCAGCTCAACTTTAGACTTTATTTAATTGAACGGTCAAAGTTCGTGCAGATTCCACACGGAATCTGCATGCATTCCACATGCATTCCACGCGAATACCAGACTTACATCTTTCCAGGCCGCGGAAATCGGGATTTCTGCATCAATCATTCCGCAGCAGAAATTCTGCTGTGTGAATGACATCGCGGAATCCCATTAAAGTTAATGGGCAATAAATGATATAAAGTGGAATTAAATAAAGTGGAATTCATGCAGAAAATTCATGCGTAATTCCACACTGATTTTCCGTCATGTCAACGCAGCCTAAGGGTGCATTCACACGTGCATATCTTTGCTGCAGATCTAAATCTGTTAAATCTGCTGAACCAAATCTGATGCAGATCCACAGCAGAAAATTTGCACGTGTGAACACACCCTAAGGGCGGATTTTTTTTTAAGCCAATGGACAGCAAAATCTGCTGAAGCAAATCTGCAGCAGAAAATCTGCTCGTATGAATGAGCACTAAGGCTAAGTTTCTACTTGGTTTTTGTTTAAAGTCCCATGCAAATCAATGGGTATGTTCTCACATAACTTCTGTTCGGCTGGAGATATTTCAATACCTGGTTCACATATTACAGGTCGGGATAGGAGGAAGGCATAGGAGGATGGGATAGGAGGTCGGGATAGGAGGATGGGATAGGAGGTTGAGATAGGAGGTCAAGATTGGAGGACGGGATTGTCGGGATAGGAGGTCGCGATATGAGGACGGTATATGAGGACGGTATATGAGGTGGAGATAGGAGGACGGGATAGGAGGTCAGGATAGGAGGTCGAGATAGGAGGTTGGGATAGGAGGTCGGGATAGGAGGACGGGATAGGAGGTCAGGATAGAGGTTGGGATAGGAGGTCGGGATAGGAGGATGGGATAGGAGGTCGAGATAGGAGGACGGGATAGGAGGTTGAGATAGGAGGACGGGATAGAAGGACGGGATAGGAGGTCGAGATAGGAGGTCGGCACAGGAGGTTGAGATAGGAGAATGGGATAGGAGGTCGGGATAGGAGGTCGAGATAGGAGGACGGGATAGGAGGATGGGATAGGAGGTCAGGATAGGAGGTCGGGATAGGAGGATGGGATAGGAGGTCGGGATAGGAGGATGGGATAGGAGGTCAGGATAGGAGGTCGGGTTAGGAGGATGGGATAGGAGGACGGGATAGGAGATCGGGATAGGAGATCGGTATAGGAAGTTGAGATAGGAGGTCGAGATAGGAGGTCGAGATAGGAGGACAGGATAGGAGGACTGGATAGGAGGTCGGGATAGGAGGTTGGGGCATGAGGAAGGGATATGGAGTTGGGATATGACAACAATATATGGGGATGGGATTTGAAGTCAAAAGCTTCCTTCTTTGTTGATTTTCCTCCCCAACAAGGATGAGGAAGGAAAAACCAGGCAATGCTGGGTACTCAGCTAGTTTTTAATAAAGTATGTGTTTCACTTTTTTTCTCTCTTTTTTGACATTTTTTAGGTAATACTACGACTCACAGTATGGAACACACTGTTCCATGATGGGAGTAGTAGTAACTGTACTAATATTGCCCGATGCAATCGTCCATAATATAGCAGAGATATACAGCGCTCACATCTCTGCACTATACTCCGGCCGGCCAGTGATGTGAATATAACATCACTCATTCATATTTTCCGCCCATAGTGGGGATTGGCTGGATGGTTGCAGCCAATCACAGCTCTCAGCAGGAAATATGAATGAGTGATGTTCTATTCGTATCACTGACCAGAGTACAGGGCAGAGATGCGAACGCTGTATTGAGCCGCTCATCATCTCTGCAATAGATAGGACGATCACATAGTTACATAGTTAGTACGGTCGAAAAGAGACATATGTCCATCAAGTTCAACCAGGGAATTGAAGGGTAGGGGTGTGGCGCGATATTGGGGAAGGGTTGGGATTTTATATTTCTTCATAAGCATTAATGTTATTTTGTTCCAGGAATGTATCTAATCCTGTTTTAAAGCTGTAAATTTTTCCTGCTGTGACCAGTTCCTGAGGTAGACTGTTCCATAAGTTCACAGTTCTCATGGTAAAGAAAGCGTGTCGCCCCTTGAGACTAAACTTTTTCTTCTCCAGACGGTGGGAGTGCCCCCTCGTCCTTTGGGGGGTTTAACCTGGAACAGTTTTTTTCCATATTTTTTGTATGGGCCATTAATATACTTATATACATTTATCATATCCCCCCTTAAACGTCTCTTCTCAAGACTAAACAATTGTAACTCCTTTAATCGCTCCTCATAGCTAAGATGTATGCCCCATATTAGTTTAGTCGCACGTCTCTGCACCCTTTCCAGCTCCGCAGTGTCCCTTTTATGGACTGATGCCCAAAACTGAACAGCATATTCCAGGTGAGGCCGTACCAATGCTTTATAAAGGGGGAGAATTATGTCCCTGTCCCTCGAGTCCATGCCTGCCGGCCTTGGAAGCAGCAGCCTGACATTGCATGCTATTCTGTAGTCTGTGATCTACAAGTACACCCAGATCCTTCTCTACCAGTGACTCTGCCAGTTTAATCCCCCCTAAGACATACGATGCATGCAGGTTATTAGTACCCAGATGCATAACTTTACATTTATCCACATTGAACCTCATTTGCCAAGTGGATGCCCCGATACTTAGTCTATCCAAGTCATCTTGCAACCTATACACCTCCTCTATAGACTGTACCGTAGTACAAAGCTTGGTGTCATCTGCAAAGATAGAAACAGAGCTGTTAATACCATCCTCTATATCATTGATAAATAAATTAAACAACAGCGGGCCCAGTACACCACTAATAACCGGGGACCAATCAGAGTACGAATCATTGACCACCACTCTCTGGGTACGATCCATGAGCCAGTGTTCAATCCAGTTACAAACTAAAATTTTAAAACCCAAAGACCTTAACTTACCTGTCAGACGTCTATGAGGGACAGTATCAAACACTTTAGCAAAATCCAGAAACACTATATCCACAACCATTCCTCTGTCAAGGCTTCTACTCACCTCTTCATAAAAGCAAATTAGATTGGTTTTACAACTTCTATCCTTAGTAAACCCATGCTGGCTATCACTTATAATACAATTATCCCCTTTGTATTCCTGTATTTAATCCCTTATAAGTCCTTCAAACAATTTACCCACAATGCACGTTAAACTTACCGGTCTATAGTTTCCTGGGGAAGACCTAGCCTTGCGCCAGTCCCTTGGCACAATACCAGACACCAGAGAATCTCTAAATATCATGAACAGGGGTACAGATATTACTGAACTTACCTCTCTAAGAACTCTTGGGTGTAGTCCATCTGGCCCTGGAGATTTGCTTACATTTATATTACTTAACTTACCTTGTACCATCTCTACATTAAGCCAGTTCAGTACATTACATGATGTGTTACCAGCACTGACCTGTCCAATGTCAGCTCCTCCTTCTTCCCTAGTATATACAGAACTAAAGAACCCATTCAGTAGCTCCGCCTTCTCTTGATCGCCCATGACAACCTCCCCATTATCATTATTAAGGTGTCCTACATGCTCTGTCCTTGGTTTTTTTGCATTTATATATTTAAAAAATTATTTAGGATTAGTTTTGCTTTCTTTGGCCACCTGTCTCTCATTTTGAATTTTTGCTGTTTTTATTACATTTTTACAGATTTTATTAAGCTCTTTGTACTGTTTAAATGTTATAGCTGACCCATCATATTTGTATTTTTTGAAGGCAATTTTTTGTTGTTTATTGCTCTTTTAACATCATTTGTCAGCCATGTAGGATTTAATTTTAATCGTTTATATATGTTCCCCTTTGGTATATCTTTAACTGTATAGTTATTTAGAGTTGATTTAAAGATGTCCCATTTACCTTCTGTATCAGTATTTGAGAACACCTCCCCCTAGTCTATGTCCTGTAGTTCAGCTCCCAGCCCAGGGAAGTTTGCCTTTATAAAGTTATATGTTTTTGCCTTCCCCGCCTGTCTTTGTTTTCTACATTTTAAGTCAAAAGTAATTATATTGTGGTCGCTATTACCAAGGTTTTCCCTCACAGTTGCATTACCAACTAGCTCTGCGTTATTGGAAATGATCAGATCCAACAAGGCATCACTTCTTGTTGGGTCCTCCACAAACTGGCCCATAAAATTATGATGCAATAAATTTAGGAATTGTCGCCCCTTTGTAGTTTTAGCCAACCCCGGACCCCAATCTATATCTGGATAGTTAAAATCTCCCATTATTACCACTGTGGCCCTCTCTATTTGTTTATGCAGCCGACCTTCTATCTCTTCAGTGATATTAGGGGGTCTGTAGATTACACCAAGTATAATTTTTTCAGTATTTCCCTCCTTTTGTAATTCTACCCACAGTGATTCCACATCCTCAGAATCATCACACACTATCACACTGACTTTCATACCACTTCTAACATACAGACAGACTCCACCACCTTTTCTGTTCATTCTATCTTTGCGAAACAATGTAAACCCCTGCAGATTGACAGCCCAGTCATGCGAGGAGTCCAGCCATGTCTCAGTGACCCCAACTATATCAATATGTTCCTCCAGTATCAAGGCCTCAAGCTCCCCAATTTTATTTGCTAGGCTTCTTGCATGTGTGAACATACACTTTACATTTCCATCCTTTATGTTATTGGGGTTAATGGGATTCAAGGGTGTAAGTTTTATTTTCCTATGAAGCCTATTCCTATTAACTATTCTAACCCCTCCCTCCGCTCCACCCCTAGGTACATTTATAATTCCCACCTCTCTATCTACACTATCTCCCCCCTCTTTGCTGTAGGTTCCCTCCCCCCAAGTCCCTAGTTTAAACACTCCTCCACCCTTCTAGCCATCTTCTCCCCAAGCACCATGCACCCATTGAGGTGCAACCCGTCCCTACGGTAGAGCCGGTAACCGACAGCGAAGTCAGCCCAGTTCTCCATGAACCCAAACCCTTCCTTCCTACACCAGCTTCTGAGCCACTTGTTTACCTCCCTGATCTCCCGCTGCCTCTCTGGAGTGGCTCGTGGTACTGGTAGTATTTCAGAAAATACTACCTTGGAGGTTCTTGCCTTAAGCTTGCTGCCTAAGTCCCTGAAATAATTTTTAAGGACACTCCACCTACCTCTTACTTTGTCATTGGTGCCAATATGCACCATGACTGCTGGGTCCTCTCCAGCCCCGCCCAGCAACCTGTCAAACCGATCCGCGATGTGCCGAACTCGTGCGCCAGGCAGACAACACACTGTTCGGCGATCCCGGTCTTTGTGACAGATCGCCCTGTCTGCCCACTAATAATTGAGTCCCCCACCACTAGTACATGTCTGGCCTGCCCTGTACTCCTCCCTCCCTCCTTACTGGAGCAGACACCCCCCTGGCGGTCAGAGGCAGTATCCTGCTGCAGTTCTGCTAGCTCTGAAATGGCATCCCCCTCATCTGCCAAGCGGGCAAACTTGTTGGGGTGTGCCAGTTCAGGACTAGCCTCCCTGACACTTTTTCCCCTACCCCGCTTTCTAACTGTAACTCAGCTAACTGCCTGACTGTCCTGCAACTCCGTCCCACTGTCCTCCCCCACCTCTACTCCCGAGAGTGCCTGCTCAGTGAGCAGGAGACTCCTCTCCATGTTGTTAATGCTTCTCATTGTTGCCAGTCGCCCCTCTAGATGAAGGATCTGGGCTTCGAAATGAACAACTAGCACACATCTCGCACAACAATATGCACCCTCAAACTGTTGTTCAAGGATTACATACATTGAACAGGATGTACATTGGACTGCATTTTCCAACATGGAGGCCATCTAGTTATGGGGATTTCACAAATGTATAGGCAAAAACAGACAGTCAAAATTACACTTCAAATTTTTTGTAGACCTTGTGGGTTCAGAAATTAACACTCACAGCGATCTCAACCTCCTGCTTTCAAACTCCTGTTTTTGAAACTCCTCTTTCACGCCCCCTCTTACACAGCAACACTCTTCCAGCCAATCACAACTCTCTATGGGAAATATGAATAGGTGTATATATACGTCAGTGCAGGGGACCATAGAAGAGCGGCCGGCCGCATCTATACATTATACAGGAGGATCACAGCGGGTGTCAAGAGTGATACCCGCTGTGATTTTTCCTTAATTACAGGTACTACTACTACGATCATGGAGCGCACCATGTCCCATGTTGGGAGTTGTAGTACCTGCAGTTAAGGAAAGATCACAATGGATGTCACTCCTGACACCCGCTGTGATCCTCCTGTATAATGTATAGATGCGGCCGGCACTGACGTATCTATACACCTATTCATATTTCCCATAGAGAGTTGTGATTGGCTGGAACCATCTGGCCACTCACAGCTCTGTGGGAAATAAGAATAGGTGTATATATACGGCAGTGCAGGGGACCATAGAAGAGCGGCCGGCCGCATCTATACATTATCCAGGAGGATCGCAACGGAACCCGGGGCGATCTGTCAATTAGTACAAATACTACTACTACTTTTTAAAGAATAAAAAGTTAATAACACACACACACACCACATTGTTTTTTTATTATTGGCAACATTTTTAGTGGCCTGCCCGCCCACATAAATGGATCCCTGTTTAAAATTGATAAAAATTTTGTTATAAAAAAGATACATTTCGTTAAATACAATATTTTCCATCACTACTGTATCTTTTTTATTATTTTTTTTTAATGGTACCCTACGAAATTTTATTAAAAAGGGATCTCCATCACTTTTTTGGATCGCTAAAGTCCAAAAGAGAATAAAAACCACCTGAAAAAATGCCAAAATTAACCCCTTCCCGCTATTGGACGTATGCATACGTCCAGGCGAATTACACGTTCGCGCAAATGGACGTATGCATACGTCCAAGCGATCTCCTGCTCTGCCGCGGGCAGCGCAGGAGATCGCGGGTGGGACTCAGCTGACAATCACAGCCGGAGTCCCACCGCAGCTGCCGGGGCCGCGATCGCGCCGGTCCCGGCAGCATTAACTCCATAGATGCCGTGATCAGTTCTGATCACGGCATCTACGGTGTTTGCAGGTGGAGCGCTCTCCCCCTGCCCATCAATCGCGGCGCCGCGATAAAATAAGGGGGATCGGGGGTGTCCAAGACACCCTCGATCCCCCTTGAAGAGATAGGAGTGAGGTGGCAGGGTTGCCACCCCTCCTATCCCTGCTATTGATCGGCGGAGCGGCCGACCAATAGCAGACTGGGAGCGGGGGGGTTAAAGTTCGGTTCCCCCCGCTATGCCCACCCATCGGTGTCCGGGCACAGCGGGGGGAACCGTGTAATAGCGGCGGCGGCAGCGGCGGTCACTTACCCGGCGGCGGCGGCTGTGATCATGGCGGCGGTGGAGGTAAGTATGACGCCGCGTGTGCAGAGTCTGTTGCCTAGCAACATCTGCAGGGCGACAGTTTAGAGAGTGGTCTCTAAACTGTCGCCCTCCAGATGTTGCAAAACTACAACTCCCACCATGCCTTGACAGATGTTTGCTGTGTTGGCATGCTGGGAGTTGTAGTTTTGCAAGATTTAGAGGGGTTCAGGCTGGAGATCACTGACAGTGGTCTCTAAACTGTAGCCCTCCAGATATTACAAAACTACAACTCCCAGCATGCCCAGACAGCAGTTTGCTGTCTTAGCATGCTGAGATTTGTAGTTTTGCAACATCTGGAGGGCCACAGTTTAGAGACCACTGTCAGTGATCTCCAGCCTGAACCCCTCTAAATCTTGCAAAACTACAACTCCCAGCATTCAGGAACAGCAAATGGCTGTCTCGGCATGCTGGGAGTTGTACTTGCGTGCCTCCAGCTGTTGCATAACTACATCTCCCAGCATTCCCTTTGGCAATCAGTACATGCTGAGAGTTGTAGTTCTGCAACAGCTGGAGGCACACTGGTTGGGAAATACCGAGTTAAGTAATAGGTTCTATTACCTAACTCAGTATTTTCCAACCAGTGTGCACTACACTACACTAACATAAAATAAAGAGTAAAACACTACATATACACACGTACACTGCCCCCCCCCCCCACCACCCCTTCCCCCCCCCAATAAAAATGAAAAACGTATCCTACAGCAGTGTTTCCAAAACGGAGCCTCCAGCTGTTGCAAAACAAAAATTCCCAGCATTTCCGGACAGCCATTGACTGTCCAAGCATGCTGGGAGTTTAGCAACAGCTGGAGGCACCCTGTTTGAGAATCACTGGTGTAGAATACCCCTATGTCCACCCCTATGCAAATCCCTAATTTAGGCAACAGTTTAGGGCCACATATGGGGTATCGCCGTACTTGGGAGAAATTGCCTAACAAATTTTGGGGGGCTTTTTCTCCTTTTACCCCCTATGAAAAGGTAAAGTTGGGGTCTACACCAGCATGTTAGTGTAAAAAAAAACATTTTTGTACACTAACATACTGGTGTTGCCCCATACTTTAAAATTTCACAAGCGGTAAAAGAAAAAAAGCCTCCAAAATTTGTAACGCAATTTCTCCTGAGGACGGAGATACCCCATATGTGGGCGCAAAGTGTTCTGGGGGCGCACAACAAGGCTCAGAAGGGAGAGTGCACCATGTAAATTTGAGGTCTAAATTGGTCATTTGCACAGGGGTGGCTGATTTTACAGCAGTTCTGACATAAGTGCAAAACAATAAATACCCACATGTGACCCCATTTTGGAAACTACACCCCTCACGGAATGTAACAAGGGGTACAGTGAGCATTTACACCCCACAGGTGTCTGACAGATCTTTGAAACAGGGGTCTGTGAAAATGAAAAATAAAATTTTTAATTTGCACAGCCCACTGTTCCAAAGATCCGTCAAATGCCAGTGGGGTTTAAATTCTCCCTGCACCCCTTATTACCTTCCGTGAGGGGTGTAGTTTTAAAAATGGGGTCACATGTGGGGGGGTCCACTGTTCTGGCACCACGGGGGGCTTTGGAAATGCACATGGCCAAATTCTCTCTCCAAAAGCTCAATGATGCTTCTTCTCTTCTGAGCATTGTAGTTCGCCCCCCAGTGCACTTCACGTCCACTTATTGGGCATTTCCATACTCAGAAGAGATGGGGTTACAAATTTTGGGGGGTATTTTCTGCTATTATCCCTTGTAAAAATGTAAAATTTGGGGGAAAACAAGCATTTTAGTGTAAAAAAAATTTTTTTTTTTTACATATGCAAAAGTCGTGAAACACCTGTGGGGTATTAAGGTTCACTTTACCCCTTGTTACGTTCCCCAAGGGGTCTAGTTTCCAAAATGGTATGCCATGTGGGTTTTTTTTTCTGTCCTGGCACCATAGGTGCTTCCTAAATGCGGCATGCCCCCAGAGCAAAATTTGCTTCCAAAAAGCCAAATGTGACTCCTTCTCTTCTGAGACCTGTAGTGCGCCAGCAGAGCACTTTTCATCCCCATATTGGGTGTTTTCTAAATCGGGAGAAATTGGGCTTCAAATTTTGGGGGGTATTTTCTGCTATTACCTTTTTTAAAAAGGTAAAATTTTTGCTAAACTAATCATTTTTGGTAAAAAAAAAAATTTTTTTTTACATATGCAAAAGTCGTGAAACACCTGTGGGGTATTAAGGTTCACTTTATCCCTTGTTACGTTCCTCAAGGAGTCTAGTTTCCAAAATGGTATGCCATGTCGTTTTTTTTTGCTGTCCTCGCACCATAGGGGCTTCCTAAATGCGACATGCCCCCCGAGCAAAATTTGCTCTCAAAATGCCAAATATGACTCCTTCTCTTCTGAGCATTGTAGTTCGCCCGTAATGCACTTCAGGTCAACTTATGGGGTACCTCCATACTCAGAAGAGATGGGGTTACACATTTTGGGGGTATTTTCTGCTATTAACCCTTGCAAAAATGTGAAATTTGGGGGGAAACACATTTTAGTGAATTTTTTTTTTTTTTTTTTTACATATGCAAAAGTCATGAAACACCTGTGGGGTATTAAGGCTCACTTAATTCCTTGTTACGTTCCTCAAGGGGTCTAGTTTCCAAAATGGTATGCCATGTTTTTTTTTTTTTTTGCTGTTTTGGCACCATAGGGGCTTCCTAAATGCAACATGCCCCCAAAAAAACATTTCAGAAAAACGTACTCTCCAAAATCCCCTTGTCGCTCCTTCGCTTCTGAGCTCTCTACTGCGCCCGCCGAACAATTTACATAGACATATGAGGTATGTGTTTACTCGAGAGAAATTGGGCTACAAATTCAAGTATAAATTTTATCCTTTTACCCCTTGTAAAAATTCAAAAATTGGGTCTACAAGAACATGCAAGTGTAAAAAATGAAGATTTTGAATTTTCTCCTTCACTTTGCTGCTTTTCCTGTAAAACACCTAAAGGATTAAAACGCTTACTGAATGTCATTTTGAATACTTTGGGGGGTGTAGTTTTTATAATGGGGTCTTTTATGGGGTATTTCTAATATGAAGACCCTTCAAATCCACTTCAAACCTGAACTGGTCCATGAAAAATAGCGAGTTTGAAAATTTTGTGAAAAATTGTAAAATTGCTGCTGAACTTTGAAGCCCTCTGGTGTCTTCCAAAAGTAAAAACTCATAAATTTTATGATGAAAATATAAAGTAGACATATTGTATATGTGAATCCCAAAAAAAAATATTTGGAATATCCATTTTCCTTACAAACAGAGAGCTTCAAAGTTAGAAAAATGCAAAATTTTCAATTTTTTCATCAAATTTTGGGATTTTTCACCAAGAAAGGATGCAAGTTACCACAAAAATTTACCACTATGTTAAAGTAGAATATGTCACGAAAAAACAATCTCGGAATCAGATTGATAAGTAAAAGCATTCCAGAGTTATTAATGTTTAAAGTGACAGTGGTCAGATGTGCAAAAAAGGGCTGCGTCCTAGAGGTGAAAATGGGCTGTGTCCTTAAGGGGTTAAAACCTACATGGCGTTTTTTTTTAACTCCCATAGACTTCTATGGGAGAAAAACTCCACGATTTAAGGGAAAAAAACACCAATGGGCTATAAGTTCATGCAGAATCTTTATGCAGAATTCAGCACAGAAATTCTGCCGTGTGAATCTGGCCTTAGGCAATGTTCACTCCCCAGAATTTCTGCACGGAATTCCGCAAAAAATTCTGCATGCATTTATAGCCAATACACTTCAATGGGATTCCGCTGTCCCATTCACACAGCAAAATTTCAGGTGCAGGAATTCCATTAAATTGAATAGACAATAAATTTCTGCGGAATTAACTGCTAAATTTTCATGTAAGCAGAAATTCTGCCATGTAAACATAGCCTTAGGCCCCCTGCACACTATGGAATTTCCACCTAAGGAAATTCTTGGCGGGGATTCTGGTGCAGCAGGCTGACATTGACTTCAGAAGGATTCTGCTGTACTGTTCTGCACACTGCAGAATTTCCACTGCAGAAATTCTAATTCTGGATGTTGAATGAATGTTCATTACTTTGGCGGAATACTACGTGGAACTGCATTTCCTACAATGGCAATGGTGCATGTCCATGTGGTAATAGCGCCAATTCATTATGGCGGCACCTGCAACACAACACAATGTCCACCCGGGATATTTTCAAGCAGATATTCTGTTGTGTGCATTGCCCTAAAAAGACTAAAAGATAAATCCATCTTTAGACTTCTGCCTTGGGGGATTTTCCCTACCATTGTTGCCTCTCTGTACTCACAAGGGGCAAGAACCCCTAAACAGTTGTCTACAAATAGGTGACTCTTCCTTTTAAAGGACAAAAGAAGTTTTTTGCAAGCTCTTTCCATTATTTTCTTTGTTGCTTGGTTTACCGTTCTTATTATAATTATACAAAACAATATAAAGAATTAAAGAGTTTGAGTAAAGTTTCCTTAAAGGGATACTTCGGTGGAAACCTTTTTTTTTTTTTTTTTTTTTTAAATCAACTGGTGCCAGAAAGTTAAAGAGATTTCTAAATTACCTCTATAAAAAAAAAATCTTAATCCTTCCAGTACTTATTAGCTGCTGAATACTACAGAGGAAATTCTTTTTATTTTGGAACACAGAGCTCTCTGCTGAATCACGAGCACAGTGCTCTCTGCTAACATCTCTGTCCATTTTAAGAACTGTCCAGAGTAGGAGAAAATCCCCATAGCAAACATATGCTGCTCTGAACAGTTCCTAAAATGGACAGAGATGTCAGCAGAGAGCACTGTGTTCCAAAAAGAAAATTATTTCCTCCGTAGTATTCAGCAGCTAAGAAGTACTGGAAGGAGTAAGATTTTTTTAATAGAAGTAATTTAAAAATCTGTTTAACTTTCTGGCACCAGTTGATTTAAAAAAAGTTTTCCACCGGAGTACCCCTTTAACCCAATGTGAGATGACAGAGAATGTGGACTATGTGTGAGCGCTCGACAGAGGTCTGACTGATCTGATCAGCGAGTTAAGATTCAGTTCAGATGAAAGGTGAAGTAAATGATTTAAAGAAAGTGCGAGATTACAACAATATTGTGTTGGTCTTATTCCTTTTCATGTGCTTTGAAGTAGTGAGGTGCACTGTGGAGCGATGAATCCGGAGATGCATATCTCATTTATTTGTTGGTTTACCTCACACAAGGACACAGATCTGAGTCACGCTAGCAGACGGCACAGCTCGCTGTCAGTGAATTATCTGACAATATTTGGCTCACGTTTACATAAAAAGACAGCCTTCTGGACTAAACAAATGTTAAAAGGAATGAAGCATTCGAAACGTGAAGATCACACCAGATGCGCATATCCTAATGATGCATCAGTAATAGCAAGCAAGCTCGATACTCACAGGCATCTATCTATATTATGGGGTAAAATTAACATTACTGTCAGGTTAAATGGCAGAGCTATATTATAAGGTAAAATTAACATTAATCTCGTGCTAAATGGGAAGATAAGAATTATAAAAATAAAGTCTTTATGAAGAAAGTATAAGATGAAGCACTCACCGTCCTGTTCAATCTTCTTTTATTGTAAAAAAAAAAAACTTACATATAGACACAGCGGGGAGACATAGGAGAAGAGTGGGGATCGTGGTCTGGCAACAGTTCTGCACCAGAGGGTGCTTTGTCCGGCCTCTACAGAGGCCGGACGAAGCCCCTGCTGGTGCAAAACTGTTGCCTGACAACGATCCCCACTCCTCTCCTATGTGAAGGCCGGTTGAAGCACCTGCTGGGGAGAAACTGTTGCCTGACCACGATCCCCACTCCTCCCCTATGTCTACCCCTTGTGTCGATATGTAAATTTTATACAATAAAAGAAGATTGATCAAGACAGTGAGTGCTCCATCTCATATTTTCTTCATAAAGACTGTATGGAGATGGCTTTCTTCATCAATTATAAAACATAAGACTGTATGGAGAAGTCACTCTTCATCAATTATAAAACTTAAACGTCTTTAACCCATTTTGGACTCAGCAAATTTTATTTTTAGATTTTCTTTTTTTCCTCCTCGCATTTTAAAATCACAACTCTTTTATATTTTCATTCACAGACGAGACTTGTTTTTTGTGCAACCAGTTGTCCTTTTTAATGACATCACTCATTTTACCATAAAATGTGTGGCGCAACCAAATTAATATTATTTTTGTGGGGAAATTGAAAAGAAAACCGCAATTGTGCAAATTTTTGAGGAGACCATATAGTGGCTGAATGACACTGTGTGGAGGTGGCGGCAACAAGAGGAGACCATATAGTGGTTGAATAACACAGCCTGGAGGTGGCAGAAGCATGAGGAGACCAAATGGTGGCTGAATGACACAGCGTGGAGTTGGCGGAAGCATGAGTAGACCATAGTGTTAGAATGACACAGCTTGGAGGTGGCGGCAGCATGAGGAGGCCATAGGGCAGCAAAATGACACCGGCTGGAGGTGGCAGCAGCATGAGGAGACCATGTAGTGGCAGAATTACACAGGCTGGAGGTGGTAGCAGCATGAGTAGACCATAGGGCAGCAGAATGACAAAGGATGGGGGTAGCAGCAGCATGAGGAGACATAAAGTGGCGGAATTACACAGGCTGGAGGTGGCAGCAGAATGAGGAGACCATAGGGCCTCAAAATTGAAAAGATTAAAGATTTTTTTAAATTTAAATTGAAGATTTTACATAGATAGACATTATTAGTTTAATTTAATGTGCCAGCAGCATGAGGAGATCATATAGTGGTTGAATTACACATCCAGCATCTACTACTCCAGCACTGGTGGCAGCAGATTGTTAAAAGTCCGTGGGCTAAATGCTTCACAGTCACTGACACAAGAAATGTGTCTAAAGAATGGTATATAGAAGTACTTATTGATAATCTCAACAAATACGTTGTGGACATCCTGAATAAGGTCAGCTCTGACAGCGGGAAGACGGCTGGAACTGTCTGCGACGGGCCATACGATGGATTATAACATGACATCTACACTGCACCGCTGCCGCACTCCATTTTAGTTAGCAGAGAACAGACACTTGTTACTCCGATCGGCAAGACCGGAGCTCTAGCGGAGAGGCATCTGACGTCAGGAGAAGGTCTACGTGGGGTGAGGTTGAAAGTGCAAACAGGATACTGCTATTCAGTCCGGGCAACCGATGAATAGCTTTTCCAAAAATGGCAAATGTCTTGCAGTAGTAGTGCGTATTCAAAAGTCCGCAAACAAAACGTGTTTCAGAGTACTAATACACGACCCCTTGCTCATATTTTTAGATATGTTATGTATTTTATTATCATACCACAATCATGCACCAGTATCTCTGGGGGCGACGAAGCAACTAGCGAAAACACGTTCGGGGTAGGTGAGGTGTTCCCTACAGGGTGCATGACTGGTATAACTATTGCTGTACTTGTTGTGATTTTCTTTTCAGTCTCCCCTGCTTTCTGTTTGTACAAATCTTGTCATATTTCTTGCTCTTTTGTGTACCTCCAATGATATTTATATTTCATATACCGGCACTGCATTGCTGGCTATCCAGTATATGGGTGGAATAAAACCTTGGAACAAGAACGAATGAACATGACTACCTCAATTTATGAATACTAGGAACAACCTCACCCCGCTTTTCAATGTGTGTGTTTTTCTGATCACCATTTCATTTTTCTGTGATTTTAGTAAGTATTTTAAATTTAACATTTAATAAACATTATCTAATTGTTTGCATACTCACTCTTATGGCCTCTATTTTTGTGAGAGTATTGTGATAGGGCCTAGATTGTTATTAGTGCCAATTTTTATTTATTTATTTTTATTTATTTTTTTGTTACTAATTCCTCATAACCCTCTAGCTCCTCTAGTTGACCATGTTCCTCCTCTCCTGTCACATGAATAGAAACACCGCCCATCTCATGAAACCTAAACTGTGCCCCACTGTGCCCCTCATCCTCCTCCTCCTCCTCCAGTTCAGCCCCCACAGGGCTCATGTGGCTGTGAGATGTAGGCGCCACGTCTCCAGTGCCCTTACCAGCCATCGTTTCCAACACTCGTTGTAGGAATTAAAGCAGTGGAATGATGTTGTTCATCCCGTAATCCTGGCGACTTACTAATAATGTGGCTTCCTCAAAGGGCCTGAGCAAATGGCAGGTGTCACATATGAGCTGCCACTGGTTCACATTGAAGTTACACAGGGGAGTACCCTTATCCGCTTGGATCATCAAAAAATCGGTGATGGCTTTTCTCTGTTCGTACAGCCGGTCCAACATATGGAGGGTGGAATTCCAACATGTGGCAACATCACGAATCAGACTATGTTGTGGGATACCGTTCTGACGCTGCAGCTCAAGGAGGGTGTGCTTTGCGGTGTACGAGTGGCTGAAGTGCAGTTTCCTTACCATTGTTAGGATGTCTTGCAAATTGGGGGAACACTTCAGGAACTGCTTCACAACCAGATTGAACACGTGTGCCATGCAGGCCGTATGGCTCAGCCTTCCCAGCTCATGCAAGATGTTCTTCCCGTTGTCAGCCACCATGGTTCCCATTTCCAATTTTCAAGGAGTAAGTTATGCTCCAATTTCTTTACAAATGACTTTTGCAGATCCTCCCTTGTGTGACTCTTTCCGCCAAGGCAAACCATGTGAAGAACAGCGTGACACCGCTGTGCCCTGCTGAAGGGCTACTGAGACTCGTCTAGGCAGTGGAGGCTGAGGACACGGTGGAGGATGAGGAGGCGGAGTCGCACACTGTCCCAGGACCAACGGACTGAGAGCGTGGAGGAGAAAGCGGCGTGACCTGTCCAAGTTGGGGTTGTGTCTGTGCAGGAACCACATTCACCCAGTGAGCCGTAAAGGACATGTATTGTCCCTGACCGTAGTTACAGCTCCACACGTCGGCGCTGCCGTGCACTTTGGTACACACCGACAGGCTCAAGGACTGGACCACCTTCTCTTCCACAAAATTGTGCAGGGCTGGTAATAACCTTCTTCGCAAAGAAATGATGGCTTGGCACTCTCCACCTTGGCTCGGGAAAAGCCATCGGTTCTCTGAAAGGTGCAGAGTCCACCACTTGAAAAGGGAGGGACTGCAGCACCAGCAACTTAGATAGGAGCACATTCAGCTTCTGCACCGTTGGATTAGTGGGCGCTGACTCCGCCAAAAGTGACTTCTCCTTCCGGATGACAAGCCCCAGCATATCACAGGCAATATCCCCAGGCAGAACTAGAGATTATTGCATCCTTGTACCCAAAGAACCAGGCAACACCAGTCTTCAGGTATAAAATCAGAACTCTTTATTGTGGAACAAGTGTCTTCTTTTATAGGAAGGACATCACAGGGGGAAGGGTCAGTAAAGACAATACAGGTGACAGGGAGTCTGGGAGATAATCCAATAAAGGTGGTTAGCTCCCCATATACAGTGCCTTGAGTGCAAAAGGTGGAGGTGTGCAGAAGTTGGACTGTGTGCAAAAAGGAGAAGCATGTGTAGAATTAATGTATTGTACAAAAGGTGAACAGTAAATAAAACTATTTTAACTCTGAGCTTTAAGTCATTGGACAAAATCAACTGAGGGGTACAAATAGTGATGTCCTAAAGTTCATCCAAGTAGGTAGGGTGACTCTAGGATCCGTCACAGGCGCTTGGACATGGCTTCGTGGATGGATTGTTGGCGGAATGGTTGACTAAAAATGGGAGGAGCAGGAGCATCTGGAGCGACAGAAGGAGGGTATGACACACAGCTCCCTTCGGCTGAGGTGGTGGAGCCTTGGCTGGCTGAAAGAGGGAGCGGCGTGCCACTGGGTGATGCAGCAGGCTGGACAACTACATCGTAGCCATGGTTGTCCCAGGCCTCTTTATGGTGGCGAAGCATATGTTGACGCAGGGCCGTGGTGCCAACATTGGGACCCTGGCCATGCTTCGCCTTCTGCCGACATATCTTGCATGTAGCTATGTGAACCTCCTCCGGATGCTTGATTAAAAACTGCCACACCGCCGAGTAGCTGATTTTCCCACCAACAGCCCACACTAATTGACTGCTACTGCCGGCGTCTCCAGGAACCCCGGTTCCACTATCTCCCGGGAAGGTAGGCTGCTGCGAAGCAGGTGGTCTCCCCTGGGCACATTTGGCTCCAGAATTTCCAATTCTGCCACCAAGCTGACTGCCAGCCATGCTACTGCTTGTACCTGAGCATCAGTACTGAAATCCAATTCAGCCTGATGCATTACCTTCTCCAATAGGTCCCTCTCACTTTTGCTGTCAAACAGAAGCAGGCTAGATTCTTGGGGGCTGGGGGCTGATCCTACAGGAGCCGGAGTGCTGCTGCTGCTCGGAGCCGGGGCAGAGGAATCCGTGGCACTGGCTAGTGCCAAAAGAGCCACTATTTCCTCAGCATCCTGAGAGGAAATATGGTGCTTGTCACCACCCAAAAAAAATCCTGACCCTTCGTGCTGGCAGCGGTCCAGCACTGGAACTGACTCCCCTACCCCTGCTGCCTGAACACCCACGTGAACTATACATAGTACCGATGGGAAAAACTTTATTGGGATGAGGACTCAATAAATAAATAAACAAATGTCACTAACACAACAGTAAAACTCTTTTTTTTTTTTGCTGTTTGTTTTTTTAACTAACAAAAGACACAGACACTGACGCAGACACTGACGTAGACACTAATCATTACACCAACTGAACAGTAAAAAAAAACTAACATTTAAAACTAACGCTAATAAACTTTTTTTTTGTTTTTTTTAACAAACCAAAACAAATGTCACTAACACTACAGTAAAACTCTTTTTTTTTAGTGTTTGTTTTTTTTAACTAACAAAAGACAAAGACAATTACGCAGACACTGACGCAGACACTACTAGCTACACCAACTAAACAGTAAAAAACTAAAACTAAAAAGTAACGTTAATAAACTTTTTTTTTGTTTTTATGTTTTTTTTTTAACTAACCCAAGGATGCAGACACTGACGCAGACACTACTAACTACACCAACTAAACAGTAAAAAAATAACACTAATAAACTTTTTTTTAACACAAACACTAAACTAAAACACTAAAACACACCTAAATCCTACACTATACTATTCCTAAACTACACCCTGCATTTGAACCTATCAGCTACACTATTCCCTATCTAACCTATACTATCTCACACTAACAAAATGGATTATATCTTTAAACTAACTAACTCTATACCCTACACTAGAACCTATCTGCTAAACTAACCTACTCTATCTAACACTAAGTATCAATTCACTAGATAATTTGTTTTACTGCAAAATAAAACGCTACTGGGAGGAATCTTATATAGTGAAAGGGTGGGCAACTTCCCTATTGGTGGCTAGGGATGTTGATGACCTCTGACTCTGAACTGTTTTTGCATCATTCTCATTGGCCCACAAAATAAAAGAAGGGAGGGATCAGTGTCCTCTGGAAGTGACGATATTCGCATATGCGAAATATTCGTGCTCCACAGTCTCACGCAGTAAATAGTATTGAAGCCTTCTTTGGACCACAAGTTGGAAGCAGGGAGGGAAGATCACTGTGACGTGTACTGTGAAAAAACTATATATATTCTAAATATTCGTGAAATCGCGAATAGTGTTGAGCGGCATAGGCCATATTCGAATTCGCAATATATTTTGCGAATGTATGGACAAATATTCATCATATATTCGCTAAATTCGCATATTCGTAATATTCGCATTTTATTTTCGCGTATGCGAAAATTAGCATAAGCGAAAATTAACATAAACCAAAATTTGCATAAATGAAAATTCGCATATGGGAAATTTAGCATATGGGAAAATTCGCACGACAGTCTCACACGGTAGTATTAGAGCCTTCTTTACACCACACAAGCTGGAAGCAGAGAGGGATGATCACTGTGATGTTTACTGTGAAAAAAAAAAAAAAAATAAAATAAAAAAAACGAATATTCGTAATTACGAATATATAGTGCTATATTCGCGAATATTCGCGAATTCGCAAATATACGATATTCGCCAATAATATTTGCATTGCAAATATTCATGAGCAACACTAATCGTGAAGTGGCGATATTCGTGATTAAAATTTGCATTACGAATATTCGTGCTCAACACTAGTGAATACCACACATTTTAGAAACTTACATTGAGAAGGGCTTGAATTATCACCTCTTTTTTTGCTCTGTCTGGTGGAATGAAATAGAGGTGAAAAGGCTTTTAGACATAGCAATAGAAAGGTTATCTTACAACAGCAGGACAGAATGTCTGGCATCAGGGTCATCCATCTATTTCCAGTTCAACCCATCATTCACCAAAGATAAATAAATGCTTGCTGCAAAAAGGTCACTTATTGAAAGATACAACTGGCTAAATGTAGATATTGAGGGGCATTTACTAAGGGGTTTAGTAATTTTTTTCTGACTATTTTTGGCGCTAAATTGTCGCAATTGCGCCTACCCTATTTTTCGTGCGACTTTCTCTAGCAAGAGCTAGAAAGTAAAAAAAAATTTCACGCTTGATTTACGCTAGTTTGCATTTTTGACTTGCAGTGGTCAGGTATTTATTAACTGCGACAGTCGCAGCTGCGCAATAAACTGTCGCAACGGCCGTAAAAATTGACTAAATTTACTCCAGCTCCAACATGGAGCAGGAAAAGCTACTGCCGCCCAGGCTCCGACATACTTTCTCCCCGCTACCCTCACTGCGCTACCGGGACACTACAGTGATTTACATTACCCCACCCCCCCTCTCACCTGCCAGCGCCACACAACTCCCATCCGTCTGCTAAGTGTTGCAAGACAACAAGTCCCAGCATGCCCTTACAGTGAGGACACGCTGGGAGTTGTAGTCTTGTAGCAGCGGGAGCTGTGAGGCGCGGACGGGAGACAAGGGGGGGTGTATATCAGTGTCCCCATAAGTGAGGGTAGCGGGGAGGCAGTATGAGGAGCCCGGGTGGCTGCACTGTAATGTCAAAAAAAGGCTTTGGCTGTCAGGGCATGCTGGGTGTTGTAGTTTTGCAACAGCTGGAGGGCCACAGTTTGCAGACCACTGGTTTGTGGTCTGTAAACTGTAGTCCTCCAGCTGTTGCAAAACTAAACAGCTGAAGGGGACCGGCGAAGACGTTCACTTACCCTTCCGAGGCTCCAGCGACGATCGGTGACGGAGATCGTCGGGCGGCACTGTCGCGCCGGCAGTGTCTTGCGGCAATGTCGTGCGGTGCTGGATCCTACGAAAGCTGGTAAGTTGCCCAAGCCCTAAAACAGTGTTTCCCAACCAGGGTGCCTCCAGATGTTGCAAAACTACAACTCCCAGGTTGGGAAACACTGTGCCCGGCGTCCGCCCCACCTTACTGTAAGGGCATGCTGGGAGTTGTAGTCCTGCAGCTGGGGGCAGGGGACAAGCTTGTCACTTGCCCACACATCTCCTGCACCACACAACTACAACTCCCAGCATGTCCTTACTGTAAGGCCATGCTGGCAGTTGTAGTCGTGCGGGGCAGGAGATGTGTGAGCAGGTGATAATAAATGCGCTAACCCATTTTTATTTATTTTTTCTTCTAATTTCAGATCCATGTATCCTGTGGACTCCTTCGGATTCGGTGGACTACTTCGATGACCAGCGTTTTTCTTTGTTTGATTTTAATAAAATGGTTAACGAGGGCTTGTGGGGGAGTGTTTTGTGTAATAAAAATTTTTTTTTAAACCTGTTGTGTTTTTTCCTTACTTTACTGGACAGGCTTAGTAGTGGAAGTTGTCTTATAGACGGAATCCATTACTAAGCTGGGCTTAGCGTTAGCCACAAAAACAGCTAGCGCTAACTCCCAATTATTACCCCGGTACCCAACGCCACAGGGGTGCCGGGAAGAGCCGGTACCAACAGGCCCGGAGCGTCAAAAATGGCGCTCCTGGGCCTAGGCAGTAACAGGCTGGCGTTATTTAGGCTGGGGAGGGCCAGTAACAATGGTCCTCGCCCACCCTGGTAAAGTCAGGCTGTTACTGTTTGGTTGGTATTTGGCTGAGAATAAAAATAGGGGGGACCCTATGCGTTTTTTTTTAAATAAATAATTAAACATAAAAAAACACATAAGGTCCCCCCTCTCAGCCAAATACCAACCAAACAGTAACAGCCTGATATTACCAGGGTGGGCGAGGACCATTGTTACTGGCCCTCCCCAGCCTAAATAATGCCAGCCTGTTACCGCCTAGGCCCAGGAGCGCAATTTTTGACACTCCGGGCATGTTGGTACCGGCTCTTCCCGGCACCCCTGTGGCGTTGGAAAGCGGGGTAATAATTGGGGGTTAGCGCTAGCTGTTTTTGTGGCTAAAGCTAAGCCCGGCATAGTAATGGACTCCGTCCGTAAGACAGCTTCCACTACTAAGCCTGTCCAGTAAAGTAAAAAAAAAAACACAACAGGTTTTAAAAAAAATTTATTACAAAAAACACTCTCCCACAAGCCCTCGTTAACCATTTTATTAACATCATGCAAAGAAAAACGCTGGTCGTCGAAGTAGTCCACCGAATCCGAAGGAGTCCACAGGATACACGGATCTGTAACAAAAAAAAAAAAAGAGTACGTACATAAAACTGTGTTAAAAAAATGTAATAAACACACACACACTAAACGCCGTTTACCACTATTCTGAGCTATGACTACAATTTAGTTATTGAATTATTTAGATGTGGTGAAAAAGCTAAAAAAAAACTCAAAAACAAAAGATCCAGAAGGAAACCTAGCAGCCAAACCTATTCAGACAGCAGGAAAAAGGAACAGACTATTTTTTCTACTACATGAAGTAAATTTCCCACTTTTGCCTATGTGTGCCAAATTTATTAACGCCGTGCAAAAATTTAGTAAATTTGTCGCACATAGTCAAAAATGAAGTAGAAAAAAACAGGGTAAAAACCAGACTACATAGTAAAAGATTAGTAAATGCCCCTCATTGACTTATACCTGCCGGAGCAAAACTCCTGCTGGATACTGCACAGTGTATATTGTACATATTTCCATACAGCATATGGCACATGAGATAACTAGTGTATAGACCCATATTCTCAGGATGTGCACACTCAAGTACAACTCAATATATAGCAAGTAGCAGTAGTGGAGTAGCTGCTGCTTCTCAGCCTGGTCTGGTATCTCCAGTGTGAGACTGTAATAAAAGAATAAAAACAGCCACTTTAGGAAGGGCTGCTGGGACTTAGACCATGAAGATCATAACTTTATTTTCAGAATGGAACATGCATTTCGGAATTATGCTAATGTCTTCATCAGTTTATACACATGATACAACAGTGGTCATATGGAAAGGATTGACCCAGTTCCACTCATGAACCACACCAGAGGTCAATAGATATTAAAGGGGTTATCCAGGAAAAAACTTTTTTTCTATATATCAACTGGCTCCAGAAAGTTAAACAGATTTGTAAATTACTTCTATTAAAAAATCTTAATCCTTTCAGTACTTATGAGCTTCTGAAGCTAAGGTTGTTCTTTTCTGTCTGAGTGCTCTATGATGACACGTGTCTCGGGAACCGCCCAGTTTAGAAGAGGTTTGCTATGGGGATTTGCTTCTAAACTGGGCGGTTCCCGAGACACGTGTCATCAGAGAGTACTTAGACAGAAAAGAACATCCTTTTTTTTTTTTTTATCATTATTTTTTGTTCAACGCTTACATAAAAAAAATACAAGTTCTTACAAATACAGTACAACAAGCTACAAATACATATGCATTTATTTGGTCATATTATAACCCACCCCACCCTCCACCCACAATGGCAGGGGAAAAAAAAGAAAAAAAAATTAGAAAATATCTCGTTTTTTCCGCACCTCTCTCTGAAAATTCCGGAATCATCCTAATTATCAGTGTCCCATAGTTCCCACTTTTTCTTCCATATATCAAACATTTTTTCTGACTTTTTGCTTTTAACCTTTCCAAAACCTTTAACCCTTTGCAACTCTAGTTTCCATTCTAGACTACTCGGATTTTTGTTAGAAATCCATTTCCTCATTATAATCAACCTCCCTGTACTCAATGCATTCAAGATCAACTTCTTTTTGGCCACAGGTAGGTTAGGGATTAGACCAAACAGGAAAACTCCTGGTTTCCACTCCAAACTAACACCTATTTTTCTTTTAATCTGTTCTTCAATTTCAAACCAAAAATCGTTTATATATGGGCACTCCCACAGCTTGTTCTTTTCTGTCTAAGTGCTCTCTGATGACACGTGTCTCGGGAACCGCTCAATTTTGAATAGGTTTGCTATGGGGATTTGCTTCTAAACTGGGCGGTTCCCGAGACACGTGTCATCAGAGAGTACTTAGACAGAAAAGAACATCCTTAACTTCAGAATCTCATAAGTACTGAAAGGATTAAGATTTTTTAATAGAAGTAATTTACAAATCTGTTTAACTTTCTGGAGCCAGTTGATATATATTAAAAAAGTTTTTTTCTGGATAACCCCTTTAAATAAAACACAACAAATTCCATTATCTCATATCACTGAATAAAATATAATGAAAATGTATACCTTTAGGGTCTATTCACACGTACAGTATTCTGCGCAGATTTGATGCGCAGGACTTTCTGCTGTAGATTTCAATGTAAACTGGTTGACTGAACACAGCTTGAAATCCTGCGCATCAAATCTGTGTATCAAATCTGCACACAATACTGTACATGTGAATAGACCCTTGAAAAACAAACAATTAGATAAAGGTACAATTAGGAGGAACCTTTACAGAAAAGTTTTTTACATAAATGCAATAAATAGCATTATTGCGCAATAGGTTGCTGTATTTGATTTTAAAACAAGAGTATTCATCCTTTATGTAGTTGCTGAGCACATGGCACCTCAGTACTACAAATTTACTCCCTAACAGGTATGTGATAGCAGGTATATAACAATAATACTTGATGTTAGATTGATCATTTGGGTATTGAAATTTTTTTTATTTTGGAAATTAGATTGGAAATTGGGTTGTGTTGGTAGTGAATGGTAGATAATGAGGGTTATAGTGTCACATGGTCAAAGTGGTGCAAACCTATATTTAGATGATTGATCCCACTAACTACTACTTCAATTAAGCTGAAATCCATACCAAGGCCCCGGGAAAATAATACATTAAAATCCACGATTTATAGATCTATATTCTGGTCCAGATCCAATACAGAAAATACACTTTGTAATAGTACCGTCTTGGGATACAGTAACTGGCAATTCGTCACTGTCACTGTCCAGAATTATATAAGGGTTCTGAGAATTATTTATTTTAAGACTTGTAGTCCTCCTGAGATTTCAGACAACTTTCCCTTGTGGTACGTGTGAGACTTTTGGCTAAGCTGGATCTACTACTTTACGTAGCCTCTGTGGTGTAACCTGGATTGTTCTCTACTGCACTTTTAGGATGAGACTTGAGAACAATTAAGAATTGACTTGACTTGTGATGAAGAAATGTATAAGACTTGTAACTCCCTTGTAACACTTGCTCACTCAGAGGCTGTGGCTACCTTGGATCTACAACTATGTGCAACTTCTCTGGGTACCTGGCATGTTCCTCACAGTACTTAGTACAGTGGGGCAAAAAAGTATTTAGTCAGGCACCAATTGTGCAAGCTCTTTCACTTAAAAAGTTTTGAGTGTCCTATAATTTTCATCATAGGAATACCTCAACCATGAGAGGCATAATAAGAAAAAAATCCATAAAATCACATTGTCTGATTTTTAAAGAATGTATTTGCAAATTATGGTGGAAAATAAGTATTTGGTCAATAACAAAAGTTCATCTCAATACTTTGTTATATATCCTTTGTTGGCAATGACAGAGGTCAAATGTTTTCTGTATGTCTTCACAAGGTTTTAACACACTGTTGCTGGTATTTTGGCCCATTCCTCCATGCAGATCTCCTCTACAGCAGTGATGCTTTGGGGCTGTCGCTGAGCAACACAGACTTTCAACTCCCTCCAAAGGTTTTCTGTGGGGTTGAAATCTGGAGATTGGCTAGGCCACTCCAGGACCTTGAAATGCTTCTTACGAAGCCACTCCTTCATTGATGGAAGGAGGTTTTCATTCAAAATGTCACAATACATGACCCCATTCATTCTTTCCTTTACACAGATCAGACGTCCTGGTCCCTTAGCAGAAAAACAGCCCCAAAGCATGATGTTTCCACCCCCATGCTTCACAGTAGGTATGGTGTTCTTTGGATGCAACTCCGCATTCTTTCTCCTCCAAACACGACGAGTTGAGTTTTACCAAAAAGTTCTACTTCAGTTTCATCTGACCATATGACATTCCCCCAATACTCTTCTGAATCATCTCAATGCTCTCTAGAAGACTTCAGACGGGCCCAGACATGTACTGGCTTAAGCAGGGGGACACGTCTGGCACTGCATTATTTGAGTCCCTGGCAGAGTAGTGTGTTACTAATGGTAGCCATTGTTACTTTGGTCCCAGTTCTCTGCAGGCCATTCACTAGGTCTCCCCGTGTGGTTCTGGAATTTTTACTCACTGTTCTTGTGATCATTTGAAACCACGGGGGCAGATCTTGCGTGGAGCCTCAGATCAAGGGAGATTATCAGTGGTCTTGTATGTCTTCAATATCTAATAATTGCTCCCACAGTTGATTTCTTCCCACCAAGCTACTTGCCTATTGCACAGTCAGTCTTCCCAGCCTGGTGCAGGTCTAAAATTTTGTTTTTGATGTCCTTCGACAGGTCTTTGGTCTTGGCCATAGTGGAGTTTGGAGTGTGACTGTTTGAGGTTGTGGACAGGTGTCTTTTATACTGATAACAAGTTCAAACAGGTGCCATTAATACAGGTAATGAGTGGAGGTCAGAGGAGACTCTTAAAGAAGAGGTTACAGGTCTGTGAGAGCCAGAAATCTTGCTTGTTTGTAGGAGACCAAACATTATATTTCACCATAATTTGCAAATAAATTCTTTAACCTCTTAAGGACGCAGGGCGTATGGATACGCCCTGCATCCCGAGTCCTTAAGGACGCAGGGCGTATCCATACGCCCGTGGGAATTCCGGCCCCCACCGCTAGCCGGTTGGGGACCGGAGCCGGATGCCTGCTGAAATCGTTCAGCAGGCATCCCGGCATATCGCCCAGGGGGGTCATTATGCCCCCCCATGTCGGCGATCGCCGCAGATCGCTGGACAATTCAGTCCAGCGATCTGCGGCGATTCCGGGTCAATCGGGTCTCCAGTGACCCGGTGACCCGGAATTACTGGCTGTTCGGGGCCGTCTCTGACGGCCCCGAACAGCCAGAGCCTGCAGGGGTGAGGTGGCACTAGTGCCACCTCACGATCGCCCTGATTCGTCGGCCGGATTACCGGCCGACCAATCAGGGCGCCTGCTGCGGGCGTCACTCCCGCGCCCGCTCCGCCCCTCTTCCGGAGGGCGTGAGCGGGTGCGGGAAGACGACCCCGGGTGCTGGGGACCCCGATCCCCGGCGTCCATGTTGGGATCGGGGCCCCGGGAGCGACGGCGGCGGCGAGGGACAGCCTGCGATGGAGCAGCAGCAGGAGGTGAGTTACAGCCTCCTGCTGTTGCTTAGCAACAGCTCCCAGCATGCAAAAAGGGCATGCTGGGAGCTGTAGTTATACAACAGCAGGAGGCAGACCACCACAACTCCCAGCATCCCCTTATGGGCATGCTGGGACTTATGGTTTTGCAACAGCTGGAGGCACATTATTTCTATGGAAAAGTGTACCTTCAGCTGTTGTATAACTACAACTCCCAGCTTGCACAAACAGCTAAAGTGCATGCTGGGAGTTGTAGTGGTGCATCTGCTGGTTGCATAAGCACAACTCCCAGCATGCCCGTTGGCTGTCGGTGACTGCTGAGAGTTGTAGTTTTGCAACAGCTGAAGGCACACTGGTTGTGAAACTTAGAGTTTTTTTTTTACCTAACTCAGTGTTTCACGACCGGTGTGCCTCCAGCTGTTGCAAACTACAACTCCCAGCAGTCACCTTACACCATGCACCGTACATGCTGGGAGTTGTAGTTTTGCAACAGCTGGAGGCACACTGGTTTTGAAACACTGAGTAAGGTCACAAACTCTGTGATACATAACCAGTGTGCCTACAGCTGTTGCAAAACTAAAACTCTCAGCATGTACAGTCTGTCAGCGCATGCTGGGAGTTGTAGTTATGCAACAGCTGGATGTCCCCCCCAATGTGAATGTACAGGGTACACTCACATGGGCGGAGGCTTACAGTAGGTATCGGGCTGCAAGTTTGAGCTGCAGCAAATTTTCTGCAACAGCTCAAACTGCCAGCGAGAAACTACTGTGAACCCCCGCCCGTGCGACTGTACCCTAAAAACACTACACTACACTACCACAAAAAATAAAATAAAAAGTAAAAAACACTACGTATACACATACCCCTACACAGCCCCCCTCCCCTCCCCAATAAAAAGGAAAAACATCTGGTACGCCATGGTTTCCAAAACGGAGCCTCCAGCTGTTGCAAAACAACAACTCCCAGTATTGTCAGACAGCCGTTGACTGTCCAGGCATGCTGGGAGTTTTGCAACAGCTGGAGGCACCCTGTTTGGGAATCACTGGCGTAGAATACCCCTATGTCCACCCCTATGCAATCCCTAATTTAGGCCTCAAATGCGCATGGCGCTCTCACTTTGGAGCCCTGTCGTATTTCAAGGCAACAGTTAAGGGTCACATATGGGGTATCGCCGTACTCGGGAGAAATTGGGCTTCAAATTTTGGGGGGTATTTTCTGCTTTTACCCTTTTTAAAAATGTAAAGTTTTTGGGAAAAGAAGCATTTTAGGTAAAATTTTTTTAATTTTTTTTACATATGCAATAGTCGTGAAACGCCTGTGGGGTATTAAGGTTCACTTAACCCCTTGTTACATTCCCCGAGGGCTCTAGTTTCCAAAATGGTATGCCATGTGGGGTTATTTTGCGGTCCTGGCACCATAGGGGCTTCCTAAATGCGGCATGCCCCCAGAGCAAAATTTGCTTTCAAAAAGCCAAATGTGACTCCTTCTCTTCTGAGACCTGTAGTGCGCCAACAGAGCACTTTTCACCCCCATATGGGGTGTTTTCTGAATCGGGAGAAATTGGGCTTCAAATTTTGGGGAGTATTTTCTGCTTTAACCCTTTGTATAAATGTAAATTTTTTGGGAAACCAAGCATTTTAGGTAAATTTTTTTATTTTTTTTTACATATGCAAAAGTCGTGAAACACCTGTAGGGTATTAAGGTTCACTTTACCCCTTGTTACGTTCCCCGAGGGGGTCTAGTTTCCAAAATGGTATGCCATGTGGGGTTATTTTGCTGTCCTGGCACCATAGGGGCTTCCTAAATGCGGCATGCCCCCAGAGCAAAATTTCCTTCAAAAAAGCCAAATGTGACTCCTTCTCTTCTGAGACCTGTAGTGCGCCAGCAGAGCACTTTTCACCCCCATATGGGGTGTTTTCTGAATCGGGAGAAATTGGGCTTCAAATTTTGGGGTGTATTTTCTGCTATTACCCTTTTTAAAAATGTAAAACTTTAGGGAAACCAAGCATTTTAGGTAAAAAAAATTTTTTTTTTTTACATATGCAAAAGTCGTGAATCACCTGTGGGGTATTAAGGTTCACATTACCCCTTGTTACGTTCCCCGAGGGGTCTAGTTTCCAAAATGGTATGCCATGTGGGGTTTTTTGCAGTTCTGGCACCATAGGGGCTTCCTAAAGGTGACATGCCCCCCAAAAACCATTTGACGCTTCTTCCCTTCTGAGCCCTCTACTGCGCCCGACGAACAATTTACATAGACATATGAGGTATGTGCTTACTCGAGAGAAATTGGGTTTCAAATACAAGTAAAAATTTTCTCCTTTTTACCCCTTGCAAAAATTCAAAAATTGGGTCTACAAGAACAAGCGAGTGTAAAAAATGAAGATTGTGTATTTTCTCCTTCACTTTGCTGCTATTCCTGTGAAACCCGTAAAGGGTTAAAACGCTTACTGAATGTCATTTTGAATACTTTCGGGGGTGCAGTTTTTATAATGGGGTCATTTATGGGGTATTTCTAATATGAAGACCCTTCAAATCCACTTCAAACCTGAACTGGTCCCTGAAAAAAAGCGAGTTTCAAAATTTTGTGAAAAATTGGAAAATTGCTGCGGAACTTTGAAGCCCTCTGGTGTCTTCCAAAAGTAAAAACTCATCAATTTTATGATGCAAATATAAAGTAGACATATTGTATATGTGAATAAAAAAAAATTATTTTGAATATCCATTTTCCTTACAAGCAGAGAGCTTCAAAGTTAGAAAAATGCAAAATTTTCAAATTTTTCATCAAATTTGGGGATTTTTCACCAAGAAAGGATGCAAGTTACCAAAAAATTTTACCACTACGTTAAAGTAGAATATGTCACGAAAAAACAATCTCGGAATCAGAATGATAACTAAAAGCATTCCAGAGTTATTAATGTTTAAAGTGACAGTGGTCAGATTTGCAAAAAATGGACGAGTCCTTAAGGTGAAAAAGGGCTCAGTCCTTAAGGGGTTAAAAATCAGACAGTGATTTTATGGATTTTTTTTTCTCATTATTTCTCTCACAGTTGAGGTATACCTAGGATGGAAATTCCAGGCCTCTCTCTTCTTTTTAAGTTGGTTGCTGACTAAATACAATTGGTTGCTGACTAAATACTTTTTTGCCCCACTGCATGTGACATGTCTGAAGAAATGTAGGACCTGGCTGTAGACTATATCTCTGTGCTAGCTAATGTCAAATACATACGTGCATGTTTCAAGATTCTTCACAGCGTGTAAACTGTGGTAAGATATGCAAAAATCCCTCCCTCGCTTAGGTTTTCTGAGACTCCACCATCTTTCAGGGCATCTAGAAGAGATTGTGAGTCTGTTCTTCGAATAGGCCACATCCTGAGAAATAGTCAAACCAAGTCTCTCCTCTATAATACTCAGTTGGTTGTGCCATTCGTACTGTTAGTAGATGTTGTACCCTTGTATCGGTACACACTAAACAGGTTACAGCTTTGTTGCCTTGTGCTGAAATATTAAAGATTAGGGTAAACTCCATCTGAAGGTCAAATTCCCAGTAGCCAATTGCACAGCATTACAGTAATATGTATGCAGCATGCCACAAAGAATTCCTTTTGCATATATGCATCTAATGGAAAAAACACCTCTTTATAGATCCACATCAATATTGCGCCATATGGCGGTATGGTATAACTCCATGGGTACTCTATTATTTTGACAATTGTACATGCCTGTGTGCATAATGCATGCAAACTGGATTCTATTAGGCAATATGCAATACACTTCATTTCTGTTCCTGATCATTAATAAACTCTTGACAGGCTATAAATCGACAGTAGCCAAATTTCGAAAACAAGGCGAAACTTCACAATATAATACAATAGGAACAAGAGAAGAATTCATAGTTGAGCACACAAATGAGTTTGCTGTATTGACTCCACAAGCCGTCGGGCCCTCAGCGCAAACACTTCGGTAAATTGTTGACATTTTGGGTGATTTATGGAATCTTCAATATTGTACAGGGTAATTCAGAAGCAAAGATTTCCTTTTCCATGAGGAAATAATATGAGTAATTAACATTTTCAGGCTGAATTACTTTACTTTTTTTTTTCAGGCCTCCTTGATGTCTTTTTTTTTTTTTTTTTTTTTTTTGTGTGTCACTTCGGATGCAGTTTTTTTTTTTTTTTTTGTGCTCTTTACCTCTCCACTGAAAGACAGATAAACTTTTGTGAAATGTCAGTGGAGTTAAATGGCATCATTTATTCCATCTGATAAGGATAATTCATTCTGTAACATCGGCTTTCTTTAAGTTTGATTGCTGTCGCAGTTGAAATGTGCTGAACCAGTAAATCATTCCAGAGAGCAAATACTTACTTTGCATTCTTGATTATTTCACTTCAAAAATAGCAACTGGAAGTAGAAAGCTATTATGAGGTAATCAAATCATGATTGCCAGTGATTAAGTTCTACTAAATGGACAAGTTCCCGACATTTATCACTCTTTCTAAACTTTCCAACGCTTCCCGGTAATTGTTGGTGGATTATACAAGCCGCCATTACGGCGTAACTATAGGCTGAGTGGTTTAACGGCAGCTCTGCTCATGGCTCTTAATCTGCAGAAGACTATCTTAGGCCAAAAAGACAAAATGAGTTTTTCCCTGTAAGTGTTCATTTGGGGACACTAAGGAAATACTAAAAGGAAGACAAGAAAGAAGTAAACAAAATCAGCTAAAAACATCATAACTTAAAAAGGGGCAATGAAATACGACTCAAATTAAAATCCTATGAACTCGCAATGATATAGTACGCAATTGAAGACTGAAATGAGATTCCTATTTTCCCACCAAAGTTAAAAGGGTGACGCTAGATGCTTTATCTTTGTAATTGCAGAATTTTATTTTGTGTGTGCCCTACGCTGAACACCATTTCTGTTTACATATAAATATCATTTATATTAAAAGTTGACTTTATAAATACATTGAATTGGCCCTTGGTGACAGCATGTACTATATAACAGTCTTGAGCTATATTCGGAAGGCTACTGGTTGTAAGTTAATTAAAAAAAATCAACACACTCGCTAGCTCTCCATAAGTCTTATAGTATGGTATGCCAAAAACACCCCCAAAAGTAAAGTGCCAAAAATATGTAGTTCGATTTTAATTGGGAAAGTTTAAAAAAAACATATGGTTTAAAAAAAACAGCTTTGGAAAAACAGAATGAAAAAAACTTTTTGCAGTTAAATCCATAATAAATTATAGACGTAAGGATAGGACAATTTTAACCATGTTTATTTAGTCTAAAGTTTGACTTTAAAGTAGTACAATAATAGGAAATCTATGTACATGTGAGTATTGTTTTAATTGCATTGACCCACAGAATAAAGAGAACATGTCAGTTTTACCATAAAGTGCAAAATGAAGAGACCTGTGAATGGAGGGCCAATTACTATACAATACAAAAAAAACACCACTGGTCACTGAAACCCTATTTTCCCATTCACTGACTAACTCTCGGGCAAAACGTATTCTCTATCCACAGGATAGGGGATAAGTAGCTGATCGCAGGGGTCCGACCGCTGACCCCCCCCCCGCGATCACCATTCATTCCTATGGGAGCGCCAAAAAGACCCAAGTACAGCTCTCAGGAATGGAGCATGTGCCGTACATTTGTAGATAAGAAGAAATTGAAACGTGTTCCTCAATGAAGGCGCTGGTCCATGGGTACATATAATTGTTTTATTTTAACATGTAAAGCAACGCGTTTCGACCCTGCTTTACATGTTAAAATAAAACAATTATATGTACCCATGGACCAGCGCCTTCATTGAGGAACACGTTTCCATTTCTTCTCCTTTTGTACTGCTACCGGTGAGACTGGCGTCACTTCGGGAAGTTCCCCGTGGCAGCTGTCCGGCTTTCCTCTATCCCAGACACTACTGTAGGTGTTGTGCTCTTAGCGCAACACCTAAGGGTAAGGACCCATCTTTTCTGTTACCTTTTTTCACCTTTCCAGATGGTCCTCACCCAGGAGTACACCGGTAGATGACACACGCTCCTGACTGAGAGCACCAGAGTCCGGTCCTGGTGAATGCAGGGGGCCCCAGCTGATGCCCCCCCTGCAAATCAGCTACTTATTCCCTATCCTGTAGATAGGGGAGTACTCCTTTAAATGAAAATTGATTGCCTTATGGTAGATCTCAGAAGTGAAAGGCATGATGACGTTAGTGCTAAGTGACAGTGTCATTTCAAAAAAGCAAAATGTCGTCAATGTAATGACCCCAAAATAAAATGTGACAAGTGTATTAAGAAAAAGTGTCAGAAAAAAAACTTGATTGAATGAAGGATTCACATTCTCAGCCTTTTTGCAAATGTGTCCCTGCCTGTATATATTATCCATTAATAGATGTAAATAGTACATTTAAATTTGGATCTACACATCCTTATTGGTGACTACTCTCATGGCTTTGGCTTTTATTAATAGATAAGTATTGACCAACTCTATGGTGGACCAGTTTTGATGAATTTCTCGATACATGACTTGGTGATACACATGCACACCATGGTTTTAATTTAGGCCAATGGTTGTGTGCATGTAGTAAAAAAATATATATTATATTGCTTTTTTTATACTCCTTCCTTCTTTCAATATGTAAGATGAATTATCATTTGATATATAATTTTGGACATTTTTAACTCTATTTCATGTAGAGTAACTTAATGCTCAAGGGCGTACATGTACCCCTTGTGCATTAAAGGGGTACTCCGGTGGAAACATTTTTTTTTTTCAAATCAACTGGTGCCATAAAGTTAAACAGATTTGTAAATTACTTCTATTTAAAAATATTAACCCTTTCAGTACTTATCAGCTGCTGTATACTACAGATATACTACAGAGAAATGGGTGAAGTTCTTTCCAGTCTGACCACAGTGCTGTCCAGAGCATGAGAAGTTTTCTATGGGGATATGCTTCTAAACTGGACAGTTCCTGACATGGACAGAGGTGTCAGCAGAGAGCACTGTGGTCAGACTGGAAAGAACTTTACAATTTCCTCTGTAGTATACAGCAGCTGATAAGTATTGGAAGGCTTCAGATTTTAAAATAGAAGTAATTTACACATCTGTTTAACTTTCTGCCACCTGTTGATTTGAAAACATTTGTTTTCCACTTATTTCCACCAGGGTTTCCCTTAAAGTCCCAGGTGACCAGAGCATATATGTACACCCTGTGTTATCTAGGGGTTAATTGGACTCAATATCACAACAGGCCAGCTTTTGAGTCTTGTTAAATTAGTACATACCAGTGAAAAGCAGCTCCAACTGAGTCACAGGGTGGCTCTTATTGGGCCATTGAAATGAATAGCACATGTTTCTGTAAGTCACACTATACATCTGCATTTCATTTTTGGAACAGTCTAAACCACACTTAACTTTGGTGGCCTAAATTACACCTGACCTACTACCGATTATCCAAACTGTAAAAAAATAATTTGTGTGACTAAGATAAGTTGTCAAAATCTCAAAAGATCTTAACAAATAATAAAATCTTTCCAAACTATGTAAGTTTCCCAGATGTTGGGGACTTTGTTGATGACTACACTGCTATTATTAACCTTCCTCCTCAGAGCCAGATTAAAATTGATGACAGTGGTGTAACATAAAAATACTGGGACACAATACATAATCTGTAGCAAAGCACTCAACTACTGATCTAGTCATATAGGGTAGAAAGACAAAATGGGCTCAATCAGGTTCAAGGCCTGCCCTACCATGGGTCCCGGTGGGGCCGTGGTTCCAGGCAGCACTTTTTAAAGGGCAGCAATTTTCTGGTTGAGATTTTTTTTCTGGGCCTCTAGAAATATACGATGTGAGCCACTGCTCCCATGGCCTGCCCGCCATTGGTCACTGTTTTAAAGCGACTGCGGCGCAGGTCAGGTTGCTGAATAGGCAGCCGCCACGCGACCACTTTAATTCAGTGGGCTGCTGCGGGGACTGCCGGTACTGTCAAGGGACATACTGACATAACGGCGAGGAGCCGCGCAGGAGGACATCAGTGAAGTCACTTGTCAGTGCCGGCGGCCAAGCCCCAGAGACCAGATGCACCCCTGCTTGCTGTACCGGTGCTTGACCCTGCTGAAGACACAAGACAGGTCATGGGTGAGATATATTAATTAAAATGGCACAGCACAGGGGGGTTCAGAGGTGGGGGTAAGGGTATGGCATAGGGCAGGGGGTAATTAAAATGGCAAAGGGGGGGAGGTGACAAAGAAATGGTACAGGGGTAATTAAAATGGCACAGGAAGGGGGTGACATTGAAATGGCACAGGGGGGTAATTAAAATGGCACAGGGGGGGGGGGCGGTGACGAGGAAATGGAGCACGGGGGCGGGGGGGTGACAATGAAATGGCATAGGGGCTGGGCCAACCCTACAATGTGTCCCGCTGGGTCCATTGGACCTAGGCGACACCTTCACAGGGGTGGCACATGGCCATCATGAGAAGATCTTTGACCCCTGTGCGACCCATAACAGACCTAGTCCATCATGGTGCCGCTCAGGGAGTATGGAGCGGGCTCCTGACTTGAGCCTGTTCCATACCAGTTTAAAAAAAAAAAAAAAAGAACACATTAACCCCTTCCATATTAAAAGTTTAAATCACCCCACCTTTTCCCATTTTCCATATAAAAACCATGTCAACATATTAAAAATAAACATATTAGGAATTGGCGCGAGCGTAATTGTCCAAATTATTATATATAACATTATTAATCCCGTACGGATTATGGCAAAAAAGTAAAAAAAATACAAAACCCCAGAATTGTGTTTTTTTATGTCCTCCTAATATGCAATGACATAGTACTTTTTTTTGGGGGGAGGGGGGGGGGCAGCATTTAACTCCTGGCAGCACAGTGTCTTGGGCCGGTCCTGATCAGGTTCCTGGTCAAGGTACATCCATGCCCTCTGCACCTCCCTTTAGTTATACCCTGGTAAAGTATTTGGTGGCTGTTCCACTTACCTCTAATTAAAGCAAATAAGTGATCAATAAGCCCACACTGGCCTCTAGTTCCAGTTGACATAAAGGGGTACTTCGCCTATAGACATCTTATCTCCTATCCTAAGGATAGGGGATAAGATGTCTGATCCCGGGGGACCCCCGCGATCTCGGCTGCGGCACCCCAGACATCCGGTGCACGGAGCAAACTTTGCTCTGTGCTAGATGACTGGCGATGCTGGGCAGAAGCTTGTGACATCATGATCACGTCCCACTTGTGACGTCACGGTCACGCCCCCTCCCATAGACTTGCATTGAGGGGGCCTGGCTGTAACGTCACGAGCGGGATGTGACCGTGATGTCACGAGCCTCCGGCATTGCACCCGACACTTTAAATGAATGGCGGGTGCAGCAGGGAGATCGTGGGGGTTCCCAGCGGTGGGACCCCCGTGATCAGACACCTTATCCTCTATCCATTGGATAGAGGATAAGATGTCTAGGGGCAGAGTACCCCTTTAAGTCATATATATAGTTGTCAAATAAGGATAGTCTGCCCTCCTCGCTACTTTCTGTGAATACTTCTTGAAGAACTCTTGTTTGCTTTTGTATCATTTTCTTTTGAATTTCCCTTTTTTGGGTTCATTGCACACTGCACATTATCATAATTTCCTTCTTTACTGCAGCACGATATGTGCTGTTCACACAATTACATTCAGTTTTCTTTTTCCAGATTAGATTTTGCATCACTAGGATAACTTTCCTCTGTGATTTTATTCTTTTAACTAGGCTGCAAAATTCTTCTACAAAGCAACTGCCTCCGTAATAGGCACTTTAGATGGAAACCATGTGAACTACAAATGCATCACAAGAACTCTGGCTCGATCTCCGCTAAACTGCATGGAACAGATTAGGGCTTTTCTGCTTTTAGGTTCTAGTTCTTCTTGCCTGTTTTGGAGAATTATTTCTGTATATACTCACATGGGTGTACATGGGGGGAGGGGGGAACCAGCTGCCATATGTCGGCCTGAGGAAGTGCCTATTGACACAGGAAATGTAGGTAAACATAGGTAAAGTACACAAAGATGCAAAAAAAAAAAAAAAAGGGAAAGAGTCAGCTACCTATATAAAGTCTACGTAGAAATCTGCACATGAGGGGGGATGCAAGTTACCATAGGAACAAAAACCCCACACATTCCACTGCTAGCTGGCAGCTTTCTTAAATCTTTTTATATTTGTAACATACACAGCTATCCTTTGAATTATACAACTCATACATACATTGCAATGTTACCTTTGGTAAGTAGGGTTTCCACCCTGCCAGTATTTTACCGACACAGCCGGTATTTTCATTCAGATTCCGGGCTGTGACGGTAAGTTTGGATGAAAAATACCGGCCATGCAATGGCCGGTATTTTTCATTCACTGTCATCACACTAACCTAAAAAAAAAACAACTCCTGTTCTGTTCGGTGCCGGCGCCGCTGAGCAGGGGTGCGGCCCGCACCATGCCGCTCAGCACAGCACCCTGTCTGACTCTGAGGCTGTCCCTGTCTCCCAGTCACGAGGCTGAAGTTGGTTTCTTATTCGGCCAGTTTCTTATTCACTGAAGTTGGTTTCTTATTCGCGCATTGTCTTACAGATGACTATGACTAATACAACTTTTCTCCTTATTTCTCTGCAGTAAATCTGCTTTTTATACATAAATGTTGAATATAAGAGGAGAAAAGGTTTATTAGTCATAGTCATTTGTAAGACAATGCGCGAATAAGAAACCAACTTCAGTGAATAAGAAACTGGCCGAATAAGAAACCAACTTCAGCCTCGTCTCCCAGTCCCAGTCTAAAACTTTACGTGGCACTGTGCAATGCTGTGCGGCCGGGCGGCTGGATCTGCGAAGGGACGTTGCGGAAGTGACGTCACTCTGCAGACCTGCGCCGGACGTCACGTCACTCGCCGAGACTGAGAGGAGACTGGAGAGGTGCTGCGGTAGTAGGTAAGTGTGTCTGTTACTATGTGTGTGTCAGTGTTTGTGTGTCTGTCAGTCAGTGTTTGTGTGTCTGTCGGCCAGTGTGTGTGTGTCAGTGTTTGTGTGTCTGACACCAGTGTGTGTGTGTCTCTGAATTCCACCCCACCCACCCCAATTCCCCTGTGGCAATCCACCCCCCACCCACCCCGATTCCATGGGGAAGAGGGGGGTCGGGGGGGGGTAACTTACCATACCTATGGGGAAGAGAGAGGGGGGGGTAACTGCCTATACCTTTGGGGAAGAGAGAGGGGGGGGTAACTGCCTATACCTATGGTGAAGAGAGGGGGGTAACTGCCTATACCTATGGGGAAGAGGGGGGGGGTAATTGCCTATACCTATAGGGAAGAGAGAGGGGGGGGGGTAACTGCCTATACCTATAGGGAAGAGAGAGGGGGGGGCAACTGCCTTTACCTATGGGGAAGAGGGGGAGGGGTAACTGCCTATACCTGTGGGGAACAGGGGGGGTGGAGTAACCGCCTATACCTATGGGGAAGAGGGGGGGGTAACTGCCTATACCTATGGGGAAGAGAGAGGGGGGTAACGGCCTATACCTATGGGGAAGAGGGGGGGTAACTGCCTATACCTATGGGGAAGAGAGGGGGGGGGGTAACTGCCTATACCTATGGGGAAGAGAGAGGGGGGGGTAACTGCCTATACCTATAGGGAAGAGAGAGGGGGGGGCAACTGCCTTTACCTATGGGGAAGAGGGGGAGGGGTAACTGCCTATACCTGTGGGGAACAGGGGGGGAGTAACCGCCTATACCTATGGGGAAGAGGGGGGGGGGGTAACTGCCTATACCTATGGGGAAGAGAGAGGGGGGTAACTGCCTATACCTATGGGGAAGAGGGGGGGTAACTGCCTATACCTATGGGGAAGAGAGGGGGGGCAACTGCCTATACCTATGGGGAAGAGAGAGGGGGGGTAACTGCCTATACCTATGGGGAAGAAGGGGGGGGTAACTGCCTATACCTATAGGGAAGAGAGAGGGGGGTAACTGCCTGTACCTATGGGGAAGAGAGGGGGGGGTGACTGCCTATACCTATGGGGAAGAGGGGGGGTAACTGCCTATACCTATGGGGAAGAGAGGGGGGGTAGATGCCTATACCTATGGGGAAGAGAGGGGGGGTAACTGCCTAATACCTATGGGGAAGATGGGGGGGGTAACTGCCTATACCTATGGGGAAGAGAGGGAGGGGGGTAACTGCCTATACCTATGGGGAAGAGTGGGGGTGACTCTGCCTATAGGGAATGGGGGGAGGGGGTGTAACTGCCTATACTTATTGGGGGGGCTACCTAACTTTATACCTGGATGCCTAACTACTTACATACATACCAGGCTATATAACTATGTACCTGGCCTTCATACATGGCTGCCTAACTACCTAGATAGCCCCCTACCTACCTGGCTTGTCACCTACCTACATATCCGGCTTCCTGATCTACCTACCTAGTTACCTACCTACCTGGCTACCTGCCTACTTGTCCTTTTACTGTGCAAGACACCAAGGAGGGCATTATTACAGTTTGTGGGCCTATAGATGGAAAGATTGTAGAGGAGGGGAGAACACTGGAAAAATGCAGAGTCTGAAATGTTTTTCCTGCAGATGTTCAGAGATCCACATGGCGGTCTTATCCGGACGGAGAAGAAAAGGAAAGAAGACGTCGCTGATCAGAAAAGATGTAATTGTGAGTCCCAAAATGTAACTGTCATCACTTATATGGTATACACATCCTGTGTACAGCTGATATCTACTGCCATATGGTCCTGTATATAATCACTTATATTGTAAACAGATTCTTTATAGTATACTGGTCTGTGTATCATGGTTTTATTTAGTACAAATTTTTCAGTTTTCCACCTACAGAGCTATATGAGGGCTTTATCGGTATCAATTTGGTTTTGATGATTTTTTCATCCTATTTTTTGTTGTTGGTAGTGTGTATACAGAGGAGCTGTTAAAATGTTTGCATTTGCACTATTTGGTGAGGTTGTCAAATGTATTTATATTATATTTGGATTTGCTGGGTATCCCCTTAAATTTATTGCCTGTTGTTTGTTATTTACAATTGTAAGTTTTATTCTCTAAATGTTATTTTTTTGTGCGATATAGGAAAGTTCCCCCCCGCATATATATTGTATCCATCCCATCCCCCATGCCATTTCTTAAACCCCTGATCCCTCGTCCTCTGTGCAACCAGGCACCTCCCCTTTTTAGCTCCACCCCCACATAGCCACACCCACGACCGGTATTTTTCTGAGGGAAAGGTGGCAACCCTATTGGTAAGAGATGAGAAGGCCTAGAAAAAAAAACTGGAAAAATTGGAAAAAAAAAAATGGAGCATGAAATATGTTCTTTTAAAATGATACCGTATTTTTCGCCCTATAGGACGCACCGGCGTATAAGACGCACCCAATTTATAGGTGCAAAATCTAAAGAAATTAAGATTTTGCACCCAATAGTGGTCTTCAACCTGCAGACCTCCAGATGTTGCAAAACTACAACTCCCAGGATGCCCGGACAGCCGTTGGCTGTCCGGGCATTCTGGGAGTTGTAGTTTTGCAACATCTGGAGGTCCGCAGATTGCAGACCACTGCATAGGAGGTAATACTCACGTGTCCCCGCCGCTCCGGACCCGTCACCACTGCCCTGGATGTCACTCCATCGCTTCTGCCGTGTCCCTGTCGCTCTAAAACCTCTCTGCTGCCGGCCGGGTATCCTCGCTCTCCGTCGCCGGCCTTCACGTCGTTACACACGCCAACGCACGTACGCGACGACGAGGAAGGAGAGCGCCGGCCATACAGGGGATCCCTGAACGGAGAACACACCGAGGAGGAAGGTAAGGTCCCTCCCGTTGTCCTGTAAGCACTAACCCGGCTTTTCAGTCGGGCTGTTCGGGACCGCCGCGGTGAAATCGTGGCGGTCCCGAACAGCCCGACTGAACAGCCGGGTTAGTGTCACTTTCCCTTCAGACGCGGCGGTCAGCTTTGATCGCCGCGTCTGAAGGGTTAATACAGGGCATCACCGCGATCGGTGATGTCCTTTATTAGCCGCAGGTTCCGGCCGTTGATGGCCGCAGGGACTGCCGCGATAGGGGTGTATTCGCCGTATAAGACGCACCGACTTTTCCCCCCCAGTTTTGGGGAAGAAAAAGTGCGTCTTATACGGCGAAAAATACGGTACATAAAGGGGACATTTATCAAAACCCGTCCAGAGGAAAAGTTACTGAGTTGCCCATAGCAACCAATCAGATCGCTACTTTCATTTTTGAAAAGGCCTCTGAAAAATGAAAGAAGCCATCTGATTGGTTGCTATGGGCGACTGGTGAACTTTTACTCTGCACAGGTTTTGATAAACCTCCCCCAGTGTGTTTATAATATGGTATTCAAACTATATAACAGTTTAATCTTCATGAAAAACATCTGAGAATATTTTTAAGTTCTCCAGTCACATCTGAAAAAAATCCTGAAATACAACTTAAATACTGGGAATGTGTTTTTTAAAGACCTTAAACACCTCCACCGTGTTCGGCCGGACCGCATAAGGTAACAGTTCTCCCCATCACAGATAATGGTCTCTCCCATCACAGAAAATGTTTTCTCCATCACATGTAATGTTCTCTCCTCATCACAGATAATGTTCTCCCCATCACAGATAATGTTCTCCACATCACAGATAATGCTATCTCCCCAATACAGATAATGTTCTGTCCTCCATCACAGATAATGTTCTCCCCATCACAGATAATGTTCTCCACATCACAGATAATGCTATCTCCCCAATACAGATAATGTTCTGTCCTTCATCACAGATAATGTTCTCTCCCCCATCACAGATAATGTTCTCTCCCCCATCACAGATAATGTTCTCCCCATCACAGATAATGTTCTCCCCAACACAGATAATGTTCTCCTCCATCACAGCTAATGTTCTTTCCCATCACAGCTAATGTTCTCCCCATCACAGATAGTGTTCTCCCATCACAGATAATGTTCTTTCCCCCATCACAGCTAATGTTCTCCCTATCACAGATAAAGTTCTCTTCCATCAAAGATAATGTTCTCCCCATTACAGCTAATGTTCTCCCCCATCATAGATAATGTTCCCCCATCACAAATAATGTTCTCTCCACCATCACAAATAACGTGTTCCCCCATCACAGATAATGTTCTCTCCCACATCACAGCCAACGTTCTCCCCCATTACAGCTAATGTTCTCCCCATCACATATAATGTTCTCCCCCACCACAGATAATGTTTGCCTACAAGTCTGGCTAACTAACTTATACTTGTTTTTTATTTTCCTCCTATTCCTACCTCTGCTATCGAATTATTTGTATAGGGCAAAGTAAGAAAACACTCTCAGTGTGCAAAAATTCATGTTAAGTGCCAAAGTATTAAAAAGGCTTAGATTGCATCTCCATGTAAACCTTGTAACAATATTATAGCAAAATAGTATGATGACATCATATGGGATAAAATGAAGCTATTGGCAGCAGTGGGGCCCAGAAGAAGACTTTCTACCTGGGCTTAAAAGCTTCAAGCTAAACGTTTGTTGTGGTATCAGACTCAGAGCTTTGAGTTTTTCTCTATTCTTTATTTTACTGTGACCTTTAGATACCTTGGTTTCTTGTGATCCACAAATGCCCCCAAGGAATTTTTTAAAGCAGAAATCAAGAAATTACTTTCCGAAGTTTATGTAGCATGTTAAATTCAAAGAGACAGAGATGTGTAAAGCAAAAAAAAAAAAGAAAAACAATTCAGGTCCATTAAGCAATGCAAGACGTTGCCAATTCTAATATCCCACCTTAGCTCTTGGAAGGCCAATGTGCGCTATGATTCACTTGTTCTGCAATGGAGCTGTAGCAGTGATCAGTGGAAAGGCAATGTAGCAGACGCCGGAACATTTACTTTCCACTGAAACGTGTCAGCAAAAAATAAAGTACTTATTGCATGCCAAATATAAAAAGACCTTCTATGTTTCATCTAGGACACATGACATTGCAAATTCTATCAAATTGAATTCTTTCTGAACGGATTAGCCATTCGTTTTTCACGACCCATGTCATGCGGTATATATTGTTGGCTTTGTGAAAAATAAAATACCCGAAAATAAGCGTTATGGGGAATAAATTTCTCAGATGCAGTAAGGAGAGGCACCTCTGTCCTCTGGAGCAGGGCATATTGTTTCTTTTCAGTTATTTTAACTTGTAAGAAGGGCAAAAATCTATCTCCTTTATAAGAAGTGCCAAGTACAGGAATGTTTTATCAGTTGCTGCCACCTAGGGATTTATAGACATTAAGGTGATTAGTAAAATATCTGACTTTGCAAAATGCTTTTAGGGATGTAAGGATAGAATATATATTTTCTGGCAATATCTATTTAAGGCAAGGTGTGTCGAAAAGAACAATGCTGGCTCTAGGACATCTCTTGGGAACATTTGAATAACACTGATTTATTGCAGGCTACGGATAAAACATATGACAATGGTGGCTGCTTGGATGTTGGAGGTGGTAGAACCCCCAGTCTCCCTGCCTTTGTCAGGAGTAGTGTTTGAATTACAGTAGTGTGTAAGCAGGGGTGGGCATAGAGGGGTCCTGTCCTATAACTGAGCTGTTTCTGGTGGGGCCAACTGCAGGATGTTATAACAATTCTATCCATGTGTTGCAACATTTTAGTGGTGTGGTTGGATTTGCATAATCTTTTTTTTCATAATGTGGACACAAGGAAGACAGGCAGATTGTGGTGAGAACATGCTGTTTGGAGCCCATGTCGGAGGGGCATTTGTGAAGTACCACAGAGCTACAGTAACTCATACAGTTGAGTTCATGAGAAGAGAGGCCCCATTTTAGGGTTGGTCTACCTTAATTTTCTTTTGCCTGGGTCAACCTGTAGAACACTTCCCATCTTCAGGGTTACAGCAACATTAGCAAAAAAAATAAAAAAGGGGAGCATTAAATAACCAATTTATGCTAGTGAGGATAGGGCCTGGTGGCAAGAATCATCATAAGCAGGGGCTCCTAGTTCAGATTTTGCCTTTGTTATAATGGTAGCTGATATATATAAGACCCAATCAAAAACCATTGCACGGTCCTTTCTTCAAATGGGCCTTCTGTTTTTCATTAAAGGGGTACTCCGCTGTAAAGGGGTACTCCGCCCTATCCACTGTGGCACCCCTGTCATTCGGTGCATGGAGTGAACTGTATGGAATGTACCCTATATAAAGATGTTGTCCAAGCAGGCAACCCCATATTGGTTGATGATTGGAAATCCATCCGAAAATTTGAAACTCTAAGCAGTGGAAGGTGATTAAAGCCAATAGTATTTCTAAGCAGACCAAGCCCAGTAATCATCCCTGCCAAGCAGATTCTTAGTTGGCGACATTGGTCACTAGAGTTCTTGCCATAGGAGGATTTTGAGATGGGGTGATGTACACACCTATATTAGAGATCGAGCAGAGCATTCATAAAGGGCTCTGCCCAATTATAGACACAACTGTGCAGCTGTATAGATAAATCTGTAATGTGCTCTTGTGGTGGCCCAGTTGCACCCCTGTACCCCCCACACCCCCTGCACTGTCCCTTTGTATATCTGCTTCTATGCTTGTTATACAGAGTATTGTACATAACATATGTTATGCCTTTAAGACCTGTTGTCATGTGATTGTAACCCAGTGAGGTATCAGTGACCATGTGACCTAAGGGTGACCTATAGGACCCCACCAGAGTCTCCCCATATAAGCTCTGGGTTGAGCCTCCTCTTTTTCTTTAAGTCTTTGCTGAGTTGCAGTAAGATCAAGTCATATGTGTGTGTCTGGAGTCCTAAAGAGGCCTAAAGTCTACAACGCAGCCATGGATCCTAAAGTCCAGTACCCCACAGGTCAAGTCAAAGCCTGGTAAGCTACAGAAGGGGTGAAGTCAGTCATAGTCTGCCATAGTCAAGTCAGTCCAAGTCAATCTGTCTTCAGTCAGCGTGGCTCTGTAGCAGATTGTCCTAGTCCACCATAAGTCCCAGCAAGCCCTGAGGTCTCTCAAGTTAATGGTCACCCCCTTGGGCCCAGCCAAGCTGTATAGACTATTACACCTCTCTCACTCAGTAAAGCTGCTGTTGTTCCGTAACTTGGCGTTGGAGTCATTATTTGCCCCTGTGCCTAGTCCAGTATCCAGCGGTATTCCTTAGGGTTGTTTAGAGGATAAACCACGCCCTGATGTCACAAACACAAGCGGTTAATGCCATCTGACCCTAGGGTAATTCCATCTGCCCTCATCACATCCTTACCACAACTTTTGGCATCCTACGAACAGGATACGGGTGTGTGCCTTGTGCGAAAAGAACCCCCCAGTCTGAATTGTGCACAGTATTCCAGAGTACAATTCGCATGCGAACAAAGTTTGCGCCAGAAAGTGTACCGGACTTTGCCAGTGAAAAGGCGCTTGTGAAATAGAGAGGGAGGTGAAGAAAAGACTGTTATCCGCCATTGTGAACTGTCCTAGAACTGTGCCGACCATGTGTAAAATCAAGTCTGAAGTTATGCTATGTAACAAGTCATTGCCTGTCCCTGCAAGGGTTAAAGATGTGCCGGATAAGCGCACGAAAATGTCCTGTGCTGGCCAACGTCCCATCCCTGGGCATGGAAACCATGTTGCTGTATCTATGCCGAAGTGGAACTGTGAAGATTTGCCCCTTGTTGCCGGGGGAGTGGAAGTCAACGTTGCACCGCTGACGCACTTCCGGCCGGTGGACATTTTCCCAAAGCCCTGCATAAAAGGAGCAGCGCCGCCGGATCCTCTCACTTTCCCAGAAGTCTCTGAGTGGAGTAACATGGCAGAACAGGCAAGCATGAGGTCGGAGAGTCCAAGATGGCGCCGGAGGCCCAGAAAGTTGCTGCGGCACGCATGTTCCAAGATCTGGCAGGCCGTCTACAAAGAATCTCCATTGGGGCCGAAGAGGCCTGGTACCAAGTCCCGTTTTCCGAGGACGATGGAGACTGGCTAGCAACCCTGGCGGAATGACGTTGGTATCATCCCGGGGATCATCGCCGTTAGGGCTGTCCCTTCACCACCAGACCTGGAGATCCTGGCCGGAGATCCATGCAGGGGAGTCGGAGGTGAGTGCCCTGGCTGAGGCTACTTTCTCTACCCCTCCTTCTACCCCTAGCCCAGAGCAAACCCCCCAGGTCCAGAAGTCTGTAGTACATCCCTGGTCACCACCATTGCCCCGGTGGCTATTAGGCAATGAGCCGCAAGTTATCCAATATATGCGACAGTATCTTCTGCCCTTGCTGTCCCCTAAAATCAGAGGTACCGTCCAAGAGGAGAAGGTCTACTTGCCCAAGGCACCTGTCATGGCACCAAAGTTACTGAACAAGTCATTTACAGGTGTGCCCAGTTCAACTTTTGTCAAGGAGGTTTGGCCTAATCAGCGGGCACCAACTAAAGTGATTCAACCTACTTCTGCTGAGGAGGAGGTTTGGCCGGCCCAACAGGCACCAACTACTGTTCCCCCAGTGGCGCAACTGCTACCGTGCAAATGGTGGTTATCATCAGCCCCACCATTACAGAGTGTACCTTATCCAGGGTAAACTGGAATACCTGAGTGAGTCCGTTGAAGGGGGCATAGTCCCGTGGACCCCCTTGTATGTCCCAGCCTCAGAAGCAGCCTGACAGGCGAGGCTGGGATGCCAAACACCCAGGGTGACGAGTCTATTAAGTCACTAACTTTGTTTTGTGAAGCGCTATTATTATTTACAGGTTCCTGCAACGTTCAAGAGAAGCGCCTGGTGGACTCACCAAGAACTCCTGTAACCAATTCCGTAAGTGAACGTGCCCTGCTTATAGCAGTGATCCTTTACTGAGAACTCTAAAAGTACCAGTACTGTGGAGCGGTTGTTGTTGTATTGTTTAATAAATGTATATAATGTGTTTGCACCAAAAATGTCTACAATGTTTCCTGTCTTTTGTCCATGGCAATTTATATAGGAGGTATCCTGTCTAGACCAGATGAAGCGTATCCACTACCTCACTGCCATGACAGTTACCACTAGGAGCCAGGTACAAAGAGTAATAGTAACTTTCTATAAAGTTATCAGTATAAAATACTGTGAAATGTAGTCAGTCTAGCATAGACAATGCTAATGTAATGTACATAGTGCTTTGTGTGTATAAACTAGTGAAATGTCATGCCTAGTTAGGACTGTAACTAACCAGTGCATGTTATTAAGTCCAAAATAGTCAATAAATGTCTAAATGTCTAACCACTTTCATGTCCACCATGTACAGGGTACTCTACTGGCCAGAGAGTTCTCCGGGACGCATAGGTAAAACATGTATAGTAACAGAGCTATCATGTATAAAGGTAATATTCTTATGTTGTCTAAAAATTCATATCCTTGTGTATAGTGTTCTGGGGAGAAGTAGCTATAGCCGAAGGGCCCCAGCAGCTAAGGCATTCTGGTAGAAAGCCTCCGGCAGCCCGATCCGAATAGAATGTGTTTATGTATGCAGTTACGAGACTCAAATACCTCATATGTCTAACCATCCCAGTTATTCATACCATTGCTAACAAAGGAGCCTGTAAGGAAATTCTTACCAATGCCACAAGGACTCCTCCCCAGTTATTTGTTATTAATTCACCAGCCCTGAGAAGGACATTTGGCATAAATACCCCAGGAACTGTTTGTAATCACCAGGCCCCAGTGGCCACTTTAATGTCATCCGCCCTCCCGAACTGGTGCCGAGGACGCTGTTGTTAAGAGGGGGAGTTTGTGGTGGCCCAGTACAGGAGTTTCACCCCTGCACCCTTGCTGCCCTGTCAGCCACCCCTCCTGCACATGTTCCTTTTATATCTGCTTCTATGCTTGCTATATTGAGTATTGTATATAAAATGTGTTATGTTATGTTCGCTCCCTGCTGGATGACTGGCGATGCGGAGGTTTGTGACGTCACTGTCTAGGCCCCACTTGTGAGGTCACAGCCATGCCCCCTCAATGCTAGTCTATGGGAGGGGGCGTGGTGGCACACCCCCTCCTATAGACTTGCATTGAAGGGGCGTGGCCGTGACATCACAAGCGGGGCACGGCCGTGATGTCATGAGCCTCCGGCACTGCACCCAGCGCTCTAAATGAACATTGGGGGCAGCAGGGAGATCATGGGGGTCCCAAGCGCTGGGGCCCCCACGATCAGACATCTTATACCCTATAATTTGGATAAGGGATAAGATGTCTAGGGGTGAAGTAACCCTTTAAAGGGCTGCATGAACGATTCCGCGATCAATGAACCAGTAAAGACTCATTATACGAGCCTCGATCATCTAGATCTGCAGTAGTTTTCTGCTCCTGTCCGCCGGTGAAGAAGGGCTTTTACGCACACAATTCACAGCAAAATTCACTGTAGCACACAATGTGAGCCACTATTTTTCCAAAATTTGGGTATGTGGACTGGAGAGGTTTGGCTGCTTTTAAGTCTCAGTCCGGCCATGCAGCAAAACTGAAGCCGTGTTTTATCATTTCTGGCATAAAGCCTCTAAGCTTTTTAGCTGTAGACGGAGTATCAGCTTGTGTAGAAATCAGTGGGGGTTGCTGCGTGTGACGAGCTATGTTTACCATATCTCATATATTATTAATTATGCTCAGAACGAATTTCTTCTACATTATAATTATAAACAATAAAACACTTGTTCTGTCTGTGTCTACAGCGGTCCATCAGCGCCCCCTTCGAGACAACAAAGGAATTACTAGCTAATCAACTCCAAACAATCTTTTATCATACATCTATATCATATAAATAGATAATGTATAACTATCCTATTTCACATTTATGCTTTAACACATTTTCATTTGCATTTGCAGGATGTGCTCAGTTTGTCATCTGTCATCAGAATATAGAAATGTATAGAAATGTACCATCTGTGGTTATATGCAGGACTGCCTAAAGGCCAATGTGTGCTATTTGATGACAGCTATATATGCTGTATTTGTGAGGGGCCCTTCCAGAAGAGGTATTTGTATCCTATATACAGCCATTTCAATTTTTGTTATACATTTAACCTATAGGTTTTGTTCACACTGTCTTTGAAGGTTCAGAGCATGAGGAGACCATATAGTGGTTGAATGACACAGCGTGGAGGTGGCGACAGCATGAAGAGACCATATAATGGCAGAATGACCCAGCGTGGAGGTGGCGGCAGCATGAGGAGACCATATAGTGACTGAACGAAACAGCCTGGAGGTGGCGGCAGCATAAGGAGACCATATAGTGCCTGAATGACACAGAGTGGAGGTGGTGGCAGCATGAGGAGACCATATAGTGCCTGAATGACATAGCGTGAAGTTGGTGGCAGCATATAGTGGCTGAATGACACAGTCTGAAGTTGATGGCAGCATGAGGAGAACATATAGTGGCTGAATGACACAGCCTGGAGGTGGCAGAAGCATGATGAGACCCTATAGTGGCTGAATGACACAGCCTGGAGGTGGCGGAAGCATGAGGAGACCATATAGTGGCTGAATGACACAGTCTGGAGGTGGCAGCAGCACGAGGAGAACATATGGTGGCAGTATGAGACAGCTTGGAGCTGGCATCAGCATGAGGAGAACATAAGGGTGCAGAATGAGACAACCTGGAGCTGGCATCAGCATGAGGAGAACATATGGTGGCAGAATGAGACAGCCTGGAGGTGGCTGCAGCAGCATCAGGAGTCCTGAAAGTGACCCGGTGACAGAGTACCCCGTGACTAAGGTGGGTGAAAAAAGGAGAACTTGGCATCAGATGTGTGGCATCAGGCGGGTGGCAGGATCAGAATAGTAGCTGACGCAGGTAGGCAGAAGAAAATGATCTCTTTTTGAAAGTGTTAGTGTGCAGAAGTAAGTATTGAGGATCTGCATTACGTAAAACTTAAATGGGTACTCTCATTAAACATAACTTTTTATATAATATAGATTATGCATAAATAAAAATGTTTGTGATATATTTTATTTAAAAAAATATCTACCTTTCATACTTTTGTTTACATTTGTAATCCTGGCCACTAGGTGTCACCCTACATGGTCCAGAAAGCATTTCCCCGCCCCTCACACAGGGCACGTACTGATCAGTGATGGCTGGGCAGTGTGGTCTGGAAAGCGCTTCCTCAGCTCGCTCTCTGCCTGTATATGAAACAGGCAGAGAACGAGCAAAGTGCTCTAATTTATATATCCCCGCCCCCTGCACCTCTCCCTTCTTCTCATTGCAGCGCGAGCTGCAGTACAGATTGTATAGAGTGAGAGTGGAGAGAGGAGGAAAATCTGCACCATACCATGAGGAGGAATAATCATATTTAGGTCAGTATAATCTGTTATTAAAATAAATATATATATATATATATATATATATATATATATATATATATGCTGGCTCAATACATGCAGACCATGCTGACTCAATACCTGATATTGAGCGTGCATAGCATGCTGGCTCAATACATGATATTGAGCGTGCACAGCATGCTGGCTCATTTCATGTATTGAGCCAGCATGCTATCCACGCTCAATATCAGGTATTGAGCCAGCATGTTATGCACGCTCAATATCATGTAATGAGCCAGCATGGTATGCACGCTCATTATCAGGTTATTATTATTATGCATATTTTTGGATGAAAAAAATTCACTGTTATCATAACCATGTATACTGTAATGCTGCAGTTTTACCTTCTACGCAGGCTTACTGCTTGCATATTTTCAAGTAGCAGGTTAAACCGCAGCAATAAAGTATAAATAATGATGAAAACTGCTATTGGGGCTTTTTTTTCTCTTCTAAATATATATATATATATATATATATATATATATATTATTATTATTATTATTATTACAAATTGTGAACCCACCATGTTTTTACTTTATTCCTGCAGGGCACGGCAGCTCTGTACTCCAACGTTCCTCCAATATGTATGGCGCGTGCAATGCCAAACATAGAGGAGGAGACACAGACGCTGCCATCACTGCCCTGTACTCAGCCTATATACGCAATCCCGAGAGGGAGCGCAGCATACAGGAAGAAGGGCGGAAGCCGGACACATGACGTTGAGCCTGCCGGGCCACACCCACATCTTCCCTCACTGGACCACCGATGTCTGTAAAGGGTGATAAGCCTAAAAAAAGGTACAAAGCGGGGGGGGGGGGGGGTGCTTATTGAACAAAATAAAAGCCAGAATTAGTGTCACGATCAGTCAGGGACAGATGCTGGAGGGTTTCAGGGACAGAGTAGTTTATGATAGCTACTGTTTAACTTTTAATAATATGCTTAGGATAAAATATATGGACCCCAATTTGTTTTTTAAATGAGACAAAAGGAAAGGTGTGCAAAAAAACACCATGTGTGTCACGATTCGGCTTACAGGTTGTGGATCCACTGTGTCAGCGAGGGATTGGCGTGGACCGTGCTGGTGGACCGGTTCTAAGAGGCTACTGGTGTTCACCAGAGCCCGCCGCAAAGCGGGATGGTCTTGCTGCGGCAGTAGCAACCAGGTCGTATCCACTAGCAACGGCTCAACCTCGCTGGCTGCTGAGAAGGCGTGGGACAGAAGGACTAGGCAGAGGCAAGGTCAGACGTAGCAGAAGGTCGGGGCAGGCGGCAAGGTTCGTAGTCAAGATGGATAGCAGGAGTTCAGGTAACACAGGCTTTGGACAACACTAAACGCTTTCACTGGCACAAGGCAACAAGATCCGGCCATGTCAGTGCAGCGCTTCCGGTCAGCGGGACTGACCGGGGCGCTGCAGGGAGAGAGACGCCGTGAGTGCTCCGGGGAGGAGCAGGGACCCGGAGCGCTCGGCGTAACAGTACCCCCCCCCCTTAGGTCTCCCCCTTTTTTTTGTCCGACAACTGCTTTACCTGGGACGAGGACACCGGGAGTGAATGGAGGGTTTCCTCAAAGGCAGGCAGTACAGCAGGAGTGGGAAAGGGGAGGGAGGGCAGAGGGTGAAGCTTGGCACGGGGCAGTGTGTCACCAGGACGGGGGCCATGAGGAGGCACTGAGGCTTGCCTGACGGGACTGGGAGGGGGGGAGAGGCATTTCTTATGGCAAGCAGAGTCCCAGTTCTTGATCTCCCCGGTGGTCCAGTCAAGGGTGGGAGAATGAAGCCGGAGCCATGGCAGACCGAGGAGGACCTCAGAGGTACAGTTGTGAAGGACGAAGAATTCAATCATTTCGTGATGGGGTCCAATACACATTAAGAGGGGTTTTGTGCGGTAACGCACGGTGCAATCCAATCTGACTCCGTTGACCGCGGAAATGTAGAGCGGCTTGACGAGACGGGTCACCGGGATGCAGAATTTATTCACCAAAGACTCCAAAATAAAATTCCCAGAGGCTCCAGAGTCCAAGCAGGCCACGGCTGAGAGGGAGGAGTTGGCTGAAGGAGAAATCCGCACGGGCACCGTGAGACGTGGAGAAGCAGACTTTGAACCAAGAGACGCCACACCCACGTGAGCTGGGTGCGTGCGTGAGTGCGTTTCCCAGACGTGGAGGAAGAATAGGGCAATCCACCAAGAAATGCTCGGTACTGGCACAGTACAGACAAAGATTTTCTTCCCTACGGCGATTCCTCTCTTCCTGGGTCAGGCGAGACCGATCCACTTGCATGGCCTCCTCGGCGGGAGGCCCAGGCGTAGATTGCAAAGGATACTGTGGGAGAGGTGCCCAGAGATCTAAGTCTTTTTCCTGGCGGAGCTCCTGATGTCTCTCAGAAAAACGCATGTCAATGCGGGTGGCCAAATGGATAAGTTCTTGCAGGTTGGCAGGAATCTCTCGTGCGGCCAGCACATTCTTGATGCTACTGGATAGGCCTTTTTTAAAGGTCGCGCAGAGAGCCTCGTTATTCCATGATAATTCGGAAGCAAGAGTACGAAATTGGATGGCGTACTTGCCCACTGAAGAATTACCCTGGACCAGGTTCAGCAGGGCAGTCTCGGCAGAAGAAGCTCGGGCTGGTTCCTCAAAGACACTACGGACTTCAGCGAAGAAGGACTGGACTGTGGCTGTGGCAGGATCATTGCGGTCCCAGAGCGGTGTGGCCCAAGACAAGGCCTTTCCTGAAAGAAGGCTCACTACGAACGCCACCTTAGACCGTTCTGTAGGAAACAAGTCCGACAACATCTCCATATGCAGGGAACATTGAGACAGAAATCCACGGCAGAGTCTAGAGTCCCCATCAAATTTGTCTGGCAGGGACAAGCGGAGGCTAGGAGCGGCTACTCGCTGCGGAGGAGTGCAGGAGCTGGCGGAGGAGATGGTTGCTGCTGTAGCAGAGGCAGAAGTTGCTGTAACGTGGCGGTCAACTGCGACAGCTGCTGTCCTTGTTGGGCAATTTTCTGCGATTGCTGAGCGACCACCGTGGTAAGGTCAGCGAGACTTGGCAGCGGCACCTCAGCGGGATCCATGGCCGGATCTACTGTCACGATTCGGCTTACAGGTTGTGGATCCACTGTGTCAGCGAGGGATTGGCGTGGACCGTGCTGGTGGACCGGTTCTAAGAGGCTACTGGTGTTCACCAGAGCCCGCCGCAAAGCGTGATGGTCTTGCTGCGGCAGTAGCAACCAGGTCGTATCCACTAGCAACGGCTCAACCTCGCTGGCTGCTGAGAAGGCGTGGGACAGAAGGACTAGGCAGAGGCAAGGTCAGACGTAGCAGAAGGTCAGGGCAGGCGGCAAGGTTCGTAGTCAAGATGGATAGCAGGAGTTCAGGTAACACAGGCTTTGGACAACACAAACGCTTTCACTGGCACAAGGCAACAAGATCCGGCCATGTCAGTGCAGCGCTCCCGGTCAGCGGGACTGACCGGGGCGCTGCAGGGAGAGAGACGCCGTGAGCGCTCCGGGGAGACGCAGGGACCCGGAGCGCTCGGCGTAACAATGTGCCACCTACACCACCAAGTATTGATGTGATGCAAGGACTTATAAAAGGTGGAAGGGAACAACATATGGTCCATTGTAACCGGTGGGGGTACAAACTTCCCCTGAAAGGCCCTACTCTTGCATTATTAATTCCCTTCTTGGTTTCTTGGCAAATGTTACTCGCCCTAAAAAGGGTGGCCCATACACAGGAAACTCTCCCTATTTCCACCTACAAACACTGTCATTTCCCAGGGTTATTAAGTGGAAATAGGAATTGGTTCCTGTGTGGGGCCGCCCTTTTCAAGATGAGTAACACTTTTCTCGAAAAGGTCGGAACAACGTGTTGTCCATTGTTGCAGGTGGGGGTAAAAACTTTCCCTGTAAAGCCCTAGTCTGTGTTTAGTGTTACTCACCCTAAAAAGGCCCCACACAGCAAACTCTCTCTTTTTCCACCTAAAAACCCTGGGAAATGGCAGTGTTTGTACGGGGAAATAGGGAGAGGTTCCTGTGTGAGGGTGAGTAACACTTGCCAAGAAGGGAATTAATAATGCGAGAGTAGGGCCTTACAAGGGAAGTTTTTACCCCCACCGGTTACAATGGACCATACATTGTTCCCTTCCACCTTTTAGAGGTCTTTGCATTACATAAATATTTGGTGGTGTACATGGCACATGGTGGGTACATATATTTTATCCTAAGAATATTTGGGCACGTTACCACAAATTTTCTGGGATTGTCCCTCACTCAGACACTTTTGGCTGGAAATCCATTCATTAGTGAGGACAGTGATTGGTAAACATGTTCCGTTTCATCCCTTAACATATCTCCTTCACCTTCCACCCTCAGGTCTACGGATAAATGAGGTCAGATTACTTCATTACATACTAATTACGGCCAAGGGCTTAATTGCTTTGCACTGGAACTCTACTAAAACACCTACCATACAAAACTTAAAAAATTGAATTTATTTAGTCAGGAGAATGGAATACCTGTTGGCTGCAACGGATAATCTCCAACCCAAATTTGATAAGATCTGGAGTGAATGGGACAAGTTTATGGAATCCGAAGCAGCGCTGTGAGGGATGGCGGTTAAGATACAGAACCGCACAGGTTCACTCTTTTCTGTTTGTCTTTCCTTCTATTTCTTCTTTTCTATACTTCCACTTTTTGGTGTCCTCTCCATCTACCTCATGGTTCTCCATACTTAATTAAACCATTGAATATGTCTACCAAAAGTCTTGCTCAACATTGCCAGGCCTTTATATATTTCAAAAAAAACTGTGTGCTGAAACACGTTAAAAGAAATTAGAAAACACAAGAAACAATTGGTTCACAGTGCGAATCATTTTAATACATTTTTGGGTCAAGAGATACCTTCATTATGCTTGTTTTCTGTTAATGTTTACATTTTCTTGATAACCTGGACACATTTTCTTTACAATGGTTGCTGTACCTATTTGTCTCGAACATCCATCCTCAGTCATACCTCGGATGGACACGTGAAGATGAGACTCTCTGAAAGTTATCAACAAATGTCTTTTACTATTTTACTATTCATCTTCTTTCCTGTAATATTTTTTAATGTTGATTGTATTGACATAACATTTTGCATACTTGCTTTTCTTCTTTTTGTTAACAATTTTGAAAAACTTGAAAAATAAACAATTATATAAAAAAAAAAAAAAAAAAAAGTTTTACCTAATGCATTTCCTCAATACTTAAGGAGGAATGTCTGTAACTGGGAAGAAGCGCCTTAAATATGTTTTGCACTATCCATATTTGTGAAGTGTTGGTTTGGCACCATGATCAATCTAATCAGGCATTGGTGGGGGGAAATCATGGCTAATCCATGCCTGATTCGTCTTCACAAAGGTCAGTCTCTCCACATTTTCCGAGTTCTCCTTGGGGTTACTATGGCCCCGGCCGCACTAAACACCCACTCTAATGGCACATTACTGGCAGGGCAGGACAGTTTTTCCAGGGCATGTTCCACCTCTAGGGGGAGGAGGAGTAGATTGGACACAGGTGTATAAATCTTAGCTTGGGACTCTTATTGAGAGCTTGCTCTTTCTGAGTGTTGCTGTGTAAGAGGGGGCGTGAAAGAGGAGTTTCAAAAACTGTGATTATCTGTTGTGCGGAGTGAATCTGTGGAGTGGGTGCGACTGCCTATAGCCCACATTCATATTTTGGGTAAGTTTTTCTCTTTTGCACATAGTGGGATAACTGTTAGAGTTTAAACACCCTTTTTCATTTTTTTTTTCTCTGTTCCACCTCTAGAGGGAGGAGGAGTAGATTGGGCACAGGTGTATAAATCTTAGCTTGGGACTCTTATTGAGAGCTTGCTCTTTCTGAGTGTTGCTGTGTAAGAGGGGGCGTGAAAGAGGAGTTTCAAAAACTGGAGTTTGAAAGCAGGAGGTTGAGATCGCTGTGAGTGTTAATTTTTGAACCCACAAGGTCTACAAAAAATTTTAAGTGTAATTTTGACTGTCTGTTTTTTCCTATACATTTGTGAAATCCCCATAATTAGATGGCCTCCATGTTGGAAAATGCAGTCCAATGTACATCCTGTTCAATGTATGCAATCCTTGAACAACAGTTTGAGGGTGCATATTGTTGTGCGAGATGTGTGCTAGTTGTCCGTTTGGAAGCCCAGATCCTGCATCTAGAGGGGCGACTGGCAACAATGAGAAGCATTAACAACATGGAGAGGAGTCTCCTGCTCACTGAGCAGGCACTCTCGGGAATAGAGGTGGGGGAGGACAGTGGGACGGAGTTGCAGGACAGTCAGGCAGTTAGCTGGGTTACAGTTAGAAAGAGGGGTAGGGGAAAAAGTGTCAGGGAGGCTAGTCCTGAACTGGCACACCCCAACAAGTTTGCCCGCTTGGCAGATGAGGGGGATGCCATTACAGAGCTAGCAGAAGTGCAGCAGGATACCGCCTCTGACCGCCAGGGGGGTGTCTGCTCCAGTAAGGAGGGAGGGAGGAGTACAGGGCAGGCCAGACAGATACTAGTGGTGGGGGACTCAATTATTAGGGGGACAGACAGGGCAATCTGTCACAAAGACCGGGATCGCCGAACAGTGTGTTGTCTGCCTGGCGCACGAGTTCGGCACATCGCGGATCGGGTTGACAGGTTGTTGGGCGGGGCTGGAGAGGACCCAGCAGTCATGGTACATATTGGCACCAATGACAAAGTAAGAGGTAGGTGGAGTGTCCTTAAAAATGATTTCAGGGACTTAGGCCGCAAGCTTAAGGCAAGGACCTCCAAGGTAGTCTTTTCTGAAATACTACCAGTACCACGAGCCGCACCAGAGAGGCAGCGGGAGATCAGGGAGGTAAACAAGTGGCTCAGAAGCTGGTGTAGGAAGGAAGGGTTTGGGTTCATGGAGAACTGGGCTGACTTCGCTGTCGGTTACCGGCTCTACCGTAGGGACGGGCTGCACCTCAATGGGGAGGGTGCAGCTTTGCTTGGGGAGAAGATGGCTAGAAGGGTGGAGGAGTGTTTAAACTAGGGACTTGGGGGGAGGGAACCTACAGCAAAGAGGGGGAAGATAGTGTAGATAGAGAGGTGGGAATTATAAATGTACCTGGGGGTGGAGCGGAGGGAGGGGTTAGAATAGTTAATAGGAATAGGCTTCATAGGAAAATAAAACTTACACCCTTGAATCCCATTAACCCCAATAACATAAAGGATGGAAATGTAAAATGTATGTTCACAAATGCCAGAAGCCTAGCAAATAAAATGGGGGAGCTTGAGGCCTTGATACTGGAGGAACATATTGATATAGTTGGGGTCACTGAGACATGGCTGGACTCCTCGCATGACTGGGCTGTCAATCTGCAGGGGTTTACATTGTTTCGCAAGGATAGAATGAACAGAAAAGGTGGTGGAGTCTGTCTGTATGTAAGAAGTGGTATGAAAGTCAGTGTGAACGATGCCATAGTGTGTGATGATTCTGAGGATGTGGAATCATTGTGGGTAGAATTACAAAAGGAGGGAAATACTGAAAAAATAGTATTTGGTGTAATCTACAGACCCCCTAATATCACTGAAGAGATAGAAGTTCGGCTTCATAAACAAATAGAGAGGGCCGCCCGGGCAGGTACAGTGGTAATAATGGGAGGTTTTAACTATCCAGATATAGATTGGGGTCCGGGGTTGGCTAAAACTACAAAGGGGCGACAATTCCTAAATTTATTGCAGGATAATTTTATGGGCCAGTTTGTGGTGGACCCAACAAGAAGTGATGCCTTGTTGGATCTGATCATTTCCAACAACGCAGAGCTGGTTGGTAATGTAACTGTGCGGGAAAACCTTGGTAATAGCGACCACAATATAGTTACTTTTGACTTAAAATGTAGAAAACAAAGACAGGCGGGGAAGGCAAAAACATATAACTTTAAAAAGGCAAACTTCCCTGGGCTGAGGGCTGCACTACAGGACATAGACTGGGGGGAGGTGTTGTCAAATACTGATACAGAAGGTAAATGGGACATCTTTAAATCAACTCTAAATAACTATACAGCTAAATATATACCAAAGGGGAACAAATATAAACGATTAAAACTAAATCCTACATGGCTGACACATGATGTTAAAAGAGCAATAAACAACAAAAAAATAGCCTTCAAAAAATACAAATCTGATGGGTCAGCTATAACATTTAAACAGTACAAGGAGCTTAATAAAATCTGTAAAAATGTAATAAAAACAGCAAAAATTCAAAATGAGAGACAGGTGGCCAAAGAAAGCAAAACTAATCCTAAATATTTTTTTAGATATATAAATGCAAAAAAACCAAGGACAGAGCATGTAGGACCCCTTAATAATGATAATGGGGAGGTTGTCACAGGCGATCAAGAGAAGGCGGAGCTACTGAATGGGTTCTTTAGTTCTGTATACACTATGGAAGAAGGAGCTGACATTGGCCAGGTCAGTGCTGGTAACACATCATGTAATGTACTGAACTGGCTTAATGTAGAGATGGTACAAGGTAAGTTAAGTGATATAAATGTAAGCAAATCCCCAGGACCGGATGGACTACACCCAAGAGTTCTTAGAGAGGTAAGTTCAGTAATATCTGTACCCCTGTTCATGATATTTAGAGATTCTCTGGTGTCTGGTATTGTGCCAAGGGACTGGCGCAAGGCGAATGTGGTGCCAATCTTCAAAAAGGGCTCTAGGAATTCCCCAGGAAACTATAGACCGGTAAGTTTAACGTGCATTGTGGGTAAATTGTTTGAAGGACTTATAAGGGATTACATACAGGAATACATAGGGGATAATTGTATTATAAGTGATAGCCAGCATGGGTTTACTAAGGATAGAAGTTGTCAAACCAATCTAATTTGCTTTTATGAAGAGGTGAGTAGAAGCCTTGACAGAGGAATGGCTGTGGATATAGTGTTTCTGGATTTTGCTAAAGCATTTGATACTGTCCCTCATAGAAGTCTGACAGGTAAGTTAAGGTCTTTGGGTTTGGAAATTTTAGTTTGTAACTGGATTGAACACTGGCTCATGGATCGTACCCAGAGAGTGGTGGTCAATGATTCGTACTCTGATTGGTCCCCGGTTATTAGTGGTGTACCCCAAGGTTCAGTACTGGGACCGCTGTTGTTTAATTTATTTATCAATGATATAGAGGATGGTATTAACAGCTCTGTTTCTATCTTTGCAGATGACACCAAGCTTTGTAGCACAGTACAGTCTATAGAGGATGTGCATAAGTTACAAGATGACTTGGATAGACTAAGTGTCTGGGCATCCACTTGGCAAATGAGGTTCAATGTGGATAAATGTAAAGTTATGCATCTGGGTACTAATAACCTGCATGCATCGTATGTCTTAGGGGGGATTAAACTGGCAGAGTCACTGGTAGAGAAGGATCTGGGTGTACTTGTAGATCACAGACTACAGAATAGCATGCAATGTCAGGCTGCTGCTTCCAAAGCCGGCAGGATATTGTCATGTATCAAAAGAGGCATGGACTCAAGGGACAGGGACATAATACTCCCCCTTTATAAAGCATTGGTACGGCCTCACCTGGAATATGCTGTTCAGTTTTGGTCACCTGTCCATAAAAGGGACACTGCGGAGTTGGAAAGGGTGCAGAGACGCGCGACTAAACTAATATGGGGCATGGAACATCTTAGCTATGAGGAGCGATTAAAGGAGTTACAATTGTTTAGTCTTGAGAAGAGACGTTTAAGGGGGGATATGATAAACGTATATAAGTATATTAATGGCCCATACAAAAAATATGGAGAAAAACTGTTCCAGGTTAAACCCCCCAAAGGACGAGGGGGCACTCCCTCCGTCTGGAGAAGAAAAAGTTTAGTCTCAAGGGGCGACACGCCTTCTTTACCGTGAGGACTGTGAATTTATGGAACGGTCTACCTCAGGAACTGGTCACAGCAGGAACAATTAACAGCTTTAAAACAGGATTAGATACATTCCTGGAACAAAATAAGATTAATGCTTATGAAGAAATGTAAAATCTCATCCCTTCCCCAATATCGCGCCACACCCCTACCCCTTAATTCCCTGGTTGAACTTGATGGACATATGTCTTTTTTCGACCGTACTAACTATGTAATGTAACATGTGTTGGCATGGTCATGTTAAGGTATGCCAAACACCTGCTGGTTCAGGTCCTGCTCCAAGTCTACCTGCTGCTGATGAGTTGCTTCACTATGTGGGTGAAGAAAGCTACTCATCAGCAACTGTAGACTCCGGCTGCTGCTGATGGAGCTGGTACTACTCCTGCCACCCCACCTCTCTCCAGCAGCCATGGCAGTGGAAGATGAGCGCAGAGGGCCCCCCAAGCCAGACCTGCAAGAGGATGGACGATGGCGCAGATAGGCATTGTCCAACTGACTATGTAGGATTTCTCTGTAGTAGGTCAGTTTGTCCTCCCTCTCAGTGTGTGTAAAAAATGCCCCCATTTCGTGGAGGTAGCGAGAGTCCAATAAGGTGGAGAGACAGAAGTTATCCCACTGCCGAATGGTGACAATTCAGCAGTCACTACGCAAGCAAGTGAGCATGCATTGTGCAATTTGTGCAAGTGACTCGGAGGGACTCCGTGCTTCCATCTCCACTGCATACTGACACGGTGTGTGTGGGTCCTCTGTCTTGCCTTCCTCATAACCAACTAGCTTCTCTGGCTGCTCCTGCACCTCCTCTTCTCAGATTACTAGAAAAACCACCCATTTGTCGAAACCTAAACTGTTCTCCACTGTGCCCCTCCCCCTCCTCCTTCAGTTCAGCCCCCACAGGGCTCATGTGGCCGTGAGATGTAGGCGCCATGTCTCCAGTGCCCTGACCAGCCATCGTTTCCAACACGTTTTGTAGTAGATGAAGCAGTGGAATGACGTTGTTCATCCTGTAATCCTAGTGACTGACTAATAATGTGGCTTCCTCAAAGGGCGTGAGCAAACGGCAGGTGTCACGTATGAGCTGCCACTGGTTGACATTGAAGTTACACAGGGGAGTCCCCCTATCCGCTTGGATCATCAAGAAATCGGTGATGGCTTTTCTCTGTTTCTCTGTCGTATAGTTAGTCCAACATATGGAGGGTGGAATTCCAACGTGTGGAAACGTCACATATCAGACTATGTTGGGGGATGCCGTTCTGACGCTGCAGCTCATGGAGGGTGTGCTTTGCGGTGTATGAGTGGCTGAAGTGCATGCAAAGTTTCCTTCCCATTGTTAGGATGTCTTGCAGATGGGGGAAACACTTCAGGAACTGCTTGACAACCAGATTGAACACGTGTGCCATGCAGGACACATGTTTCAGGCTCCCTTGTTGCAGCGCAGACAAGATGTTCTTCCCGTTGTCGTTCACCATGGTTCCCATTGCCACTTTTCGTGGAGTAAGCCATGCTCCAATATCTTTATGAATGCATTTTAGCAGTTCCTCCCCTGTGTGACTCCGTTCGCCAAGGCAAACCATTTGAAGAATAGCGTGACACCGCCGTGCCCTGCACACATGGTATGCTGGAGGGGCACTGAGATTTGTCGGTGCAGTGGAGGCTAAGGACACAGTGGAGGATGAAGAGGCGGAGTCACACAATGTCACAGGACCAATGGCCTGAGAGCGTGGAGGCGGAAGCGGCGTAACGTATCCAAGTTGCTGTTGTGGCTGTGCAGGAACCACATTTACCCTGTGGGCCGTAAAGGTCATGTATTGTCCCTGACCATAGTTACAGCTCCACACGTCGGCGCTGCCGTGCACTTTGGTACACACTGACAGGCTCAAGGACTGGCCCACCTTTTGTTCCACAAAATTATGCTGGGTTGGTACTGCCTTCTTCGCAAAGAAATGACGGCTTGGCACGCTCCACCTCGGCTCGGCACAAGCCATAATTTCTCTGAAAGAGGCAGAGTCCAAAACTTGAAAAGGGAGGAACTGCAGCACCAGCAACTTGGACAGGAGCACATTCAGCTTCTGCGCCGTTGGATGAGTGGGCACATACTGTTGTCTCTTGGACATGGATTGCTGACGGAATGACTGACTCAAACTAGGAGGAGCAGGAGCATCTGGAGGGACAGAAGATGGGTATGACACACAGTTCCCTTCGGCTGAGGTGGTGGAGCCTTTGTTGGCTGAAAGAGGGAGCGGCGTGCAACTGGGTGATGCAGCAGACTGGACAACCACATCAGAGCCACGGTTCTCCCAGGCCGCTTTATGGTGACGCTGTATATGTTGATGCAGGGCTGTGGTGCATCCTCTGAATACTTGATGAAAAACTGCCACACTGCGGAGTAGCTGATTTTCCCACCAACAGTCCACACTGACTGACTGCTACTGCCGCTGAATCCAGGAATCCCTGTTCTACTACCTCCAGGGAAGGTAGGCTGCCGCGAAGCAGGTGGTCTACCCCGGGCATGTTTGGATCCAGACTTTCCCCTTTTGCCACCATGCTGACTGTCAACCATGCTACCATCTTGCTGGCTCAGCTGCTGCCTCACGGGCAACCTGCAACCCTCTTCTCCTGATGATGATGAAACCCCTTCTGCACCCGACTCCTAAGTGCGATCGGCTCCATCATCATCAAGTTGTGTCTGCACGTTAATGATGTCTTCCTCAGGTTGCTCAACAGTGTCTGCTTCAGGAGCCTGAACTCTCGCAACACCAACTCCCATGGCAGTCTCCTCATCACTACTTGCCCGCCTAGCAGAGAAAGAGGCAGATGTCTCCTCCACTTCTTGGCTGGGCAATAACTGCTGACTGTCCTCTAATATATCGTCCTCACTAAATAGTGGAGCTGAACCCACAGCATAAGATACTTCTGTGGGGGAGGGAACAGCATAGGACAGAGGCAATGGAAGGACATGGACTGCTCCCGGGCCATGCCAACTGAGGGTTGTGTCTGAGGAACTCACTGACTGTTGACTGGGGGTATCAGATGTCACTTGTGATGAAGTGGATGACCGTGTAAACCAATCGATGACAGCAGATGGGTTGCTGGTCGAGACACGACCGCTAGCTGATACCGGGAGCTCAGGCCTCTTGCTGTGATTCCTGCTGCCACTCACTTGTAGTCTGCTGTGACCTCTGCCTGATGAATTTAGGTCTCTGCCACTCCTCTGTGCACGTCCTGACACTTCTCTGCTTGAAATATGCAATGCAATGCACTCCAGTACACTTAAAACAGTATTTGTCTACAACACCAGCAGGTGTGTACTTTTGGCTGGCTTTTACAGTATCTAGGCCCTTAAGACTGTAACAGGAACAAAATGGTACACCACTTAGATGTACGTATGTGGTAAGCACTTATGAGGGGAGGACAATGCGCTCTAGTACGCTTAAAACAGTATTTGTCTACAAAACCAGCAGGTGTGCACTTTTGCCTGGCCTTTCACAGTATCTAGGCCCTTAAGACTTTAACAGGAACAAAATGGTACACCATTTAGATGTACGTATGTGGTATGTACTTGTGAGGGGGGGGGACAATGCACTCCAGTACGCTTGAAACTGTATTTGTCTACAACACCAGCAGATGTGTACTTTTGCCTGGCCTTTCACAGTATCTAGGCCCTTAAGACTTTAACAGGAACAAAATGGTATAACACTTAGATGTACATATGTGGTATGCACTTATGAGGGGAGTACAATGCGCTCCAGTACACTTAAAACAGTATTTCACAAATTGAGAAATATAGCTGCACATCTACCATTTGTATTTTGAACTACTTGCTTCTCAGCATAATTTAAAAAACTAACAGGTTGTTAGTATACATTTTGATCAAAAAGTACAAGGCCACTTGCCACGTCAAGACCACTGTTACGCCGAGCGCTCCGGGTCCCCGCTCCTCCCCGGAGCGCTCGCTACACTCTCCCCACTGCAGCGCTCCGGTCAGATCCACTGACCCGGGGCGCTGCGATTCCGCTTCCAGCCGGGATGCGATTCGCGATGCGGGTAGCGCCCGCTCGCGATGCGCACCCCGGCTCCCGTACCTGACTCGCTCTCCCTCGGTCCTGTCCCGGCGCGCGCGGCCCCGCTCCCTAGGGCGCGCGCGCGCCGGGTCTTTGCGATTTAAAGGGCCACTGCGCCGCTGATTGGCGCAGTGATTCCAATTAGTGTGTTCACCTGTGCACTTCCCTATATCACCTCACTTCCCCTGCACTCCCTTGCCGGATCTTGTTGCCATCGTGCCAGTGAAAGCGTTTCCTTGTGTGTTCCTAGCCTGTGTTCCAGACCTCCTGCCGTTGCCCCTGACTACGATCCTTGCTGCCTGCCCCGACCTTCTGCTACGTCCGACCTTGCTTCTGTCTACTCCCTTGTACCGCGCCTATCTTCAGCAGTCAGAGAGGTTGAGCCGTTGCTAGTGGATACGACCTGGTCACTACCGCCGCAGCAAGTCCATCCCGCTTTGCGGCGGGCTCTGGTGAAAACCAGTAGTGACTTAGAACCGATCCACTAGCACGGTCCACGCCAATCCCTCTCTGGCACAGAGGATCCACTACCTGCCAGCCGGCATCGTGACAGTAGATCCGGCCATGGATCCCGCTGAAGTTCCTCTGCCAGTTGTCGCTGACCTCACCACGGTGGTCGCCCAGCAGTCACAACAGATAGCGCAACAAGGCCTTATGATTGTCCTATCGACCTCCTCCCGGGCACTACTCCACCCCGGGGCAGAATTTATCCTCTGTCCGCCCCAGAGACTCTTGCCATGTCTGAATACGTCCAGGAAAATTTAAAAAAGGGCTTTATCCGTAAATCCTCCTCTCCTGCCGGAGCCGGATTTTTCTTTGTGTCCAAAAAAGATGGCTCCCTACGTCCTTGCATTGACTACCGCGGTCTTAATAAAATCACGGTTAAGAACCGCTACCCCCTACCCCTCATCTCTGAACTCTTTGATCGCCTCCAAGGTGCCCACATCTTTACTAAACTGGACTTAAGAGGTGCTTATAATCTCATCCGCATCAGAGAGGGGGATGAGTGGAAAACGGCATTTAACACCAGAGATGGACACTTTGAGTATCTGGTCATGCCCTTTGGCCTGTGCAACGCCCCTGCCGTCTTCCAAGACTTTGTTAATGAAATTTTTCGTGATCTTTTATACTCCTGTGTTGTTGTATATCTGGACGATATCCTAATTTTTTCTGCCAATCTAGAAGAACACCGCCAGCATGTTCGTATGGTTCTTCAGAGACTTCGTGACAATCAACTCTATGCCAAAATTGAGAAATGTCTGTTTGAATGCCAATCTCTTCCTTTTCTAGGATACTTGGTCTCTGGCCAGGGACTACAAATGGATCCAGACAAACTCTCTGCCGTCTTAGATTGGCCACGCCCCTCCGGACTCCGTGCTATCCAACGCTTTTTGGGGTTCGCCAATTATTACAGGCAATTTATTCCACATTTTTCTACCGTTGTGGCTCCTATCGTGGCTTTAACCAAAAAAAATGCCGATCCCAAGTCTTGGCCTCCTCAAGCGGAAGACGCCTTTAAACGACTCAAGTCTGCCTTTTCTTCGGCTCCCGTGCTCTCCAGACCTGACCCTTCCAAACCCTTCCTATTGGAGGTTGATGCCTCCTCAGTGGGAGCTGGAGCTGTTCTTCTACAAAAAAATTCTTCCGGGCATGCTGTCACTTGTGTTTTTTTTTCTAGGACCTTCTCTCCGGCGGAGAGGAACTACTCCATCGGGGATCGAGAGCTTCTAGCCATCAAATTAGCACTTGAGGAATGGAGGCATCTGCTGGAGGGATCAAGATTTCCAGTTATTATTTACACCGATCACAAGAACCTCTCCTACCTCCAGTCTGCCCAACGGCTGAATCCTCGCCAGGCCCGGTGGTCTCTGTTCTTTGCCCGATTTAATTTTGAAATTCACTTTCGGCCTGCCGATAAGAACATTAGGGCCGATGCTCTCTCTCGTTCCTCGGATGCCTCGGAAGTTGAACTCTCTCCGCAACACATCATTCCTCCTGACTGCCTGATTTCCACTTCTCCAGCCTCCATCAGGCAAACTCCTCCAGGAAAGACCTTTGTTTCTCCACGCCAACGCCTCGGAATCCTCAAATGGGGTCACTCCTCCCATCTCGCAGGTCATGTGGGCATCAAGAAATCTGTGCAACTCATCTCCCGCTTCTATTGGTGGCCGACTCTGGAGACGGATGTTGTGGACTTTGTGCGAGCCTGCACTATCTGTGCCCAGGATAAGACTCCTCGCCAGAAGCCCGCTGGTTTTCTTCATCCCCTGCCTGTCCCCGAACAGCCTTGGTCTCTGATTGGTATGGATTTTATTACTGATTTACCCCCTTCCCGTGGCAACACTGTTATTTGGGTGGTCGTTGATCGATTCTCCAAAATGGCACATTTCATCCCTCTTCCTGGTCTTCCTTCAGCGCCTCAGTTGGCTAAACAATTTTTTGTACACATTTTTCGTCTTCACGGGTTGCCTACGCAGATCGTCTCGGATAGAGGCGTCAAATTCGTGTCTAAATTCTGGAGGGCTCTCTGTAAACAACTCAAGATTAAATTAAATTTTTCTTCTGCATATCATCCCCAATCCAATGGACAAGTAGAAAGAATTAACCAGGTCTTGGGTGATTATTTACGACATTTTGTTTCCTCCCGCCAGGATGACTGGGCAGATCTCCTTCCATGGGCCGAATTCTCGTATAACTTCAGAGTCTCTGAATCTTCCTCCAAATCCCCATTTTTCGTGGTGTACGGCCGTCACCCTCTTCCCCCCCTCCCTACTCCCTTGCCCTCTGGTCTGCCCGCTGTGGATGAAATTTCTCGTGACCTTTCCATCATATGGAGAGAGACCCAAAATTCTCTCTTACAGGCTTCATCACGCATGAAGAAGTTCGCGGATAAGAAAAGAAGAGCTCCTCCCATTTTTTCCCCTGGAGACAAGGTATGGCTCTCCGCTAAATATGTCCGCTTCCGTGTCCCTAGCTACAAGTTGGGACCACGCTATCTTGGTCCTTTCAAAATTTTGTGTCAGATTAATCCTGTCTCTTACAAACTTCTTCTTCCTCCTTCTCTTCGTATCCCTAATGCCTTTCACGTTTCTCTTCTTAAACCACTCATCATCAACCGTTTCTCTCCCAAATCTGTTCCTCCCACCCCTGTTTCCGGCTCCTCGGACATCTTCTCCGTCAAAGAGATTCTAGCATCTAAAAAGGTCAGAGGGAAAACCTTTTTTTTAGTGGATTGGGAGGGTTGTGGTCCATAAGAGAGATCCTGGGAACCTGAGGACAACATCCTAGACAAAAGTCTGCTCCTCAGGTTCTCAGGCTCTAAGAAGAGGGGGAGACCCAAGGGGGGGGTACTGTTACGCCGAGCGCTCCGGGTCCCCGCTCCTCCCCGGAGCGCTCGCTACACTCTCCCCACTGCAGCGCTCCGGTCAGATCCACTGACCCGGGGCGCTGCGATTCCGCTTCCAGCCGGGATGCGATTCGCGATGCGGGTAGCGCCCGCTCGCGATGCGCACCCCGGCTCCCGTACCTGACTCGCTCTCCCTCGGTCCTGTCCCGGCGCGCGCGGCCCCGCTCCCTAGGGCGCGCGCGCGCCGGGTCTTTGCGATTTAAAGGGCCACTGCGCCGCTGATTGGCGCAGTGATTCCAATTAGTGTGTTCACCTGTGCACTTCCCTATATCACCTCACTTCCCCTGCACTCCCTTGCCGGATCTTGTTGCCATCGTGCCAGTGAAAGCGTTTCCTTGTGTGTTCCTAGCCTGTGTTCCAGACCTCCTGCCGTTGCCCCTGACTACGATCCTTGCTGCCTGCCCCGACCTTCTGCTACGTCCGACCTTGCTTCTGTCTACTCCCTTGTACCGCGCCTATCTTCAGCAGTCAGAGAGGTTGAGCCGTTGCTAGTGGATACGACCTGGTCACTACCGCCGCAGCAAGTCCATCCCGCTTTGCGGCGGGCTCTGGTGAAAACCAGTAGTGACTTAGAACCGATCCACTAGCACGGTCCACGCCAATCCCTCTCTGGCACAGAGGATCCACTACCTGCCAGCCGGCATCGTGACAACCACCTAGTCAGAGGTCTCTAGTAATAGCCTATGCTTCACTACATAAGCAAAAAATAGTAATTAGTGCTTCGTTAAAGGGGTTCTCCGGCGCTAAGACATCTTATCCCCTATCCAAAGGCAGGACCCCCACGATCTTTCATGCAGCACCCCGTTACCTGATGGTAACAGGGTGCTGCGTGAAAGATCACGGGGGTCCCCAGCGGAGGGACCCCCGCAATCAGGCATCTTATCCCCTATCCTTTGGATAGGGGATAGGATTTCTTAGCACCGGTGTACCTCTTTAATGGTGTCTTGGCCCTGCAGATAGTAATGATAGGGAATCTGTCACCATTGTGTTATGAGTTCTACCGAGGAATTTTTTTTTTTTTATTAACAGCGAGTCCAAACAAATGTTTTCCTAAATTGCTTTTCAAATGTAGTTTAGCCTAAGAAAACAATTAGGAAAATAGCATGATAGCAACTAGATACTGATAAACCTCATAGTGAGAAATATTCATCACAATGAATAAATGAAAAGAAGGTGTCTGCCTAAATTCAGGATAAGAAAGCAGACAAGGATGAGATGCACCATATATTCTTCTTCTTCTTCATAAAAACAAGATAGATCCGCTTTTGAATTATCTCAACACCATCAGCCCCCTGATTTCTGTTATAGATATTGTATGTATAAATTTATATATATATATATATATATATATATATATATATATATCACATGGATATATAGAGTTGTTATAAAGATATATGTAATATCAATATATAGAAAACTCAAAGTCATTATCTCATGACGGGGAAATTAGCCCCTAATGTAACCCTGAAAACCGTATAGGACCAATTGAACATAGGTCTATGCCCCCTCCCATAGACTTGCATTGAGTGGGCGGGGCGTGACATCCCACAGGGACGGAGTCATGACGTCACGCTCTTCCATTCCCGTGGTCGGGAGCCAGAACTTCCAGTGCTGCTGGAAGCAGATACAGGTGGGTGCTGCATGCTATATTGCGGGGGTCCCTTTTGGATAGGGGATAAGATGTCTAGGGATGGAGTACCCCTTTAAACATATGTCTCCTGCAACCTTCTACTTACAGTTCACACCACTTCTTGGACCACTCACAGCTCCGACTGTGTGTTTCCTTAACAGGGCCTGTGTCTGTTGAGGAAACAGCAAGCTGGCTGTAAGGGGGTTACAGCCAGCTTGCTGTTTCCTAGGGAGAGCCCAGATTACACTGAATCTCTTTCTTATAAACACCTCCCCTCTCTTCATTAACTAGGCCCCAGGTGGAGGTTTCTCCAGGGTGAGCCAAGGAAATACACACTTTCCTTGCCACATTGTCACAATATTTATATCTAGAGATTAATTTTTTGTAGATTTATATATATTTTTTATTCCGTCTATTATGTACATTTTTAGAGATATGTATTTTTAATTACAATAAAAATAATATGTTATATAACTATATATTATATATATATATATATATATATATAATCTATATATATATATAATCTATATATATAAAACTCAACGTGTGTGTGTGTGTGTGTGTGTGTATGTTCCAGCATCACCTCCAAACGGCTAAAGATATTAACATGAAACTTGGCACACATGTTACTTATATGTAAACAACAAACATAGGATAGGTGATTTAACCCTTACTCACCCCCATTTGCCAGGGGCGGGGTTTATGTTTAAAGTCCCATAAAGGTCAATGGGAAATATATGTTACTGCATAACTTCCAAACGGCTTGAGATATTTTGATAATACTTGGTCACATGTTACTTATATATCCACTTAAAATATAGGATGGTTAATTTAACCCTTAACTACCCCCATTTGTGAGGGTCAGGGTTTTTGTTTAAAGTCCCATGCAAATCAATGGGAAATGTATGTTCCCACATAAGGACGCAATAGGAGGACCGGGATAGGAGGACGGGGATAGGAGGACCGGGATAGGAGGTCGGGATAGGAGGTCGGGATAGGAGGTCAGGGTAGGAGGTCGTGATAGGAGGACGGGATAGGAGGTCGAGATATGAGGACGGGATAGGAGGTCATGATAGGAGGAGGGGATAGGAGCTCAAGATAGGAGGACGGGATAGGAGGTCGTGATAGGAGGATGGGATAGGAGGACGGGATAGGAGGACGGGATAGGAGGTCGGGATAGGAGGTCGGGATAGGAGGTCGGGATAGAAGGTCGGGATAGGAGGTCGGGATAGGAGGTTGAGATATGAGGACGGTATAGGAGGTCATGATAGGAGGACGGGATAGGAGGTCAAGATAGGAGGACGGGATAGGAGGTCGTGATAGGAGGATGGGATAGGAGGATGGGATAGGAGGATGGGATAGGAGGTCGGGATAGGAGGACGGGATAAGAGGACGGGATAGGAGGACGGGATAGATGGACTGGATAGGAGGACGGGATAGGAGGACGGAAAAGGAGGACGGGAAAGGAGGACGGGAAAGGAGGACGGGAAAGGAGATCGAGATATGAGGACGGAAAAGGAGGACGGGAAAGGAGGATGGGAAAGGAGGACGGGATAGGAGGACGGGATAGGAGGACGGGAAAGGAGGACGGGATAGGAGGACGGGATAGGAGGACGGGATAGATGGACGGGACAGATGGACGGGATAGATGGACGGGACAGATGGACGGGATAGATGGACAGGATAGGAGGACGGGATAGGAGGACGGGATAGGAGGACGGGAAAGGAGGACGGGAAAGGAGGTCGAGATAGGAGGATGGGAAAGGAGGTCGAGATAGGAGGACGGGAAAGGAGTACAGGTAAGGAGGTCGAGATATGGGGACGGGAAAGGAGGACGGGATAGGAGGACGGGATAGGAGGACGTGATAGGAGGACGGGATAGGAGGACGGGATAGGAGGTCAGGATAGGAGGTCAGGATATGATGACGGGATAGGAGGTCGGGATATGACAACAATATATGAGGATGGATATGAAGTCAAAAGCTTCCTCCTTTGTTTATTTTCCTCCCCAACAAGGATTAGGAAGGAAAAACCGGGCAACGCCGGGTACTCAGCTAGTATATTTATAATATATAATATTTATAATAATATATTTATTAATGCATTTTTATACATTGATTTGCATTTTATTTGGTGTTGGGGTTACAACGTACATCCGAATGAATATTTACATCCAAATGAATCCGAATTTGCAACAAAACGAATTGTACATGCCTATGAAATTGTGAAAAATGAATTTTTTTTTGTTAAAACAAAATTTGTTTTTATTTAGAAGCAAGGGACCATTTAATAAAGTGTGTGTGTTTCACTTTTTTCTCTCTATTTTTTTTACATTTTTAGGTAGTGCTACTACTCCCAGCATGGAACAGACTGTTCCATGCTGGGAGTAGTAATACCTGTACTAACAGACATATGGCCCTGGGTGTCAGTTGTGTCCCCCGATGCAATCATCCATAATATAGCAAAGATGCAGAGCGGCTCTATACATCGTTCGCATCTCTGCAGTGATGTGAATAGAACATCACTCATTCATATTTTCCACCCAGAATGGTGATTGGCTGGATGGTTGCAGCCAATCACTGCTCTCTGAGGGAAATATGAATGAGTGATTGGCCAGCCGGAGTATAGTGCAGAGATGCGAGCGCAGGAGAAAGCCGCTCCATCTCGGCAATAGACAGGACAATCACAGCGGATGTTAATAGTGATACCCGCTGTGACCTGTTCATACCTGTAGGTACTACTACTCCTAACATGGAGCACACTCTGCTCCATGCTGGGAGCTGTAGTACCTGCATTAATAGACAGATCGCAGCGAGTGTAAATTCTGACACCTGTTACGATCTGTCTATTAATGCAGGCACTACAGCTCCTACTGTGATCCTCCTGTATAATGTATAGATGCGGGCGGCCGCTCTTCTATGGTCCCCTGCACTGACATATATATACACATATTAATATTTCCCACAGAGAGTTGTGATTGGCTGGAACCATCTGGCCAATCACAGCTCTCTGCGGGAAATATAAATAGGTGTATATATACGGCAGTGCAGGGGAACATAGAAGAGCAGCCGGCCGCATCTATACATTATACAGGAGGATCGCAACGAACCCCGGGCAATCTGTCAATTAGTACAGGTACTACTACTCCCATCATGGAACAGTGTGCTCCGTGCTGGGAGTTGTAGTACTACCTAAAAAAATCTAAAAAATTAAGAAAAAAATGTGAAAACACAAACACACTACATTTTTATTATTCACGCATACATTTTTGGTGCCCTGCCCGCCCACATAAATTGATCCCTGTTTAAAAATTAATAAAAATTTGTCATAAAAAAGATACAATTTTTTTCTTCACTACTGAATCTTTTTATTTTAGTTTTTTAATGGTACCCTACAAAATTTTATTAAAAAAGATATCTCCATCTCCAATAACTATAAAAACGAATAACAAAATCGTCCGAAAACTAAAGTAAAACTAATGACATGTATCAATATAGGATAAACAAAAGGGCACGTACGTGCACTCACCGCTCAACGAAGATAGTTGCATCTGGAAGTCCAGTAACGGGATGCCGGGTCACGGCATAGGCACAGGTGTGTGGCATTCGGAGGCTACACTGGCAGTTTCGCGCGTAAGTGTGTGCTTCTCCCAGGCCTTTAGTTTACGTCATCGCGCCCGGATATTTATAAGCAAGAAACAATGTGAAGTTACCATAGTAACGGTAAACAAAAGAGAAAGGAAAGCCAGGTGAGTCAAAAAACCAACCAACCCCCGTTGCAAGGAAGGAAGGAAAAGGAATCACTGCACAGGTGTGTGAGGGTCTAAAAAATGAAAACAATTGTAAAATAATGTAATAAAGGAAAACCAAGGGAAAGAAATAAAGAGAAAGGCATGCAAACACCAATAGAACAAAAAAATCTGGAAAAATTGAATAATAGAATGCATACTATGGAGACGAATATAGAACTAAATCAAGAATGGGGACCCCGGTCATTATTCCTCAGGATCATGCAGGCTTCCTGCTGTGATAACAAATTATGCATACACAACAACAAAATTCCCCAGGGATTCCAGGGCAAATTATATGTGACAACAACCTTTAGGGGTCGCCCCCCAAGGGGTTAACACTAAACTAATGGCCTCTGTACCTTGATAAAGTTGGTTCATCCAACGAAACGTCGGGCAGCGGAGGGCTATTCATATTTTAACTAGCAGCTTACAGTGCTTCTCTATCTATATAGTGGCATCCGCAGATTAGTGCTATAAAAGCACAATACCATTACCTAAGAAGTTACAGGGTGCCTACATACGATTCAAGCAACTACTAGCTGTGCTTTTAGATCACTATACCGGAGCTCATATATTTTAAATGACTTAATAAAATTTAGTTTTAAGGGGGGTTTCTAGTTTAGGGTTAACCCCTTGGGGGGCGACCCCTAAAGGTTGTTGTCACAACAAATTATGCATGTCACCTCCTGTGTCAGACATCTTGAGGAGGCCACCAAATTTTAAAACATCCACATTATTTTCGTGGCATGTCATAAGATGTTCAGCCAGCCTTGGAATCCCTATGCCTTTTTTAAGTGTATATAGATGTTCTCTAAAACATCTATATACACTTCTAAATCATTAATACTGAAAACACTTGTAAACCGCATGTTCATGGAATTGGTAGAATTCAAGTCTGAAACAAAATCATCAAAAACTTGTTCGGGTCCATCCTACACTATTAGGATGTCGTCAACATAATGTTTTAATGCCTTAATGAACCTAGAGAACCGGTTACTCGTAGAAAAAATATATTGATGCTCAAAAACTGCAAGAAAAATATTTGTAAATGTGCATGATATGGGTGTCCCCATAGCAGTTCCAGTCTTTTGTTTATACCAACATTGCTCGTATTGGAAGGTATTTTGTGTAAGGATGAAATTAATTGCATCACAAACAAAATGTATGAAATCCTCATATTTATCGGTCTGCTGCAGGAAGAAGCGGACCGCCTGTACACCTGCATCAATAGGGATGTTTAGTTTTTCCTATGTAAAAACGGGAACAAGGGCAGACAATATAGTACACCACATATGTACTTTTGCATGTTATGAACTGTGATTCTGAATGCCTCCTAAATGGCAAAACTTTGCACCTGTATTATATCGGCAAAATTAACAGTTGCCACATTTGAAATTACTTTTCTTTCTAGTATCAGTCAGCCAATTGGAGGGGCCATCCATTTTCTTCTGATTTTTCTTGACAAGATGTTTTAAGTGATCAGAAATAGTGAGATATTTCCGAGGTTATTAGAGGTGGTCTTTTGGCTATGCTGCAAATGTCTTTATCATTCTCTAGGAAATGCCAGTATTTCCGGATGGTAGCATTAATCATGGAATTGACTGGGGAATTAAATGAAAGAGTAAATCTTCTTTCCTCATGCTTTTTAATTTGCTTCTTATTTTTATAAGCAAGTAGATCTGGTCTGTTCATAGTTGATACTTTTTCTTGTGCACTGTTCTAGTAAGAAAGAGAATAGCCTCTATCTAAGAGTCTATTTTTTTATTCTTCAGATTGACACAGGTAAATTTCTGGATCGCTAAGATGCTTAAGTCTAAAAAATTTACTCAAAGGTATCCCCCGCTTGGTATGATCCGGATGCAAACTCAAGAAATGTAAGATATTGTTCTTGGCAATGCTTTTTCGGAACCCTTCAATACGTATCCCTTCTGGGGTGATCACGATGTTGATGTCCGAAAATTCAAAATCATTAGTACCGAAAACACTTGTAAACCGCATGTTCATGGAATTGGTAGAATTCAAGTCTGAAACAAAATCATCAAAAACTTGTTAGGGTCCATCCTACACTATTAGGATGTTGTCAACATAATGTTTAAATGCCTACAGAACTGGTTACTCGTAGGCTAAATATATTGATGCTCAAAAACGGCAAGAAAAATATTAGCAAATGTGCATGATATGGATGGCCCCATAGCAATTCCAGTCTTTTGTTTATACCAACATTGCTCGTATTGGAAGGTATTTTGTGTAAGGATGACATTAATTGCATCACAAACAAAATTTATGAAATCCTCAGATTTATCGGTCTGCTGCAAGAAGAAGCGGACCGCCTGTACACCTGCATCAATAGGGATGTTGTTGTACAGGCTCTCCACATCAATACTGGCCAGGCTATATGTCTCAGACCAAGGAAGACTCTGAACAAACTGAAGAACCTCAGTAGAATCCTTCATATAAGAAGGAATCGAGGGGAGCAATGGGCAAAAAAGCCAATCAATATATTTGGATAAGTGCTCGGTCATGGATCCAATCCCAGCCACGATTGGCCGACCGGGGGGATAGGTCCGTGACTTATGCACTTTAGGGAGTATATACCACCTCGTTTTTTTGGGGTAGGGTATCATAGTTATGACAAAAATTCAATAAACCTGCAGTATGCTCTCAGACCTCGTCTGTGAAAGAAGTTTCCTCCAGTAGCTAGTGTATATATCCTGTTTTTTCATGTTTACTCGGTATCTGTGACTTTTGACTTGGCTTCCTGACTCTTGTATTTTGTGTATTTGTACTTTGAAATTTCCTCATACCGACTTGGCGATAGGACTTTGAATAATTGTGTGTGTCTGTTTACAATAATTTCTGTTAGTTTGTGTGCTTCCTGACATTCTCACGACCTGTGTCCGTTTATTTAGTTTATTTTGTTGACGGTGACTCCCATCAATTACCTAGGAAGGGACCAGCACCATGGTTGTCAATCTGCTGTTTAGGGCAGATAGGAAAGTAGGCAGGGTCAGAGGGAGTGGGTGAGATCAGGAGTGCACTCCTTCCCTGCCAAGATGTGACAACAGTTTTTCCAAAGCACAACGAACAATGTTTATGTAAACAGGCTTCTATAGGAAAATAAATATATTATACTCAGTGTTGCCAACCTGTATTTGTAACAAAATAAAAAATTACTAACTTTATAATATTTCCCTCTATCATAAAATTCATAAAATGACATTTCAAGTTTCAAAAGAACGAGAGCTAATGAAACGTTTTAGACATCATATTCATTTATTTTTTATCAAAATGAATAGGAAAGATTTTGTGTGTAGACCAGTGTTATTGACCCATATAGTATAATTTGTTTCCTCTTGCTAGTTTAAATGGGCACTGTCAGATATGTTGGGCACTTTTTATATGTTTTTTTTTTTTTTATAATGTATTATTTTTATTATTTTCCACAACAATCATATTAGTTACTAACGCACTTTTATATGTTGTACATCTTTTGGCAAAACAATAGTTTTTTTTCTAAAATACTGCAAGTTTTTTTCTAAAATGAAAACTGCCTTTGAAAATCACTCCACTAGGGGTTCCCATACCTTCTGGGACACTGATGAGTCCCACAGCAGCATGAGGGTGTTCAAGGTTTTGGGAATACAACAACATGTACCATATACAGTATTGTGTATTAACATCACTTGACCAGTAGATGGCACTGTACACTAAGGTTGTCAGTTGTGTATATCTGTAAAACGTGTTGGTTTTCTCTCTCTCTCTCTCTCTCTTTCTCCTTATACCAAGATGGCTGCTGTAACAGTTAGCTAAACTGTTTTTCTATGTTTGGAAGTTAATCCACACAAGTAAGCCCACGTTCTGCCTCATCACAAGCTGCTAGTGTCTTCTCTAATACATTACCAACAAACAGGTTATGGGCCCAGCTCCAGACACTAGAAAAAGGAAAACTACAAGCAAGTAAGTGCTGCATCTATGATCCCACCAAATCGTGTGTGAGGAAACAAGAGCTGCATCCAATTCACTGAAAGATGGCAAGTGCTTAAAGGGGTACTCCGGCGCTAAGGCATCTTACCCCTATACAAAGGATAGGGGATAAGATGCCTGATCACGGGGGTCCCACCCCTGGGGACCCCCGTGATCTTCCACTTTGCACCCCATTCGAATCAGCCCCCAGAGCGTGCTCGCTCCAGGTCTGATTACTAGCGATCACGGGGACGGAGCATAGTGGCGTCACGGCTCCGCCCCGTGTGATGTCACGCTCCGCCCCCTCAAAACAAGCATATGGAGGGGACGTGACAGCTGTGGATAGGGGATAAGATGTCTTAGCGCCGGAGTACCCCTTTAATATATGAAGTTTACAATAGCAAAGCGCAACAATACCAACTACCAGCTATTGAAGTTTAAGCTTGAAATGCTGTTATCCAAAGATGACTTGTCGCAGGTACTAGATACAAACAGACCGAATGACAACCCGAAAGAATGGGACAGGAAAAACAGGCAAACAAAAGCAGTCATAAGCCTGTTAGTGGCGGATGATTAACTCATTCATATAAGGAAAGAAAACACAGCTAAAGGTATGTGATCTGTATTACAAAAACTGTATGAACATGCAAACCTAAACAGTAAACTGTATCTGCTATGAAACTGCTATGAGGCTGGAAAAAGGGCAGGAAATGGGTGAACATATAAAGGCTATGCTCGAGATTGTGGACCAGCTAGGTGCAATAGGCAAAGGAATGAAAGATAATCATCTAGTAGCATTACTGCTATGCAGCCTTCCATAATCATACAGTGCCCTTATAAATGCTCTAGAAACAAAACCGGAAGCTGAACTGACTCTAGAATATATTAAGGGAAAATTAATTGATGAATACAGCAGAAGAAAATCTGCATAGTATAGTGGAAGGGCATAGTGAAGAGGCATATATACATATATGAGAGATCAGAGGCAGCTCTGAAAGTGCATGCAGGCATAAGACAAAGCAAGAAACCAGGGTATGTTTTTGCTGCAAAAAGGCCGGTCACCTGAAAAAGAACTGTTCAATCTAGAAAGCTGAGCAGTGAAGACAGGAGCCCCACAAGAGAAAGAGCTAAAACAGTCATGAAAGAAAAAGAAAGTGCATCATGGAGCGGTACATTTAAAGTGACTCAGAATAGTACCTCACACGGATGGTACATTGATTCAGGGGCAACAAGTCACATTACAAGTGACGAGACATTCTTTACAGAAATTGATTTTAGTGCTAAAGACAAAGTCTTCCTAGCAAATGGGAAAAGTATTACAGCGGAAGGCAATGGTCAGGGGTTTCTGAACTGCAAAACACCATCAGGGGGCAAGCAAGGCATCCTTGTAAAGAATGTTCTATATGTTCCAAGCCTAGAAGCAATGGACTCACTGTCCTGTTCAGAGGTAATGAATGCACGCTTCAAAATGGAAAGAAATTTCCAGAAAGAGGAAAGTTAAATGAACATCTGTACAAACTCATCACTGAAAATGAGAAGGCTAAAGCGGCAACTCACAACCCACATGACAAGTGTATCCACCTGTGGCATAGAAGATTAGGGCGTCGAAACCCCAAAGCTATAAAGGACCTTACAAAGAGAGGTCTATCAGAAGACATGGAAATATTGCCCTGCCACACGCTCAGCAAGTGCACATGCTGCATTAAAGCAAAGGCCACCCAAACCTCTCTTCCACAGACCAATTAGAGAAAACAACTGAACCATACACTTCTGAGCAAAATGGGGTAGCAGAAAGAAAGAATCACACTGTTGTAGAAATGACCAGATGTATGATTTCAGATGCTGCCTTGCCTAACAAATACTGGGGAGAAGCGATAATGACTGCAACATACCTACAAAACAGGCTCCCATCAAAAGCTATTGAGAGCACACCATATAAAATGTGGAATGGATCAAAACCCAACATACGGCACATCAAAGTGTTTGGCTGTAAAGCATATGCCTACATTCCAAGTGAGAAATGCTCCAAGTTGGAGAACAAAGCCATAGAAGGTATCCTAGTGGGTTACAGTTAGCAGAGTAAAGGATATACTGTAGAATCCTTTGTCCAAAGACCAACAAGGTCACAGTAAGCCACAGTGTTCATTTTGATGAAATCAAAGCACCAGATGATTCTTGAAAAATGTTTAGAGGATTTGCGCACTGAATCAGCAAGAGATGCTGACCCATGCGAAACAGAACAAGAAGTGGAACTTACAATCACTAAGCCAGTAGAACCTACTGAACAACAAGAAATCAGAAGATCCTCTCGGTTGACAAAAGGGATACGACCCCGCAGGTTATCATACGCTGCTAAAACACACCAAACACAGGAGCCAACATAGTAAGACATAGTAACGTTGCCGAAAAGGGAAGCAAATCAGTAGAGAAAAGCAGCTGAAGAAGAAATAAAATCACTTCAAGAAAATAAAACTTAGTCACTAACAGAACTTCCTCCTGGCAGCTAAACTATGGGAAGCAAATGGACCTTTAAAGTGAAATATGATGCAGAAGGAAACTTCTAAAGATACAAAGCAAGATTAGTTGCCAAGGGATACTCCCAGAAATTTGGAGAAGATTATGATGGAACATTTGCTCCAGTTGTGAAACACATAACTATAAGAACCCCCTTTAGCGTTGCTGCCGGAAATGGAATGCAAGTGAAGCACCTAGACGTCAAAATTGCTTTTCTATATGGAGATATCAAGGAGAATCTATACATGGAACAGCCACCCGGATTTGAGTAGGAAAAGAACCTTGTATGCAAACTGCAAAAGAGCATGGACTCAAGCAAGCGGCGAGAATGTGGAATGAAAAGGTGAACAAAATACTCACAAAAGAAGGATTCTCCAGAAGTAGAGCAGATCCATGCCTGTATCTTGACATGTTTTGAACAAGAAGGGGATTATGACCAAATAGTTCACAAACTGAAACAAAATTTTGAAATTAAAGGGTTGGAGAACATTACTCACTACCTAGGAGTTCAAATAGAGTGGGAAGAGGATGGAAGCTATCTTCCTAACCACAGTCAGAAAATTACAGAAATGTTAGAACAGTTTCACATGAAAGATGCAAAGGAAGCGAGAACACCAATGGAACCAGATTATCCAAAAAACAATTAAACAGAAAACATGTTACCCAACAATGATTATTACCGCAGAGCAATCGGAAAATTGCTATACTTCGCCACCGTGACAATACCAGACATCGCTGTAGCAACTTCTACTAGACATGGGACTGAATATGTCACAACCCACACCCATCTTTGAAGATAATCAGGGATGCATAAAGATTACACACTCTGAGAAGATTAACCCAAGAACCAAGCACATTGATGTAAAATATAATCTGCTCAGGGGCATACAAGAACAAGGAGTTATTGACAACCAGTATTGTCCATCGGTGGAGATGACTGCAGACGCACTCACCAAACCTTTGCCAAGGGAACGTCATTGTTTTCTACAAAAAGGCTAAATGTTGTATAATTATGCACATGCCGTTGAGAAGGGGTGTTGGGAACACAACAGCATGTACCATATAGAGTATTGTGTATTAACATCACTTTACCATTATACGGCACTGTACACTAAGGTTGTCAGTTGTATATATCTGTAAAACGTGTTGGTTTTCTCTCTATTTCTCCTTATGCCAAGATGGCTACTGTTACAGTTAGCTAAAGTGTTTTTCTATGTTTGGAAGTTAAAGGAAAACTGTCAGCTTTCTCCCCCCGGACTAACCAGCGGTACTGGCTGGTAGTGCAGGGGACGCTGATCACTTTGATCCTTACCGAGCCCGGATCCGCCACGCTGTTTGGCCGTAATCTTCTATTTTCGGTATGTGCAAATGAGGTGCTAACTGGCACCCGCCGGGCTAAATGGCACTTTGACGTCAGTGCCGCTGGCCGCAGCTCATCAATATTCCTCCCCTCTCTCTTCATTACAGAGCGGAGAGAAGAGGAAGAGGCTGAGAGAGGGGAGGAATATTGATCAGCTGGGAGGCGCTGCGGCCAGCGGCACTGACGTCAGAGTGCCAGTTAACCTCATTTGCATATACCAAAAAGAAAAGATTAGGGCCGAACCGGATCCGGGCACAGTAAGGATCAAACTGATTAGCGTCCCCCGCACTACCAGCCAGTACAGCTGGTTAGTGCGGAGGAAGAAAGCTGACAGTTTTCCTTGAATCCACACAATTAAATCCAAGTTCTGCCTCATCACAAGCTGCTAGTGCCTTCTCTAATACGTAACCAACACAAGGTTCATGGAGAAGAGATGGCTGATTGACAAGGCTGCAGGAGGAACACAGGTTACAGCAACACTACTGTAATACTGAGTTTTACCAATTATGTGCCTCTAGCTGTTGCAAAACTACAACTCCAAGCATGCCTGGATAGTCAAAGGATGTCTGGGCATACTGGGAGTTGTAGTTTGGCAAAAGCTGTAGACACCCCACTGTACTTTTTGCACTAAACCTTTGCACTAATTTAGGAAGATCTATGTTGTTATACACTCACCATATTGTCTTTGGTAGAGTACAGGCAATCTGCAATAATCGTGTGTGTGTGTTTGGTGTGTGTGTACAGCATAAAACTAGAGAGGAAAGGATTACAGAGCTGGACTGCCAGGCTCCTGAGAGCAGTGATTCAGCAGAGTGAGAGAGGGGAGGAGTCATCACAGTGCAGACAAGAGAGTGACACGCCCCCTTCCTCTGGGAAGATAAAAAAGACAGTGGGCAGCTGTAATATGCTATTTTTTTGTGAAATATAGGTGACAGATACATAAAAATTACATGTACATGATAAGGATAAGGTGCTGAGTAACATACAACAGTTTTTTTGTGTGTGTGTGTGTGTGTAATCTTACAGGTACGCTTTAATGTCCCTTTGCACTTAGAAAGGGATTGTCACTATGGTGAGGGTTACCCTTATCAGGGCAAGTGTTCCATGTAGACATAGACAGGGGTACGGGTTAAGATCTCTTCTGCACATCTCTTCTTTTGCCAATACAGCACTTGTCCAATGTTATAATCCAGGAAAAGCAGCTATTGTATAATCAATTATTCAATATTCCCTATTTTATTGATCCAGGGACACGCAAAGAAAAGAAAATATGTTTCAACCCCTGGTTACAATTAGGTCTTTTTCAAGCAGATGCACTAATATATTGCTGTCACTGGATCAAAAACAATAGAATATTGAACATTGGATCCTGTGTCTACCCTTGTTTTTTATAGATCACTAGTTTGGGTAGCTCCTGCTAGTATTGTTTTCCTTCAGTGTAGAACAGTGGTGTCCAAACTGTGGACCTTTAGTTGTTGCAAAACTAGAACTCCCAGCATGCCCAGACAGCCAGTGGATGTAGGCTGTAAGTGTTGAGTAGACACAAAAATTCACTATTATTTGTGCAAAATATGGCACCCCATGGGCATTGTTTTGTACTTTGTAGCACTTAAAGAGAAACTGACAGCTGTTCCTCCGCATTAAAACCCAAATATTATTATAGAATAGGTTATAATGCGGGTGAACAGCTTTAAATAGAGGGGTCACTTACAGAAATCTGATTAATTGTTTACAGCTCCTTAACCTTCAGCTGCATTTCACAGCTTTGAGCAATGGAGGCGGCTCACCCAGCTCCACTGCCTACTCCACATTCTCGGGGTTGTTTTGTGAAAACTATGTTATCCCCTATGTACAGGATAGGTGATAAGCAGCTGATCGCTTGAGGTCTGACCACACACCCCTTCTCTGCGGACATGGTGCCTTATGGCTAGGGGTAAAGTAAAAGGCGCTTACATTGGAGAATGATGGTGCAAAAGGGAGCGAGGTGCCATCAAGTTTTTCTCTTGCTGGGTATACTCTGGAATGTTATAGAGTTTTTGATAATGTTTTTACATAGATGAATGATGTTCTTACATGGTTAATTTATTGAAATGGTAAATTGTTTATTATGTAAATAAAATTGGGCTGCTGTGGACTTTTACCATCAATGAGTGTCAGTTTTTATTGGGAAAGAGGTTTGTGGGGTTGGACAGGGGTCATAGCAGCTAGAATATCCACTAGTCAAGAGCTTAGGCACATTTTCTCTGTGCCGAGCTTAGTTTGCATTTACACATACAGGACAAATGAGGAAAAGGTCATTTTTGTGGCAGCAAATGCTTTATTGACTCCACAATGTGTTTGTAGCTTAACAAATGACGGTTCAGGACATAAACTTTGCAAATGAAGCCAGTTCCCTGATGAAATCATTAGGTTAGAGAAAGTTTACTGTTGACTAGTAATGCAGAGAAAGCTGAAGCATGCAGGTCAGCCCACAGAAACAAACAAATGAGATGCTGCAAATCACTAAACCCCATATCATTTACTTTTATTGGTCAGTCCTGGTAAGATTATGGAACTAAAATGTTGAATGTTTAATCAGAACTCTCAAGACTTTCCTGGCAAACACCACATTTTCCACAAAAGATGCAGGAATAGTTAAAGAAGCCAGTGGAAAATCCAGTGTCCTCAGAGTATTCAGAGTAGAGAAAATTAACAAAGAGCAAATAACAAGCGAGCCCACGGGGTGGCATGAATCTCACAAAGTACGTGTGTTCAGCACTTTCCGAAATGAGTTGTCATTCCTCTAATTAAACCAAGATTGGGCGCACTTATGCCAAGATTCATTAACATTTGCATGGTCATTCTTCACACTGGTTCTTCTCAGAGAGAAAATACCATCAGCAGGAAGTGCAGCGAAGGACAGTCTAATGAAAAAGACAGTGAAATAGAGAGAGAAGGAGTACATGCTTAGATATTTCCATATGAAGGCATTCTACATTCCACTCTACAAGATTTCGGAGTTTGTGTGGGGGAGATTGCGCCCATTCAGGGACAAGAGCATTTGTGAGGTCAGACACTGATGTAGGATGAAAAAATGTCTCTCTTTTAGTAGGTTAATAATTCATTATGTGGGTGTTTAGCTCAGTAAAAATAGGCAAACGACAGTGACACAGTTCAAATGCAGGGCTTCTCCTGCTCATTATTTAAAAAAAAAAATACAGCCGTATTCACATTGACACAAGCGGACAAGACCACTTTTAAAGTTACTAGAGATGAGCGAATTGTATTTGACAAAAATTTGATTTGCAATAAATGCGAATATCGCCGTGATTCTAATGCACGAATCGCTTCATTAAACTCCATTTAGTGCAGTCCAGGCTCCAGGGCATCTAAAATGATGGATCCACATGTAAGGACATGGGGCAAGGAACTCTGGGAAGGCGGGATAAAGGCTAGATGGGATGACTCTGAATCACATGCAGGATATAGCCTATCAGCAGCCAGTCACCCCTGTGATGTCACAGCCCTATATAATCAGCAGCCATATTCCGGCTAGGCACTTCATCCTTTCACTGCAGAGAGATAGGACTGTCAGCACTTTATGTGTTACACAGAAAAGCTTTTTCCAGCAGTGTTTCACCTCCTAGTCATGTTAGCGTTCTGGTGGACCGAGCAGTGCGTTTTTCACAGAAAAACTGCAGCCATTAACCTCCCACTCACTTTCTACAGTATTGTATTACAGAGAGGGGCTGCTGGTTATACTAGTCTGTAGACAGTATAGACCCAGCAGTCCATTCCTAATAGTCTTTGAGAAAGTGCAATTTTGGGTTTAGTACACAGTGACTGTGTGCTGCAGCACTGTTATGTACTGTTGGTGTTGTGCAAAAATATGTTTTTTAACCATTCTGTAGCGCATTTTTCTGCCCTCATAAGTGCATACCAGATACGTACATCTAAGTAGTGTACTATTTTGTACCTGTTAATCTGTCAATGGCCTACATACTGTCAAAGTCCAGGCAAAAGTAATCACCGGCTGGTGTTTTACTCCAATACGTTTTTTAGGCGTACTGTAGCGCATTTTTCTTCCCTCATAAGTGCATACCACATACCTACATCTAAGTAGTGTACTATTTTGTACCTTTTAATCTGTCAAGGGCCTAAATGCTGTGAAAGGCCCGGCAAAGGTAATCACCGGCTGGTGTTTTACTAAAGTACTTTTTTAAGCGTACTGTAGCGCAATTTTCTGCCCTCATAAATGCATACCACATGCCTACATGTAAGTAGTGTACTATTTTGTTCCTGTTAATTTGTCAAAGGCCTAGATACTGTGAAAGGCCAGGCAAAAGTAATCACCGGCTGGTGTTTTACTCCAATACTTTTTTAAGTGTACTGTGGCACATTTTTTGCCCTCTTTGTTCCACAACAAATGATCTGCTGGTTATACTAGTCTTTAGACGGTATCATACATACCCAGCAGTCCATTCCCAATAATCTGTGGGATGGTGCAATTTTGGGTTTAGTACACAGTGACTATGTGCGGCAGCACTGTTGTGTATTTCTGGTGTTGTGTACAAATACTTATTTAAGTGTACCATATTGCATTTTGCTGCCCTCATAAGTTCATACCACATGCCTACATCTAAGTAGTGTACTATTTTGTACCTGTTAATCTGTCAAGGGCCTAGATACTGTGAAAGTACAGCCAAAAGTACACACCACCTGCTGCTGTTCTAGACAAATACTGTTTTAAGCGTAGCGAAGTGTATTGTACTCCCCTCATATACACACTAAGTATGTCAGACAGAGAAGTGCCAGGACGTGCACAGAGGAGCGACAGAGGCCTAAATTCATCAGGCACAGTCAGAGAGGCCTGAGCTCCCATTATCAGGTAGTGGTCGTGTCTCGACCAGCAACCCATCTGCCGTCGTCGATTGGTAAACACGCTCATCCACTTCATCACAAGTGACATCTGACACCCCCAGTCAACAGTGGGTGGGTTCCTCAGACACAACCCTCAAATAGCATGGCCCGAGAGCAGTCCCTGTCCTCCCATTGCCTCTGTCCTATGCGGTTCCCTCTCCTACAGAAGTATCTTATGCTGTGGGTTCAGCTCCACTATTCAGCGAGGACGATCTAATAAAGGACAGTCTGCCGCTACTGCCCAGCCAATAAGTGGAGGAGACATCCTAGGCAGGCAGGCAAGTATTGATGAGGAGAGTGATGTGGGAGGTGGTGTTGCAAGCGTTCAAGGTCCTTAAGCAGACATTGTTAAGGAACCTGAGGAGGACATCAGTGACATGCAGACACTTGTTGATGATGATGATGATGATGATGAAGCCAATAGCAATTGGGAGCTGGGTGTAGAAGCGGCTTCATCATAATCAGGAGAAGAGGGATGCAGATTGCCCGTGAGGCAGCAGCTGAGCCAGCAAGGTGGTAGCACGGTTGGCAGTCAGCATGGTGTCAGAAGTGGAAATTCTGGAGCCAAGCCTGCCCGGAGGAGACCACCTGCTTTGCGGAAGCCTACCTTCCCAGGAGGTAGTGGAACAGGGGTTCCTGGAGATGGCGGCAGTAGTAGTCAATTATTGCGGACTGTTGGTGGGAAAATCAGCTACTCGGCCGTGTGGCAGCTTTTCATCAAGCATCCCATGGAGGTTAACATAGCCACATGCAAGATGTGTTGGTAGAAGATGAAGCATGACCAGGGTCCTAATGTTGGCACCACAGTCCTGCGTTAACGTACCCGGAGAACCGTAGCTCCGATGTAGTGGTCCAGCCTGTTGCATCACCCAGTGGCACGCCGCTCCTTCTTTCAGCCAGCCGAAGGGAGCTGTGTGTCATACCCTTCTTCTGTCGCTCCAGATGTTCCTGCTCCTCCTACTTTTAGTCATTCATTCCACCAACAATCCATTGGCGAAGCCATGTCCAAGAGACAACAATATGCATCCAACGGCGCAGAAGCTGAATGTGCTCCTGTCTAAGTTGCTGGTGCTGCTGTCCCTCTGTCAGGCCCAAGGCCTTATTATTAAAATCCTATATGTGTATTATAAATTATAACTGTGTGTGATGGATTGTCCAGGACATGGGTGAGAGGTCATTCGGACGGCATGTCCTTTTGTGTATTGCATTTTATTGGAGGTCTGGCTGTGTGTTTACTACTCCTTTGAAGTCAAAGGCTTTTTTGAAGTCCTGCACTCTGGTCCCATCCTATAATCAAACAGATAAGGGGCCAGGAAGAGAGATGCCCCCTGGTGGGATCAGAGGGGAGGGGGAATGGAGTCTCCCTCCAAAGAAAGCAGATATATATTTAAAACAATGCTAGACTCAGGTTGTTGAAGGCTGTGCCACAAGCTGACAAGACCATCCTAAGAACAACTCTCTCACTGAAGGACTGATACCATCATGCTGTAAGAACTTCATCTTTTGTTTTCTGAACTTGCCTTGCTAAACTCTTTTTTATATATTTTTGTAACTGTATGTCATTTGTTTCTGTATCTTTATATAGTCCGCACTGTGATACCTTTTATCAGATTAAAAGTTTAATTAATCAGCTCTGGTCTTTGATCTCTAAATATATGAGCTTACCTTTCTGAAGGAAGCTCTGGTGAAACACGTTTATCTAAGGGTTATTTTGGTGACTTGCTGGGACTAGTAGTGGATACCCAGAGGTCTGGCGGCTTTAACCCTTTCACCATCACACTATCTCTAGCTTCTTGGCTGGGCCGATAGGGTGTGATCGTGACACCCTCCCGTTTCAAGTGGTGGACTCTGCCCCTTCAGAGAACTGATGGCTTGTGCCGAGCCGAGCTGGAGAGTACCAAGCCGTAATTTCTTTGTGAAGGCAGTACCAGCCCTGCACAATTTGTGGAAGAGAAGGTGGGCCAGTCCTTGAGCCTGCCGGTGTGTACAAAAGTGCATGGCAGCGCCGACATCTAGGGCTGTAACTATGGTCAGGAACAATACATGTCCTTTACGGCCCAATGGGTGAATGTGGTTCCTGCACAGTCACAACACCATCTTGGACAGGTCACGCCGCTTCCTCCTCCATGCTCTCAGGCCGTTAGTCCTGTGACATTGTGCGACTCTGCCTCCTCATTCTCCACCGTGTCCTCAGCCTCCACTTCACAGTCAAGTCTCAGTGCCCCTTCAGCATACCATGTGTGCAGGGCACAGAGGTGTCATGCAGTTCTTCACATGGTTTGCCTTGGCGAACGGAGTCAAACAGGGTAGGAACTACTTAAAGTAGTTCATAAAGAAATCGGAGCATGGCTTACTCCTTCGAAAACTGGAAATGGGAACCATGGTGACTGACAACAGGAAGACCATCTTGTCTGTGCTGTGACTGGGAAGGCTGAGCCATGCGCCCTGTATGGCATACATGTTCAAACTGGTTCTCAAGCGGTTCCTGAAGTGCAAGACATCTTAACAATGGGAAGGAAACGTTGCATGCAATTCAGCCACTCGTACACCGCAAAGCGCACCCTCCTTGAGCTGCAGCGCCAGAAGGGTATCCCCCAACATTGTCTTATTTGCGACTTTGCCACATGTTGGAATTCCACCCTCCATATGTTGGACCACATATACGAACAGAGAAAAGCCATCACCGATTTCTTGAAGATCCAAGTGAATAGGGGGACTCCCCTGTGTAACTTCAATGTAAACCAGTGGCAGCTCATACGTGACACCTGCCGTTTGCTCAGGCACTTTGAGAAAGCCACATTATTAGTCAGTCGCCAGGATTATGGGACGAACGACTTAATCCCACTGCTTCATTTCCTATAACACATGTTGGAAACGATGGCTGGTCAGGGCAATGGAGACGTGGCGCCGACATCTCAGGGCCACGAGTCCTGTGGGGGCTGAACTGGAGGGCACAGTGGAGCACAGTTTAGGTTTCGTGAGATGTTCAGTTTTTCTAGTCATCTGATAGGAGAGGAGGAGCAGGAGCAGCTAGAGGAGCTTGAGGGTTATGAGGAAGGCAAGACAGAGGATCCAGACACACTGTGGCAGTATGCAGTGGAGATGGAGGCAGGGAGTCCCTCCGAGTCACTTGCACAAATGGCACGATTTATGCTCACATGCTTGGGTAGTGACCGCCAAATTGTCACCATTCGGCAGTGGGATGACTTCTGGCTCTCCACCTTATTGGACCCTCGCTACTGCCACAAAATGGGGGTTATTTTTACACCCACTGAGAGGGAGGACAAACTCACCTACTACAGAGACATCCAACTCCAAGCTGTACCATTCAGCCACTATATGATCTCCTCATAAGCCGCCAACTCCAGGCTGTGTCATTCAGCCACTATATGGCCTCCTCCTCTGCTGTTAACTCCAGGCTGTGCCATTCAGTCACTATATGTTCTACTCATGCTGCTGCCAACTCCAGGCTGTCTCATTCTATCTTGAATAGAGCGCTTTCTATGGCTTCAGAGCTACCATAGGTTTGCTCAAGTTTTGCCCATGCAGCAGCAAGACCTGCATCTGTATGGTCAACGTGTACTGTTCTCAGTCTTTTAACATGATCTGCAGATTCTGGTCCCAGCCACAATATGAGAAAATCAAGTTCTTCCTTAGTAGCTTGAGATCAGCAATGGCAGCCTTGAAGGCTGATCTCCAGGTCCTGTAGCTCTCTGCACAATCATCAAACCTTGAGAGGCTAGTGTTAATGAGCTCACGGTGTACCATATATCTGGCAAAGTCATTCAAATCTGATTTCTCACTCCTTGGTACCACAGTAACATGTTCTCTGGTGATGTAGGGTGAGGTTTACCAGGGTAAAATGATGTTGCATGACCATTTAACTGTGGTGTAGTCTCTAAGGCTTGTGATGGCTGTGGCTTGAGTGGCCGCTTGTCACCGGAAGTCACATTGTTGTTGTTGGCAGGAGTTGATGTGGTTTTCTGCATAGAAGTATTTGTGTTGCAGACTTGAAGAGGCTCAGGCATATGGCATGGAGGTCTCGGTGTTGAGAGTCAGAACAGAGTTGTTAGTAGGAGGTACAGGAGATCACTCTGTATCTTTGCAAATGCTATGCTTTAGTACATATTTACTGGTGCGTTCAACTGAATCTTCCAGTTCTGCTTGGATAAGACAGCCTGAATTAGTGCCTTGTCCCATTACTTGTTCAAGGACTTTGGGGGAGATTTATTAAAACCTGTGTAAAGAAAGAGTGGTGCAGTTGCCCATAGCAACCAATCAGATTGCTTCTTTCATTTTTAAAGAGGCCTTTGAAAATTTAAAGAAGCAATCTGATTGGTTGCTACTGGCAACTGCACCTCTGCACAGGTTTTGATAAATCTTCCCCTTTCAGCCTTGCCAAGGAAGCTGCTTCCTCCCCTTCCATTTGCAGAATCTTTATTTGGAAATCTGCCTCTGCTTGTTCAGCTACCTTGTGCGCTTCTACCTCTGCTTGCTGAGCTACCAAGCAAGCTTCTATCTCTGTTTGCTGAGCTACCAAGCGTGCTTCTATCTCTGCTTGCTGAACTACCAAGGGTGCCTCTACCTCTGCTTGTTGAGCTGCCTTGCTTGCTACTACTTATTGAGCTACCTTGCGTGCTTCTGCCTCTGCTTATTGTGCTACCTTGCGTGCTTCTACCTCTGTTTGCTTTCTGGTAAAGCCTTGCGCCTTCTTTGCTTCTGCACCAGCGCAGGCCTCAATTAACTTGTTGCTTAATGTTGAATTTCTGGAGTGAGAGGATCTAGAAGAAATTGCAGTGCGCTTGGTTAAGGTGGATCTTTGAGATCTGGTTTCCAGCAGTTGAGAAATGCCGAGTTCTGCCTTAAAACGTACCCGTCAGATCACTCAAAAAAACAAAACTGTTATATGTTGCTCAGTATCTCATCCTGATCATGTACATGTACTTTTTTAAGTGTCTATGACCTACATTTCTCTCAGAATTAGCTTTATTTCTGAAATACCTTAATTTTGTCCACCAGAAGCAGGGGGTGGGTACTCACTGTGATAACCACTCCCCCTCCTCCCTCACCTCAGTCCAGTGTTTCCCAACCAGGGTGCCTTCAGCTGTTGCAAAACTACAGCTCCCAGCATGCCCACACATCATTTGGCTGTGCAGGCATGCTGGAAGTTTTAGTTTTGCAACAGCTGGAGGCATATGATTGTAGTCCCCCTTTATTACACACACACACTGGCTTCATATATTCTTACACATACACATTAGATAGACACACTGAAATACACACATACACATATATCCCTCTCCCCTTCTCTGCAGTGTGTACAGCCCCTCCCCCCTCCAAAACGTCCAGGATGAAGCAGTGTACACAGAAGGACTGAATGCATTCCAGAAGGCAGGGGGGGCACAGTTGTTTGACTGGCTTTTTCAGTATGAAATACTGAAAATTTTCTAATTAAAGCAATTGAAAAACCTATTGGTTTTGCATGCTTTACAACATATCAAAAGTTTTTATATCTGACAGTGCCTATTTAAGCTTAGCATTTTGCACTGTGAGGTCCCTTTGTTGGTTCAGTGCATTGGTCCTGGTCAGAATCATCATCTATTATAGAGTCCTGCAAGAAAGCTGAGTAGTTTACAGACAGCCGCTAGTAACGTTCATACGCAGCAAATAGGCGATTTATAGAGTCTCTTAATTCAGCTAGTTGATCATTAAAGTTTGACAAAACTGACATGCAGTGTGAGGTTCTGTCCCAGAGGTCTGACAGATTACTGGAGAACTCATCTTTCTTCATAGTTTTCCCTGAGTTTCTGTGTTGGTATTATTTTACATTTGGGTCTTACATTCTGTTCGTTAATATCTGTCAGATCTGTTCCCTGTACGACTGCTGGTTTGATGGCATGATGTATCTGCGTTGATTCGGCCATAAAAGAGTGTTCAGAGCCTTGTCTAGACATTTTTCACTGTTTTGCGAAAAATGGTGCTGCCTCTTTAAGAAGACGAACAGCAGCTTGGAAAGGTGAGGTAACAGTTCAATGTAGAGAACAGATTGTTGTGATAGCGATCCATCCCTTGTAAGACCTCTATGCCTGGCCTGAATAAGCAGATATAACCCCTGCGGACAATCCTTACAGATAGCTGAACTCCCCAATACTGTTTTTATCCACAAGCTGGTTTATTCTGTACATCAAACAACAGGAATCCCACAGAATAAATGGATGTCAGTATTATGCGGTCAAAAGATGATGCTTTCCTTAGCTTAAGATGAAGAATACATGAGTCCCTGTTACATGTGTCAGATGCAGGCAGCCATGATACAGGAAGTAATGCCCTAAGCAGGGGTGTGGCTACATACAAAGGAAATGAGTCATAGCTTTCAGGAAAGAGAAACATGTGCTTTACCAAAAAAGGCCACAAGGTGGCAGCAAATAACTAACCATAGAAATATCCATAGGAAATGGATCAAAGAATAAGCTATGCAAAAAAGTGGAAAAAAAGTTAATAAAGATCATTTAACCCCTTCCCTAATAAAAGTTTGAATCACCCCCCTTTTCCCATTTAAAAAAAAAACAGTGTAAATAAAAATATAAATAAACATATGTGGTATCACTGCGTGCGGAAATGTCCGAATTATAAAAATAGATATCGTTAATTAAACAGCACGGTCAATGGCGTCCAAAATAGCGTCATTTTGGTCACTTTTTATATCATGAAAAAATTTATAAAAAGTGATCAAAAAATCCGATCAATACAAAAATGGTACCGTTAACCCATTCCCGCTATTGGACGTATGCATACGTCCAGGCGAACTACACGTTCGCGCAAATGGACGTATGCATACGTCCAAGCGATCTCCTGCTCTGCCGCGGGCAGCGCAGGAGATCGCGGGTGGGACTCAGCTATCAATCACAGCCGGAGTCCCACCGCAGCTGCCGGGGCCGCGATCGCGCCGGTCCCGGCAGCATTAACCCCATAGATGCCGTGATCAGTTCTGATCACAGCATATACGGTGTTTGCAGGGGGAGCGCTCTCCCCCTGCCCATCAACGGCGGCGCCGCGATAAAATAAGGGGGATCGGGGGTGTCCAAGACACCCTCGATCCCCCTTGAAGAGATAGGAGTGAGGTGGCAGGGTTGCCACCCCTCCTATCCCTGCTATTGATCGGCGGAGCGGACGACCAATAGCAGACTGGGGGCGGGGGGGTTAAAGTTCGGTTCCCCCCGCTATGCCCACCCATCAGTGTCCGGGCACAGCGGGGGGAACCGTGTAGTAGCGGCGGCGGCAGCGGCGGTCACTTACCCGGCGGCGGCTGTGATCATGGCGGCGGTGGAGGTGAGTATCGCGTCGCATGTCCGGGAGTCTGTTGCCTAGCAACATCTGCAGGGCGACAGTTTAGAGAGTGGTCTCTAAACTGTGGCCCTCCAGATGTTGCAAAACTACAACTCCCACCATGCCTTGACAGCTGTTTGCTGTGTTGGCATGCTGGGAGTTGTAGTTTTGCAAGATTTAGAGGGGTTCAGGCTAGAGATCACTGACAGTGGTCTCTAAATTGTAGCCCTCCAGATGTTACAAAACTACAACTCCCAGCATGCCCAGACAGCAGTTTGCTGTCTTAGCATGCTGAGATTTGTAGTTTAGCAACATCTGGAGGGCCACAGTTTAGAGACCACTGTCAGTGATCTCTAGCCTGAACCCCTCTAAATCTTGCAAAACTACAACTCCCAGCATTCAGGAACAGCAAATGGCTGTCTCGGCATGCTGGGAGTTGTACTTGCGTGCCTCCAGCTGTTGCATAACTACATCTCCCAGCATTCCCTTTGGCAATCAGTACATGCTGAGAGTTGTAGTTCTGCAACAGCTGGAGGCACACTGGTTGGGAAATACCGAGTTAGGTAATAGGTTCTATTACCTAACTCAGTATTTTCCAACCAGTGTGCCTCCAGCTGTTGCAAAACTACAACTCCCAGTATGCACGTTCTGTCAGTGCAAGCTGGGAGTTGTAGTTCCCCCCCCCCCCTCCCATGTGAATGTACAGGTTACATTCACACTGGCGGCGGATTACAGTGAGTTCCCCGCTTCAAGTTTGAGCTGCAGCCGCAGCTCAAACTCCTAGCGGAAGACTCAGTGTAATCCGCCGTCAGTGTGAATGTAACCTAAAAACACTACACTAACATAAAATAAAGAGTAAAACACGACATATACACACGTACACAAAAGGTAAAGTTGGGGTCTACACCAGCATGTTAGTGTAAAAAAAAAACATTTTTGTACACTAACATACTGGTGTTGCCCCATACTTTAAAATTTCACAAGCGGTAAAAGAAAAAAAGCCTCCAAAATTTGTAACGCAATTTCTCCTGAGTACGGAGATACCCCATATGTGGGCGCAAAGTGTTCTGGGGACGCACAACAAGGCTCAGAAGGGAGAGTGCACCATGTAAATTTGAGGTCTAAATTGGTGATTTGCACAGTGGTGGCTGATTTTACAGCGGTTCTGACATAAGTGCAAAACAATAAATACCCACACGTGACCCCATTTTGGAAACTAAACCCCTCACGGAATGTAACAAGGGGTACAGTGAGCATTTACACCCCACAGGTGTCTGACAGATCTTTGAAACAGGGGTCTGTGAAAATGAAAAATAAAATTTTTAATTTGCACAGCCCACTGTTCCAAAGATCCGTCAAATGCCAGTGGGGTGTAAATTCTCCCTGCACCCATTATTACCTTCCGTGAGGGGTGTAGTTTTAAAAATGGGGTCACATATGGGGGGGGTCCACTGTTCTGGCACCACGGGGGGCTTTGGAAATGCACATGGCCAAATTCTCTCTCCAAAAGCTCAATGATGCTCCTTCTCTTCTGAGCATTGTAGTTCTTCCCCAGTGCACTTCACGTCCACTTATGGGGTATTTCCATACTCAGAAGAGATGGGGTTACAAATTTTGGGGGGTATTTTCTGCTATTATCCCTTGTAAAAATGTAAAATTTGGGGGAAAACAAGCATTTTAGTGTAAAAAAAAAAATTTGTTTTTACATATGCAAAAGTCGTAAAACACCTGTGGGGTATTAAGGTTCACTTTACCCCTTTTACGTTCCCCAAGGGGTCTAGTTTCCAAAATGGTATGCCATGTGGTTTTTTTTTCTGTCCTGGCACCATAGGGGCTTCCTAAATGCGGCATGCCCAAGAGCAAAATTTGCTTCCAAAAAGCCAAATGTGACTCCTTCTCTTCTGAGACCTGTAGTGCGCCAGCAGAGCACTTTTCATCCCCATATTGGGTGTTTTCTGAATCGGGAGAAATTGGGCTTCAAATTTTGGGGGGTATTTTCTGCTATTATCTTTTTTAAAAATGTAAAATTTTTGCTAAACCAAGCATTTTTGGTAAAAAAAAAACATTTTTTTTTACATATGCAAAAGTCGTGAAACACCTGTGGGGTATTAAGGTTCACTTTATCCCTTGTTACGTTCCTCAAGGGGTCTAGTTTCCAAAATGGTATGCCATGTGTTTTTTGTTGCTGTCCTGGCACCATAGGGGCTTCCTAAATGCGACATGCCCCCCGAGCAAAATTTGCTCTCAAAAAGCCAAATATGACTCCTTCTCTTCTGAGCATTGTAGTCCGCTCGTAGTGCACTAAAGGTCAACTTATGGGGTACCTCCATACTCAGAAGAGATGGGGTTACACATTTGGGGGGTATTTTCTGCTATTAACCCTTGCAAAAATGTGAAATTTGGGGGGAAACACACATTTTAGTGAACATTTTTTTTTTTTTTACATATGCAAAAGTCATGAAACACCTGTGGGGTATTAAGGCTCACTTAATTCCTTGTTACGTTCCCCAAGGGGTCTAGTTTCAAAAATGGTATGCCATGTGTTTTTTTTTTTTTGCTGCTTTGGCACCATAGGGGCTTCCTAAATGCAACATGCCCCCCAAAAACCATTTCAGAAAAACGTACTCTCCAAAATCCCCTTGTCGCTCCTTCGCTTCTGAGCCCTCTACTGCGCCCGCCGAACAATTTACATAGACATATGAGGTATGTGCTTACTCGAGAGAAATTGAGCTACAAATTCAAGTATAAATTTTATCCTTTTACCCCTTGTAAAAATTCAAAAATTGGGTCTACAAGAACATGCAAGTGTAAAAAATTAAGATTTTGAATTTTCTCCTTCACTTTTCTGCTTTTCCTGTGAAACACCTAAAGGGTTAAAACACTTACTGAATGTCATTTTGAATACTTTCGGGGGTGCAGTTTTTGTAATGGGGTCATTTATGGGGTATTTCTAATATGAAGACCCTTCAAATCCACTTCAAACCTGAACTGGTCCATGAAAAATAGCGAGTTTGAAAATTTTGTGAAAAATTTCAAAATTGCTGCTGAACTTTGAAGCCCTCTGGTGTCTTCCAAAAGTAAAAACACGTACATTTTATGATGCAAACATAAAGTACACATATTGTATATGTGAATCCAAAAAAAAAATATTTGGAATATCCATTTTCCTTACAAGCAGAGAGCTTCAAAGTTAGAAAAATGCAAAATTTTAAATTTTTTCATCAAATTTGGGGATTTTTCACCAAGAAAGGATGCAAGTTACCACAAAAATTTACCACTATGTTAAAGTAGAATATGTCACGAAAAAACAATCTCGGAATCAGAATGATAACTAAAAGCATTCCAGAGTTATTAATGTTTAAAGTGACAGTGGTCAGATGTGCAAAAAAGGGCTGCGTCCTAGAGGTGAAAATGGGCTGTGTCCTTAAGGGGTTAAAAACTTCAGATCACGGTGCAAAAAATTAGCCCTCATACCGTTCCGCACGCAAAAAAAAAATGTAATAGTTATAGGGGTCAGAAGATGACAATTTTAAACGTATACATTTTCCTGCATGTAGTTATGAAGTACGACAAAATCATACCTATATAAGTAGGGTATCATTTTAATCGTATGGACCTACAGAATAAAGAGAAGGTGTCATTTTTACCTTAAAATGTACTGCGTAGAAACGGAAGCCCCCAAAATTTACACAATGGTGTTTTTTCTTCAATTTTGTTGCACAATGATTTTTTTCCATTTCGTTGTAGATTTTTGGGGTAAAATGTCACTGCAAAGAAGAATTGGTGGCGCAAAAAAATAAGCCATCATATGGATTTTTAGCTGCAAAAAATTAGTTATGATTTTTTAAAGGTAAGGAGGAAAAAATGTAAGTGCAAAAACAGAAAAACCCCTGGTCCTTAAGGGATTAACTGTGTAACAGCACAAATATATTAATTTTTTTTTTTTTTTAGAAAAACCCAGTTAAGCTCTGTGTGGGACACCAAAAGGCCCCTTAGTTTTGTGTTGGCTGCACAAGGGGCAATATTGCTATTAGAGATGAGCGAACTTACAGTAAATTCGATTTGTCACGAACTTCTCGGCTCGGCAGTTGATGAATTATCCTGCATAAATTAGTTCAGCTTTCAGGTGCTCCGGTGGGCTGGAAAAGGTGGACACAGTCCTAGGAAAAAGTCTCCAGCCCACCGGAGCACCTGAAAGCTGAACTAATTTATGCAGGATAAGTCATCAACTGCCGAGCCGAGAAGTTCGTGACAAATCGAAGTTCGTGACAAATCGAGTTCGCTCATCTCTAATTGCTATATAGGGGCAATAATGGGCCAGATGGAGAAAAAAAGGAAAGTGAATGACTTCAATCAAAGAAGACGACACCTGTGAGTCACTGGATGTACAGTAACTGCAGTGAAATTATTGTTTCTTACTGTAAAGTCACCGTATGGAAAAAAATATTTACATTTGTTTATTAATTTTTAGTTAGTAACAGTATTGTTATACCCACTGGAGAAGGTCACAGGTGTTAGTGAGGGGACAGCTCATACTTGTAGTTCTCCAAGCAGGGATATTAGTGTTAAGGCAGCTGAAGGGAAATGGTTGGATTCTAGTCACCTTCCCTGTGGCCACAGCACCTTTTGTCGGTGGAGGTCTTCACTCATAGGAATAGTCTGTGACCCTGAGGCACTCCTATGAGTGTAGTGTCTGGGTGTTATTCGTTGCCTATCTCTTCTGTCTTTTTGGATGATTCCCTCTTGTATGCGGATTGAAAAGTTCAGTGATGTCCCCTCAGCATGGACAGAAAGTAGATTCTGGGTGTAGTAGTATTTCATACTATGTCATGTGGATTTCACAGTGCATGACACAGGCAGGATACTTGTGATGCTGGTACGCCAAGAAAAGATACGTAAATGGCGCTTGTAGGAAAGTTAGTTAACCCTTTCTCTCCTGAAGATAGCCGCAGATTATACAGTGACCCCCCGACCTACGATGGCCCCGACATACGATCATTTCAACATACGATGGCCTCTCAGAGGCCATCGCATGTTGAAGGCAGCATCAACATACGATGCTTTTGTATGTCGGGGCCATCGCATAAACGGCTATCCGGGAGTGCGCAGACTGCTTCAGCTGCCGCCGGATAGCCGTTTACGGTGCCCTGTGTGGTCCGCTGACGATCACTTACCTGTCCTCTGGACTCCGGCGTGTCCTCTTCGGGATCCCCTGCATCGTCGGCGCTCTCCATCGTCGTCATCACGTTACTGCGCACGCCATCCCGTCATCCAATAGTAGCGCGTGCGTAGCAACGTGATGGCGGCGATGGAGAGCGAGGATGCCGGGGAAGCAGAGGCCTTGCCGGAGCGTCGGGGACACCACTGGGACACGGCGACAGCGATGGAAGGCGACATCCAGGGCAGCGGTGACGAGCGGTGACGGTCCGGAGCGGCGGGGACACGTGAGTATATCCTCCAATACCAGTGGTCTTCAACCTGCGGACCTCCAGATGTTGCAAAACTACAACTCCCAGCATGCCCGGACAGCCGTTGGCAACATCTGGAGGTCCGCAGGTTGTAGACCAATGTCCTATACTTTACATTGCACGGATCCCTCAACATACTATGGTTTAAACAAACGATGGTCCATTTGGAACGGATTACCATCGTATGTTGAGAGACCACTGTACTGGAGTTCTAGTTCTAGGTGGAGAGATGGAACTAGAACCAGGCTCAGCTTACTTTACCTCTGCTCTGGCAGCTCCAGGTTTGAAATCCTTTTTTCCCCAAGCCACATGCTTTGCTCACCTATGATTCACAGTTATTAACTTTTCCCATCTTCTCCATGCAGCCCACACCACCATGATGAAAAAATTGTAAAAATCTAACTCACCTTTCCTCCGCTCCTGTTTTAAAGGAAAACTGTCAGCCAGATCACACACTCTAAACCCAACACACTGGGTTAAAGAGTGGGTGACCAGAAGTCCACAGAGGGATTAATTACTAAATTCTGCCCACTTCTTCCGCCCCTACCTCCAGCTGTCAGCTCCTAATGCCGGTCCTGTGAGCCGGTCAATTGGTAGAGCACATACGCACATACGTCCTGATGAGAGCTGTATATAATCTGCCGGCGCATGATTAAATTAAAAGTCATTAAATGGGTTGTTCAGCAAATAATTAAAATTTTTTCAATAAATGTTTCCAGGCTGTGTGATAAAAGCCTGTACTTACCTCTCTTTCTCCTCAGCAGACGCTGTTATGATGGCACCCGGTCTGTGTCCAGTCTCCACTGAACTTCGCATCCCGATGCTGCAGATGGCACGACACATTGCTGCTCAGCCAATCACTGGCTACAGCATTGTGCCACCTCAGCCAGTTATTGCAGCACACAGCCTGGACACATTCATTGAAAAAATGTTTTTGCTTTCTTTTAGGAGGCTAACACATTTTAATTTGCATTTTATGTGCATAGATAAAAGCTGAGGCACACACACACACACACACACACACACTACCACACACCACTTACACACATTTATACACAAGTACACCACACTTATGCACTTACATAAAATCATACAATACACCAGTGGTCTCCAAACTGAGGACATCAAGCTGTTGCAAAACTCCCAGCATGCCCTGAGAGCCAATAGCTGTCTGGACATGCTAGGAGTGGTAGTTTTGCAACAGCTGGATGAACTCAATTTGGAGACCACAGTAATACACTAACCTCTAAATGTTTCATGTAGCCAGTCTCCTCAAAGATATTTTACTCTGATCTTGGGACAGCTGTGAAAGGGGGGATGTCTGAAGCCGGGAGAAGAGCAGCTGAAGTGTTGAGGACGAGGATAGGACTAGTGCTGATCTGCCTCTCCCCCTCCTCTTTGTCCAGACATGATGCTCGTAAAGGACAGAAGAAGACTGAAGGTGCACAGCTGAAGTATGTGTAAGTAACGCTGCGCGCCTCCAGTCTGTTCATTACACCAGGCCCCTGACTACAGCTGCACAGTGAGTGACAGGGATGGACCCCAATAACAATGCCACTGATCCTCACTACTGTATTTTGCTGCGATTTGCTCAAAATCGCAGCAAAAACTCAGCGATTTTACTGCGATTTTGCGCAAATTTCGGCAAAATGCAGTATTGTGAATATGGACATAAATATGTTCAGGGGGCCCCTTTTTGGATGGGGGCCCCTGGGCAACTGCCCAATTTGCCCCCCCTAACGATGGTCCTGGGAGGCACTAACTCCTTGCCTTTTGATGACAGTTATTTTGTGTTTCTTCCGAGAATAATCACAACTATTGTAGACTTCTCACCAAGCTGCTTGGCGATGGCCTTGTATCCCATCGCAGCCTTGTGTAGGTCTACAATCTTGTCCCTGACATCCTTGGCCAATTTTTTGATCTTGGCCATGGTGGCATCTCTTTGATTGCTTCTGTGGACAGGTGTCTTTTATACAGGTAACAAGCAGAGATTAGAAGCACTCCCTTTAAGAGAGTGCTCCTAATCTAAGCTCACTACTTGTATAAAAGACACCTGGGACCCAGAAATTTAGCTGAATGATAGGGGATCAAATACTTATTTCACTGAAAATCAATTCATAACCTATTTGAAATATATTTTTCTGGATTTTTTGTTGGTATTCTGTTTAAATAAATTGACCATCAAAACTATAGACTGATCATTTTTTTTGTCAGTGAGCAAATGTACAAAATCTAAAGAACCAAAACTGAGGCAAGACGTCCTTAGGGCCTGACGAAGCACCAGGGGGGGCAATACAGACCATGGCCTGGGTGTTCCTCCCCCACATACCATCACCTCCTGCCTCCCAGTGAATTAATCTATTTGGTTGACAGTCTGACAGCGTCTGGAGCCAGGTGCAGACTTTCTTCATAGTGTAAATGTACAAAATCAGCAGGGAATCAAATCCTTTTCTCTCCACTGTAGAATATTGCTGCATACTGTATCTCACTAAACTCTATTCCTTAAGTTCCACTAGATGGCACTGCAAGACAAGAACACTGTTGTCACTAGCAAGCTACTTATATGGTACAATGGTCTTGTAGCAAGTATTAATATCTATGTTAGCATTAAATGGGCACTGTCACTTTGTGTATTCTGTACAGATATATCATACGTTTGAATCTGTTGGGATGTGAGCGTTCAGGTCCCAATCCATCACTAGAATAAGCCAGTTTAAGAGGGTGCTTAGCATGGCAAACTTACAATGTAAGTCTATGGGATTGTCTCCCTTCTCATTTTAGTGATTGGTCAGCCACAATCTCCTGCTCGACACCCTGGGTCTCTCCATGCATAGCACATGTGTATCTCCAGCTCTCCCATGGATATACATGGAGGGGCATGTCGGCCACCACTTCATGCCTTGGCCAACAGTAATCCATGCACGGAGAAGAGAAATACTCCGTGCATGGAGAGAGATGGGGTGTTGGGCAGGAGATTGCGGTGGATCACAACGGTTGGACTTTCCGCGATCAGACACTTATCCCCTATCCTGTGGATGTGTTGTGCATCTTGGCAAAACATTAATCTGGCAAAAACACTTCATAAGAAAGTTGCATTTCCTTTTTTTAGAAATCATGGCTTATAAAAAAAGAAAACACATAATCCTATCCGGCTGCAGGATTTGTGGGAAGGTATTTGTGAGAGAAATATTGGTGCTAGACACATATGTATATAATCGGGATATGTATTGAGCAACATATAACTTTTTGTGTGTGTGTAGATATTACAGGTAGATATTAAAGTGTTATAAATTTAATGTCTCTTTTTACTTCTAAAAACTGTAGACTCTATGGCTAATACACTCTATGGCTAATACAATCAGTTAACTTATAATTGGTTTTGTTTATTTTTACTTTTTTGCCACTTTTCAACCTTCTAGGGTACTTGTCATGTGACTCATATACAGTATGTATATATGGGTACTGGCTTAATGCAAAATACGGGCTTGTGTTTCAATATAGGCATATGTGACTGTACACAAAGGAGATGACTGGGCTAAAAATTAAAAATAAGCCTTGGCCAGTTGTTTCAATTGGAGTAGAAAAAGACCTTTACAAACTCAGGCGCTGCTTTATCCAAATAAATTCCAAATCATGGGTATGGTTTAATCCAAGGTGGACTCTTTATTAAATAACAAAATAATAAAAAGCAGGACAATTACACATTTTGGGGGCTTGTTCCCACTTCTTCAGACTGTTATGTACTACTATCCCCATAAGAACTTATATAGCTAGAAAATGGGCACCATACAGGTCATTAGGCAGCATAACAGATTTTACACTAAAGTTCAAACTATGCACAAACATACAGATATGGCACCCAAATCTATATATATAAAATCCAATGTGTGTGTTTGTGTGTGTGTGTAGGTGTCTGTGTATGCGTGTATGTTCCAGCCTCACGTTCAAATGGCTAAAGATATTAACATGAAACTTGGCCACATGTTACTTCAACAACAGACATAGGATAGGTAATTTAACCCTTACTCACCCCCATTAGCCAGGGTCGGGGTTTTTGTTTAAAGTCCCGTACAAGTCTATGGGAAATATATGTTACTGCATAACTTCTGTACGGCTGGAGATATTTCAATAATACTTGGTACACATATTACTTATATGTCATATAAAAAGAAATGATAGTTAAATTAACCCTTACCTACACCCTTATACAAAAGATGGGTTTTTGTTTCAAGTCCCATGCAAGTATATGGGACTTCCAGTACCTTACTCCACAAGTTCCGCTCTGCATCTCCTGGTTAATGTGTCAATCCGGCTTGCAAGCCACACCCCATATCACAAAGACACGCCCACATGTTAAGCCCCACCCCTTTTATTATCTACCCTTTTTGTGCATTGGTCTGGCTTGCAAATCACGCCCAGTCCCACAAAACCACGCCCCCTTCTATTTTCAGCTTACAATTTCTTCATCACAAATCAGTCCCACCTGAGGATGGGACATAAGGATGGGATATGAGGACGGGATATGAAGACGGGATGTGAGGACGGGATATGAGGTTGGGATATGAGGACGGGATATGAGGTCAAGATAGGAGGACGGGAAATGAGGTTGAGATAGGAGGTCGTGATATGAGGGTGGGATATGAGGACGGGATATAAGGATGGTATGTGAGTTCGGGATATGAAGACGGGATGAGAGGACGGGATATGAGGTCAGGATATGAGGACGGAATATGAGGTCAAGATAGGAGGACGGGAAATGAGGTCGAGATAGTAGGTCGTGATATGAGGATGGGATATGAGGTCGAGAAATGAGGATGTGTTAGGAGGTCGGGATAGGAGGTCGGAATAGGAGGTCGAGATAAGAGGTCGGGATATGAGGACGGGGTATGAGGACAGGATATGAGTTTGAGATATGAGGACAGGATATGAGGACGGGCTATGAGGTCGGAAAAGGAGGTTGGGATAGGAGGTCGAGATATGAGGACGGGATATGAGGTCGATATAGAAGGTCGGGATATGAGGACGGGATAGGAGGATGGAATATGAGGTTGAGATATGAGGATGGGATAGGAGGTCAAGATATGAGGTCAAGATATGATGACGGGATATGAGGACGGGATATGAGGTCGGGATATGAGGACGGGATATGGGGTTGGGATATGACAACAATATATGAGGACGGAATATGAAGTCAAAAGCTTCCTCCTTTGTTGATTTTCCTCCCCAACAAGGATGAGGAAGGAAAAAACGGGCAATGCTGGGTACTCAGGTAGTCTATATATCGTATTTATCGGCGTATAACACACACTTTTAAAACTAAAATTTTAGGCAAAAAGTTTGCCTGCGTGTTATACACCGATAAGTCTTCTGGTCACTGATTTAAAGCGGCCGCAGCAGCGTCAGCTTGTTAAGTATTAACGCCACGGCCACTTTAAATCAGTGACCAGCGGCATCTCCTCCCCGCACTGTCACTTGTTTTCTCCCACACTATGCACAGGTACTGGTGGATAGTGCGGGAGACGCTGATTAAAATGAGCCCTACCTTGCCCGGATCTGCGCTACCTTTTAATCAGCGTCTCCCGCACTATCCACCAGTTCCTGTGGATCGTGCGGGAGACAAGTGAGTTTTACTTTTCATTTTCCCTCCCTCCCCCTCCCTCATCATTCCCCCTTTCCCAGCCTTTTATAGTTTTGTTTATTTTCCTTACCTGTCTGCACTTCGGCAGGTCAGGCGGAGGGTCTTGCGGGGTCAGTGAAGCAGATGAATTACGTCCTCTGCCGGCTCTCTGTGCGGCATCACTTCATTTCCTGTAGTCGCCGCCGAAAAGTGACATCCATGATGCAGCACAGAGAAGCCGGGAGAGGACGTAACTCATCTGCTTCACTGACCCCGCAAGACAGCCAAAGTGCAAACAAGTTAGGAAAGGGGAAGAGTGGTCTTCAACTGACCGCAGCACGAAAACAGTGTTTGGAACATCTACTTTTGAATGCGGTTTTGACACTGTGGTGGTCAGCTACACTCCTTGTGACATCACGGCCACGCCCCCTCAATGCAAGTCTATGGAAGGGGGCGTGACTACCATAGACTTGCATAGAAGGGGCATGCTGTTATGTCACGAGGGGCATGGCTGACCCCCACAGCGCCAAAACAGCGTTTGGAACATTTACTTCGGAATGCTGGCCAGTGGAGTACCCCCTTAATATATGCCTAAAGATATTCAGGCACACATAAAAGGAGAGTTAATAAAAAATACAGAAATACAAAGTTGGTATTGTTTTCATGTTTATAAATTCTATCTCTTAAACATTGTGTGGTATGACCGATATATTGTAGGCCACATGGGCACTGCAAAAGGTAGATAACAAAACATCTGTTGCAATTAATAAAGGACTTAATGTAGAGATAAAATGTTTGTCTCAATTCTTTATATTTTCACAGCATTTGCATCTGACATGACCATATTTGAAACACCTCAATGTATCTAGAAACGTGTTCTTAGACGATCTAACTACCCTTGGTATACATGAAGCTAGGATGTTCCTAAGAGTGCGACCCCTCTGGAAGGTTAAACCTGATTTGGGGGGAAGGGGTAGCACTGACCTAAGATAAGGATCCTTTAACAATAATTACTAATACCTATTGAAGATATGATGGATGGCTTGATTTTCTCTCGAGAATGTGATGATGAAATTACACGACCAATCTGGTTTACCTTTATTATGTATATCGAGTTTATTATCTTTAGGGTCTAGGCACTCTTAAGAGGAACTTGATTAGCCCTACTAAAAGATGATGTTATCAGTTTCTTGGGATATTTTTACTAATATAGTAATATTAATATAATATAGATAGATAGATATGAGATAGATAGATATAAATATATTGGATAGATAGATATAGATATGAGATAGATAGATAATAGATTGATAGATAGATAAATGATAGATAGATAGATAGATAGATAGATAAAAATGAGTATACATCCGCAGCACACAGGTCCAGTTAAGTGCAAAAAAAGGTTTTATTCCATAACCAGGTGAAAGTTACAGCGACGTTTCAACCAGCTCTCCTGGTCTTTCTTAACTGGACCTGTGTGCTGCGGATGTATACTCATTTTTATCTACATATGGACCACTGACCAGGGTCTTGATCTGCGAGCACCGAATTCTGTGTTTTTTTTTTTTTTTTTTTTGCTGCTTCCTTTCTTTAATTTAGATAGATAGATAGATAGATATTAGATAAAAATGTTTTACCATGAACACTGCCTCAGTAAGAATAGTTATTTAAGCTGTAAGACTCACAATCATTCATGTTTCCCAATCTGGGAATTTCTGATCCATTTTCTTTCAGTGACCTCCAGCTGGTGTCTATAAATACATGAAAACATGAAGGGGATTACCTGCCATACACTTCATCTGTGACGTAGAACCGGACTGGGAACCTTTCCAATCTGACACTGATTTCTATAGGGGAGCGATAGGGTTAACCCTCTGCAATCCTATACACCTCTATCCGTCCTGCCGGGACTTGTAATAATCTATTATTTTATTGATTTATCCTTTGTGGAAGGAACAAAAAAAAAAGTGCTTGACAGAAACTTCTGTTTTCCTTTCGCTTTCACCTAGCAGCCTGTGTAGTATACGTGATCTGGAGAGGGAGGGATCTCAGTGCCTCAATAGTTCTTCCAGGAAGAAGAATCATACGAGTCCTACAGGTCCCTGATACAGTGGATCCTGACTGGGGTCCCCATTCAGGACAATGAATAGCACCAGCAGCACCAGCAGCAGTAGTCAGGAGCATGGCTCCCCATCTCCAGCACATTACCCTGGGAACAACTCATTCTCAAGGACTTCGTGTATCAGCAGTAACTTACAGGACATACCATATGAAAAGCTGACTGATCTCAGGTTTATCAACAAGGGAGCCTATGGGACTGTACACAGCGCCTTACATTCTGATTGGAGGATACATGTTGCGGTAAAGTTCTTTCCAAAAGAGCGCCACCTAGTGACCAGGTGAGTCTCACCCTACTTCTCTACTCAGGGGTTTTTGTAGCTTTTCTTGCTGGTTAGCTTAGTTTTTTTGTTAGTTTTTTGTTTTTGATGAAAACCACCGCTGTGGTTTTTTTTCTGGCAGTTTCTTTGCCTTTGTGTGGAAACCATGTTTTTTTTCTGTTTCTGTGTCCACACCTTTTTTTTAAAGGAAATCTGTCACCAGTGTCAACTGCACTAACCAGTCGGAACCGACATATAGTGCAGGTGACACTGATGACAACGGTACTTACCTTGACCCGTTCTGTGGTGGGGATCTCCGGTACTCTCCTCCGTTAGCTCTGCTCTGGGGACCCGGCTTGGGGCACGGTCGGAGCTTACTGACGTCACCGCTGCTATTCTCTCACAGCGGGACCCAGCAGAGAGCAGCAGCAGTGATGTCACTTAGCTCCGCCCATGCCCCAAGCCGGCTGCTGGGACAGGAGCTAACGGAGGAAATTACCGAAGATCCCTGCCACAGTACGGGACAAGGTAAGTACCGTTGTCATCTGTGTCACCTTCGTTACCCGTCGGTACTGACAGGTTAGTGCAGGTGACACTGTTGACAGATATCCTTTAACTCTTAACTAAAAATGAAAAGATGAAAAACACCAATGAACCCACATTGCGTTTTTTTATTGCATTTTTTCATTCCCATAGACTTCTATGGGAAAAAAAAGTTCATAGTGTCAACATGCCACAATTTTGACAATCGTACACCGAGGGACTCTGCTGCAGCAGAATCTCCGTGCCAAATTCCAATGTCACTGACCACTGAGGTGGGACATTGCTGCGTCACTGCTAAGGCCAGTTTGTTTTGGAAGATGGGGCCGGTGCCCAGAGCAGGGAGAGATTGGCCCCATTCTTAAGATTTTGGGTAGTCCCATCAAACGCCGCAGTCACACACTTATCCCCTATGCTGTGGATATGGGATTCATAGCTGGAATACCCCTTTAACAGTCATGGACGCAGTCATTTTCTCCCGTATCTGTTGGGTCAACAATCTACAGTATAACCGTTCCTGTGTATTAAGGCCTAGTTCCACTTCTGAAATACATTATCCTAATAGTAAAGCAATGAAATGCTTTGGCTTCTGTGCTTTTCAGTTCCCCTCCTCCATGTTCTGAATGCATTTTCTCCTCAGCAGTCAGTGACTTCCTCTAAGTCATAGATTTGTAGAGTGGCTTACTAGTACTGTCCTACATACCATATACTCGAGTATTAGCAATTCCGATAGCTGAGGCCCAAAAACCTAGGGAAAGTTATTGACTCGACTATAAGCCTAGGGTGGGAAATACATCATCCCCCCAAGTCATCATCCCCCCCCTGTCATCATCCAGACCCCTGTCATTAACACCCCCGTCATCATCACCCACGTCATTATCACCTTCATCATCATCACCCTGTCATTATCACCCCTGTCATTATCACCTTGTCATTATCACCCCGTCATCATCCCCCTCATCATCATCCACCCTTTCATCATCACCGCCTGTCAATCCCTTTGTCATCATCCAGACCCCCCTTTTGTTTTCTACTCACCAGGCCGTCCATCTTTGGCCATCAATGCTGCATGGACAGTCCAGTGGGGAGGGTTAGTTGTTCCAAGCTGTCCATCTTCACTGGGAGGCCCTCTTCTCTGCTCCGGGCCAGACACTGACTAGTGACATTGTGATGAAGATGACGCGCAGTGACGTCCATGCGCAGCAAACGTCTGTGACATCCCTGCGCATGAACGTCCCTGCCCGGTGGCGTCAATGCAGCGTCACTAGTTTGGGGCCGGCCCGGAGCGGAGAAGAGGGCCTCCCGGTGAAGATGGACAGCCCGAAACAACTAACCCTCCCCACCGGACAGTCCCTGCAGCATAGATGGCCGAAGATGGATGGCCCGGACCACCCCTCCACTGGTATTTTTTTTTTTTAGTTCACTCGAGTATAAGCCGAGGAGGGCGTTTTCAGCACGAAAAATCGTGCTGAAAAACTCGGCTTATACTCGAGTATATACGGTAATACAGCATGAAACTGGACGACACAGGCTAAAACTGAGGCATACGTATTGCTGTAACGCAAAAAAAATTAACGCTGCGGTATAATTTTACACATAATGCTATGTGTAATATGTTAGTATTTTTTAGTATGTTAGTATTTTTTATCATTCTAAAGGCCCTACTTGGGTGCCCTATTTTACACTAATAGGTAGTACTAAAATAACGGTGCTCACCATTAAAAGGAAAGTCTGTACTTTACACCTAAACTCAGCATATGCCTTTTCATAGATACTTTTCGAAACTGTCGAGTACGTGTGTTATGTTTCCTGCAGAATACTACAGATACCTTACAACAATCATATTACATAATGAGACACTGACAAAAAGTCTGAAGCTCCACCCAGCCGGTTCTGCAAGTTTCACCTGTTTTGATACAATGCTATTGTTATTCTAATGATTTGTTATAATACAGTGTTATGTGTCTTGTGACTTGTCATCTGAGATAACTTTCATACATTCTACAAGTTTGCTGCAGTAAAGCTATGGTCTTATGTTTGACAAATGTATCAAACACATACATTCTCATGTCTCTTATAGTCCTTTTTCTTCCATTGGGTAAAACTGTGACCACATACTGTCTCTAAACTACATAGAAAGCTGCAGTTGACTGTGTTTTTCTGTGCCGAGGCATCCCAAAAAAACCTATACCAAAAGGTATCCACTTAAAGGGGTACTCCGATGGAAAATATATTTCTTTAACCCCTTGGAACGGAGCCCATTATGACCCTAAGGACGGGAGCATTTTTTGCAAATCTTACCACTGTCACTTTAAGCATTAATGACTCTGGAATGCATTTACTTCTAAATTTGATTCCGAGATTGTTTTTTCGTGACATATTCTACTTTATGGTAGTGGTAAAATTTTGTCGATACTTGCATAATTTCTTGGTGAAAAATTCCAAAATTTGGTGAAAAATTTGAAAATTTTGCATTTTTAAAACTTTGAAGCTCTCTGCTTGTAAGGAAAATAGACATTCCAAACAAATTATATATTGATTCACAAATACAATATGTCTACTTTATATTTGCATCATAAAGTTGACAGGTTTTTACTTTTGGAAGACATCAGAGGGCTTCAAAGTTCAGAAGCAATTTTCAAATTTTTCACAAAATTTTCAAAATCGGAATTTTTCAGGGACCAGTTCAGGTTTGAAGTGGATTTGAAAGGCCTTCCTATTAAGAAATACCTCACAATTGATGCCATTATAAAAACTGCACCCCTCAAAGTATCCAAAATGATATACAGTAAGTTTGTTAACCCTTTAGGTGTTTCACAGGAATAGCAGCAAAGTGAAGGAGAAAATTCTAAATCAATTTCTCTCGAGTAAGGAAATACCTAATATGTGTATGTCAAGTGTTCGGCGGGCGCAGTAGAGGGCTCAGAAGGGAAGGAGCAACAATGGGATTTTGGAGAGTGAATTTTGCTGAAATGGTTTTTGGGGGGCATGTCACATTTAGGAAGCCCCTATGGTGCCAGCACAGCAGAAAACCCCACATGGCATACCATTTTGGAAACTACACCCCTCAAGGCACGTAGAAAGGGGTCCAGTGAGCCTTAATACCACGCAGGTGTTTGACGACTTTTCGTTAAAATCGGATGCGTAAATGAAAAAAAAAATTTCACTAAAGTGCAGTTTCTTCCCCAAATTTACCATTTTTACAAAGGGCTATGGGAGAGAATGCCCTCCAAAATTTGTAATCCCATCTCTTCTGAGTATGGAAATACCCCATGTTAGGACGTAAAATGCTCTGCGGGTGAAATACAATGCTCAGAAGAGGAGGAGTGCCATTGAGCTTTTGGAAAGCAAATTTGTTTGGAATGGTAGTCAGGGGCCATGTGCGTTTACAAAGCCCCCCGTGGTGCCAGAACAGTGGACCCCCCCACATGTGACCCCATTTTGGAAACTACACCCCTCACAGAATTTAATAAGAGGTGCAGTGAGTATTTACACCCCACTGACGTTTGACAGATCTTTGGAACAGTGGACTGTTTCTCCCGATTACGGTAATACCCCATATGTGGCCCTAAACTGTTTCCTTGAAATACGACAGGGCTCGAAAATGAGAGAGCGCCATATGCATTTGAGGACTAAATTAGGGATTGCATAGGGGTGGACATAGGGGTATTCTACGTCAGTGATTCACAAACAGGGTGCCTCCAGCTGTTGCTAAACTCCCAGCATGCCTGGACAGTCAGTGGCTGTCCAGAAATGCTGGGAGTTGTTGTTTTGCAACAGCTGGAGGCTCCATTTTGGAAATACTGCCATAGAATACGTTTTTCATTTTTATTGGGGGGGGACAGTGTAACGGGGTGTATATGTAGTGTTTTACCCTTTATTATGTGTTAGTGTAGTGTAGTGTTTTTAGGGGACATTCGCAATGGCGTGTTACGGTGAGTTTCCCGCTAGGAGTTTGAGCTGCGGCGAAAAATTTGCCTCAGCCAAAACTTGAAGCAGGAAACTTACTGTAAACCTGCCCGTGTGAATGTACCCTGTACGTTCACATGGGGGGGGGGGGCAAACCTCCAGCTGTTTCAAAACCACAACTCCCAGCATACACTGACAGTGCATGCTGGGAGTTGTACTTTTGCAACAGCTGTAGGCACACTGGTTGGAAAACCTTCAGTTAGGTTCTGTTACCCAACTCAGTATTTTCCAAGCAGTGTGCCTCCAGCTGTTGCAAAACTACAACTCCCAGCATGTACTGACATACCGTGCTTGCTGGGAGTTGTATTTTTGCAACAGCTGGAGGCACACTGGTTGGAAAACCTTCAGTTAGATTCTGTTACCTAACAGTATTTTCCAACCAGTGTGCATCCAACTGTTGCAAAACTACAACTGCCAGCATGTACTGACAGACCGTGCATGCTGGGAGTTGTACTTTTGCAACAGCTGGAGGCACACTGGTTGGAAAACCTTCAGTTAGGTTCTGTTACCTAACTGAGAATTTTCCAACCAGTGTGCCTCCAGCTGTTGCAAAACTACAACTCCCAGCATGTACTAATCGCCGAAGGGCATGCTGGGAGATATAGTTATGCAACAGCTGGAGGTTACGCAACTACAACTCCCAGCATGGTGAGACAGCTGTTTGCTGACTGGGCATGCTGGGATTTGCAGTTTTGCAACATCTGGAGGTCTACAATTTAGAAACCACTACACAGTGATCTGCAAACTGTGACCCTCCAGATGTTGCAAAACTACAAATCCCAGCATGCCCAGACAACAAAGAGCTGTTTGAGCATGCTAGGAGTTGTAGTTTTGCAAGATCTGGAGGGATACAGTTTAGAGACCACTATATAGTGGTCTCAAACTGCAGCCCTCCAGCTGTTGCAAAACTACATATTCCAGCATGCCCAAACTGCAAACAGCTGTCTGGGCATTGCTGGGAGTTGTAGTTTTGCAACATCTGTAGGGCTACAGTCTCAGACTGTAGCCCTCCAGATGTTGCTAGGCAACTTACCGGCTTCCGTAGGATCCAGGGAGCCGTCTTCTTCTGCCGCATGCCGCCCGCGCCGATCTCTGTCGCTGCTCGCCGATCACCGTCGCCTGCAGCCTCCGGAGGGGTAAGTGGACTTTCGGCGTTCGGTCCCCGTCGTTTCCCCATCCTGCCCCGCCTATTGTGGGTGGGCAGGATGGGGAAAACTAAAGTAAACCCCTTCACCCCCGATCTGCTATTGGTGGTCGCGTCTAGACCACCAATAGCAGGGATAGGAGGGGTGGCACCCCTGCCACCTCACTCCTATCGCTTCAGGGGGATCGTAGTTGTCTTAAAAAACCACGATCCCCCTTCTATTCCGGGTCACCGGGTCATCATAGACCCGTAATGACCCGGAATCGGCGCAAATCGCAAGTGTGAATTCACTTGCGATTTGCGCCGATCGCCGACATGGGGGATCTAATGACCTCCCTGGGCATTTGCACGGGGTGCCTGCTGATAGATATCAGCAGTCACCCCGGTCCGGTCCCCGTCCGGCGCGCACCAAAATTCCCACGGGGGTATGGATACGCCCTTTGTCCTTAACCCCTTAAGGACACATGACGTACTGGAACGTCATGTGTCCACTCCCGATCTATAACGCGGGGCCACGGCGTGGCCCCGCGTCATAGCGGTTCGGGCCCGGCCTCTAACAACGGCCGGTACCCGTGGCTAATAGCGCTCGGCATTGATCGCTGTGCCGCGCGCTATTAACCCTTTAGACGCGGCGTTCAAAGTTGAACGCCGCGTCTAAAGTGAAACCGAAAGCATGCCGGCTAGCTCAGTGGGCTGTTCGGGATAGCCGCGGTGAAATCGCGGCATCCCGAACAGCTGACAGGACAGCGGGAGGGCCCCTACCTGCCTCCTCGCTGTCCGATCGCCGAATGACTGCTCAGTGCCTGAGATCCAGGCATGAGCAGTCATGCGGCAGAATCATCGATCACTGGTTTCTTATGAGAAACCAGTGATCAATGTAAAAGATCAGTGTGTGCAGTGTTATAGGTCCCTATGGGACCTATAACACTGCAAAAAAAAAGTGCAAAAAAAAAGTGAATAAACATCATTTAACCCCTTCCCTATTAAAAGTTTGAATCACCCCCCTTTTCCCATAAAAGAAAAAACACAGTGTAAATAAAAATAAAAATAAACATAAATGGTATCGCCACGTGCGGAAATGTCCGAATTATAAAAATATATCGTTAATTAAACCGCACGGTCAATGGCGTGCGCGCAAAAAAATTCCAAAGTCCAAAATAGTGCATTTTTGGTCACTTTTTATATCAATAAGTCCTATCAATGCAAAAATGATACCGTTAAAAACTTCAGATCACGGCGCAAAAAATGAGCCCTCATACCGCCCCATACACGGAAAAATAAAAAAGTTATAGGGGTCAGAAGATGACAATTTTAAACGTATAAATTTTTCTGCATGAAGTTATGATTTTTTCCAGAAGTGCGACAAATTCAAACCTGTATAAGTAGGGTATCATTTTAATCATATGGACCTACAGAATAAAGGTAAGGTGTCATTTTTACCGAAAAATGTACTACGTAGAAACGGAAGCCCCCAAAAGTTACAAAATGGCGTTTTTTTTTTTTCAATTTTGTCTCACAATGATTTTTTTTCCCGTTTCACCGTAGATTTTTGGGCACAATGACTGACGTCATTACAAAGTAGAATTGGTGGTGCAAAAAATAAGCCATCATATGGATTTTTAGGTGCAAAATTGAAAGAGTTATGATTTTTTAAAGGCAAGGAGCAAAAAACGAAAATGCAAAAACGGAAAAACCCCCGGTCCTTAAGGGGTTAAGTACCAGGACGCAAGGGCGTATCCATACGCCCTTCGTCCCTAACAGGTTAAATAAACTGGTGCCAGAAAGTTAAACAGATTTGTAAATTACTTCTGTTAAAAAATCTTAATCCTCCCAGTACTTATCAGCTGCTGTATACTTTTTATTTTTGAGTTTCATTTCTGCCTAACCACAGTGATCTCTGCTGACACCTCTGTCTATTTTAGAAACTGTCCAGAATAGAAGCAAATCCCCATAGCAATCCTATCCTGCTCTGGACAGGTCCTGACATGGACAAAGGTGTCAGCAGAGAGCACTGTGGTCAGACAGAAAGGAAATTCAAAAAGAAAAAGAACTTCCTCTGTAGTATACAAATCTGTTTAACTTTCTGGCACCAGTTCATTTAAAATATTTTTTTTTTCAGTGGAACACCCCTTTAATATCATAGATGCCTACCAACAGCCTATATCGCTGTTTAATTTTACAGTGGCATATATCGGAGCCATCCAGTCACATACATATTGCACATATGCCTTGCAGTGTCCCTCATCAACCTGGAAATGGCCTAAGGACATGCATGACTGGTTCAAATTGTCTATCGAGAGGTGGGAGTGTTGGACCGATTAGCTTTGGCCCTGACGCACACACCACCCAGTAGCAGGAGATTTAAACTGCCTGGTGTCTTAGTCCTGTTCCTGTAGTTGTAGCTTGTTCCATCACTATCATTCCTGTTCTGACCTCCTGAGACTTGACCTTTTGCCTGTTCCCTGACTTTGCTGCTGCCTGCTGATTTTGTACTACATCACCCTCTAGGTTTTGACTTTCTGGCTTGTTTTATTTACCCTCTGCCTGCCATTTTTGGTACTGTTTTTGTGTTACTGACCTGGACTGTCTGACGCTTTTGACACCCCTACATTTAGCCAGCATAAGGACCATCACCCAGTTAAGTGTCTCTGTTTAGGGCAGATCATCAAAAGTATGTAGGAAAAGTGGTTGGGGCAAGATTTAGGTCCACACTGATCTCTGCCCTGGACATAACACATTTATCAGCAGTATGTGCCATATGCCTTTGTAAGGAGGTTTAAACTTGATGTGAACAAATCCTAATGCTGGCACCACATGGGCGGTATAAAAGTCCCCCATCCCCCCCCCCCCCCCCCCCCCCGCGTGAGTTTGCTAAAAATGTATCAGTCTGCCATCATCATCGCCAACTCACTAACAATAATCTCTTTATAAGTGTTTGCTTTTTTTCCCCTGATGTCATCATATAAGTGAGTTCGGCATGCAGTTTCTCTTAAGAATAATGAGTATGTATGAATGAAACACAGGAAGAAACAAGTGTGACACAATCCGCATGCTAGGTCAGGGGTAATCCCGAGTGTGCAGCTGGGTCTTTGTGGACAACACAAAAATGTTGTAATACTCGAAAAGTCTCTCTCTCATTCTCTCTTATGTTCTCTCTCATGTTCTCTCTCATGTTCTCTCTCTCTCTCTCTCTCTCTCTCTTAAAGGGGTACTCTGCTGGAAAACATTTAAAAAAAAATTTTTTTAACTGGTGCCAGAAAGTTAAACAATTTGTAAATTACTTTTATTTAAAAATCTTAATCCTTTCAGTACTTATCAGCTGCTGTAAACTACAGATGTAGTTCTTTTCTTTTTGAGCTTCCTTTCTGTCTGACCACAGTGCTCTCTGCTGACACTTCTGTCCATGTCAGTAGCTGTCCAGAGTAGTATAGGTTTGCTATGGGATTTACTCCTACTCTGGACAGTTCCTAATATGGACTGAGGTGTCAGCAGAGAGCACTGTGGCCAGATAGAAAGGAAATTCAAAAATAAAAGAACTTCCTGTGGAACATAGAGCAGCTGATAAGTACTGGAAGGATTAATATTTTTAAATAGAAGTAATTTACAAATCTGTTTAACTTTCTGGCATCAGTTGATTTAAAAAAATGTTTTCCAGTGGAATACCCCTTTAACCTCTTAACGACAATGGACTTAAATGTACGTCATGGTGCCGTGGTACTTAATGCACCATGACGTACATTTATGCTCCTTAACCCCTTAAGGACCAGGACCATTTTCACCTTAAGGACCAGAGCATTTTTGCACATCTGACCACTGTCACTTTAAGCATTAATAACTGTGCAATGCTTTCACTTTTTATTTTGATTCCGAGACATATTCGTGACATATTCTACTTTATATTCGTGGTAAATTTTCGGCAATACTTTTTTTTTTTTTACTTTGAAACTCTCTGCTTAGAAGGAAAATGGACATCCCATTAAAATTATATATTGATTCACATATGCAATATGTTTTCATCATAAAGTTGACGAGTTTTTACTTTTGGAAGACATCAGAGGGCTTCAAAGTTCAGCAGCAATTTTCCAATTTTCACAACATTTTCTAAATCTGAATTTTTCAGGAACCAGTTCAGTTTTGAAGGGGCTTTGAAGGGCCTTCATATTAGAAATACCCCATAAATGACCCCATTATAAAAACTGCACCCCTCAAAATATTCAAAATGACATTCAGAAAGTTTGTTAGCCCTTTAGGTGTTTCACAGGAATAGCAGCAATGTGGGTGCAGTAGAGGGCTCAGAAGGGAAGTAGTGACATTGGGATTTTTGAGAGTGAATTTTGCTGAAATGTTTTTTAGGGGGCATGTCACATTTAGGAAGCCCCTATGGTGCCAGAACAGCAAAAAAAATTTAAATAAATAAAATCACTTGGCATACTATTTTGGAAACCACACCCCTCAAGGAACGTAACAAGGGGTACAGTGAGCCTTAACACCCCACAGGTGTTTGACGACTGTTACGCCGAGCGCTCCGGGTCCCCGCTCCTCCCCGGAGCGCTCGCTACACTCTCTCCGCTGCAGCGCTCCGGTCAGATCCACTGACCCGGGGCGCTGCGATTCTGCTTCCAGCCGGGATGCGATTCGCGATGCGGGTAGCGCCCGCTCGCGATGCGCACCCCGGCTCCCGTACCTGACTCGCTCTCCCTCGGTCCTGTCCCGGCGCGCGCGGCCCCGCTCCCTAGGGCGCGCGCGCGCCGGGTCTTTGCGATTTAAAGGGCCACTGCGCCGCTGATTGGCGCAGTGATTCCTATTAGTGTCTTCACCTGTGCACTTCCCTATATCACCTCACTTCCCCTGCACTTCCCTGCCGGATCTTGTTGCCATTGTGCCAGTGAAAGCGTTCCTTGTATGTTCCTAGCCTGTGTTCCTGACCTCCTGCCGTTGCCCCTGACTACGATCCTTGCTGCCTGCCCCGACCTTCTGCTACGTCCGACCTTGCTTCTGTCTACTCCCTTGTACCGCGCCTATCTTCAGCAGCCAGAGAGGTTGAGCCGTTGCTAGTGGATACGACCTGGTCACTACCGCCGCAGCAAGACCATCCCGCTTTGCGGCGGGCTCTGGTGAAAACCAGTAGTGACTTAGAACCGATCCACTAGCACGGTCCACGCCAATCCCTCTCTGGCACAGAGGATCCACTACCTGCCAGCCGGCATCGTGACAGTAGATCCGGCCATGGATCCCGCTGAAGTTCCTCTGCCAGTTGTCGCTGACCTCACCACGGTGGTCGCCCAGCAGTCACAACAGATAGCGCAACAAGGCCAACAGCTGTCTCAACTGACCGTTATGCTACAACCGTTACTACCACAGCTTCAGCAGTCATCTCCTCCGCCAGCTCCTGCACCTCCTCCGCAGCGAGTGGCCGCTCCTGGGCTACGCCTATCCTTGCCGGATAAATTTGATGGGGACTCTAAGTTTTGCCGTGGCTTTCTTTCCCAATGTTCCCTGCATCTGGAGATGATGTCGGACCTGTTTCCCACTGAAAGGTCTAAGGTGGCTTTCGTAGTCAGCCTTCTGTCCGGAAAAGCCCTGTCATGGGCCACACCGCTCTGGGACCGCAATGATCCTGTCACTGCCTCTGTACACTCCTTCTTCTCGGAAGTCCGAAGTGTCTTTGAGGAACCTGCCCGAGCCTCTTCTGCTGAGACTGCCCTGTTGAACCTGGTCCAGGGTAATTCTTCCGTTGGCGAGTATGCCGTACAATTCCGTACTCTTGCTTCAGAATTGTCCTGGAATAATGAGGCCCTCTGCGCGACCTTTAAAAAAGGCCCATCCAGCAACATTAAAGATGTTCTGGCCGCATGAGAAATTCCTGCTAATCTACATGAACTTATTCACCTAGCCACTCGCATTGACATGCGTTTTTCCGAAAGGCGTCAGGAGCTCCGCCAAGATATGGACTCTGTTCGCACGAGGCGTTTCTTCTCCTCGGCTCCTCTCTCCTCTGGTCCCCTGCAATCTGTTCCTGTGCCTCCCGCCGTGGAGGCTATGCAGGTCGACCGGTCTCGCCTGACACCTCAAGAGAGGACACGACGCCGCATGGAGAACCTCTGCCTGTACTGTGCTAGTACCGAACACTTCCTGAGGGATTGTCCTATCCGTCCTCCCCGCCTGGAAAGACGTCCGCTGACTCCGCACAAAGGAGAGACAGTCCTTGATGTCTACTCTGCTTCTCCACGTCTTACTGTGCCTGTGCGGATGTCTGCCTCTGCCTTCTCCTTCTCTACCGTGGCCTTCTTGGACTCTGGATCTGCAGGAAATTTTATTTTGGCCTCTCTCGTCAACAGGTTCAACATCCCAGTGACCAGTCTCGCCAGACCCCTTTACATCAATTGTGTAAACAATGAAAGATTGGACTGTACCATACGCTTCCGCACGGAGCCCCTTCTAATGAGCATCGGATCTCATCACGAGAGGATTGAACTTTTGGTCCTCCCCAATTGCACCTCGGAAATTCTCCTTGGACTTCCCTGGCTTCAACTTCATTCCCCAACCCTGGATTGGTCCACTGGGGAGATCAAGAGTTGGGGGCCCTCTTGTTCCAAGGACTGTCTAAGACCGGTTCCCAGTAACCCTTGCCGTGACTCTGTGGTTCCCTCAGTAACCGGTCTCCCTAAGGCCTATATGGACTTCGCGGATGTTTTCTGCAAAAAACAAGCTGAGACTCTACCTCCTCACAGGCCTTATGATTGCCCTATCGACCTCCTCCCGGGTACTACTCCACCCCGGGGCAGAATTTATCCTCTCTCTGCCCCAGAGACTCTTGCCATGTCTGAGTATGTCCAGGAAAATTTAAAAAAGGGCTTTATCCGTAAATCCTCCTCTCCTGCCGGAGCTGGATTTTTCTTTGTGTCCAAAAAAGATGGCTCCCTACGTCCTTGCATTGACTACCGCGGTCTTAATAAAATCACGGTTAAGAACCGCTACCCCCTACCCCTCATCTCTGAACTCTTTGATCGCCTCCAAGGTGCCCACATCTTTACTAAATTGGACTTAAGAGGCGCCTATAACCTCATCCGCATCAGAGAGGGGGATGAGTGGAAAACGGCGTTTAACACCAGAGATGGACACTTTGAGTATCTGGTCATGCCCTTTGGCCTGTGCAACGCCCCTGCTGTCTTCCAAGACTTTGTCAATGAAATTTTTCGTGATCTGTTATACTCCTGTGTTGTTGTATATCTGGACGATATCCTAATTTTTTCTGCCAATCTAGAAGAACACCGCCAGCATGTCCGTATGGTTCTTCAGAGACTTCGTGACAATCAACTCTATGCCAAAATTGAGAAATGTCTGTTTGAATGCCAATCTCTTCCTTTTCTAGGATATTTGGTCTCTGGCCAGGGACTACAAATGGATCCAGACAAACTCTCTGCCGTCTTAGATTGGCCACGCCCCTCCGGACTCCGTGCTATCCAACGCTTTTTGGGGTTCGCCAATTATTACAGGCAATTTATTCCACATTTTTCTACCGTTGTGGCTCCTATCGTGGCTTTAACCAAAAAAAATGCCGATCCCAAGTCGTGGCCTCCTCAAGCGGAAGACGCCTTTAAACGACTCAAGTCTGCCTTTTCTTCGGCTCCCGTGCTCTCCAGACCTGACCCTTCCAAACCCTTCCTATTGGAGGTTGATGCCTCCTCAGTGGGAGCTGGAGCTGTTCTTCTACAAAAAAATTCTTCCGGGCATGCTGTCACTTGTGGTTTTTTTTCTAGGACCTTCTCTCCGGCGGAGAGGAACTACTCCATCGGGGATCGAGAGCTTCTAGCCATTAAATTAGCACTTGAGGAATGGAGGCATCTGCTGGAGGGATCAAGATTTCCAGTTATTATTTACACCGACCACAAGAACCTCTCCTACCTCCAGTCTGCCCAACGGCTGAATCCTCGCCAGGCCCGGTGGTCTCTGTTCTTTGCCCGATTTAATTTTGAGATTCACTTTCGTCCTGCCGATAAGAACATTAGGGCCGATGCTCTCTCTCGTTCCTCGGATGCCTCAGAAGTTGAACTCTCTCCGCAACACATCATTCCACCTGACTGCCTGATCTCCACTTCTCCAGCCTCCATCAGGCAAACTCCTCCAGGAAAGACCTTTGTTTCTCCACGCCAACGCCTCGGAATCCTCAAATGGGGTCACTCCTCCCATCTCGCAGGTCATGTGGGCATCAAGAAATCTGTGCAACTCATCTCCCGCTTCTATTGGTGGCCGACTCTGGAGACGGATGTTGTGGACTTTGTGCGAGCCTGCACTATCTGTGCCCGGGATAAGACTCCTCGCCAGAAGCCCGCTGGTTTTCTTCATCCCCTGCCTGTCCCCGAACAGCCTTGGTCTCTGATTGGTATGGATTTTATTACTGATTTACCCCCTTCCCGTGGCAACACTGTTATTTGGGTGGTCGTTGATCGATTCTCCAAAATGGCACATTTCATCCCTCTTCCTGGTCTTCCTTCAGCGCCTCAGTTGGCTAAACAATTTTTTGTACACATTTTTCGTCTTCACGGATTGCCTACGCAGATCGTCTCGGATAGAGGCGTCCAATTCGTGTCTAAATTCTGGAGGGCTCTCTGTAAACAACTCAAGATTAAATAAAATTTTTCTTCTGCATATCATCCCCAGTCCAATGGACAAGTAGAAAGAATTAACCAAGTCTTGGGTGATTATTTGCGACATTTTGTTTCCTCCCGCCAGGATGACTGGGCAGATCTCCTTCCATGGGCCGAATTCTCGTATAACTTCAGAGTCTCTGAATCTTCCTCCAAATCCCCATTTTTCGTGGTGTACGGCCGTCACCCTCTTCCCCCCCTCCCTACCCCCTTGCCCTCTGGTCTGCCCGCTGTGGATGAAATTTCTCGTGACCTTTCCATTATATGGAGAGAGACCCAAAATTCTCTCCTACAGGCTTCATCACGCATGAAGAGGTTCGCGGATAAGAAAAGAAGAGCTCCTCCCGTTTTTTCCCCTGGAGACAAGGTATGGCTCTCCGCTAAATATGTCCGCTTCCGTGTCCCTAGCTACAAGTTGGGACCACGCTATCTTGGTCCTTTCAAAATTTTGTGTCAAATTAATCCTGTCTCTTACAAACTTCTTCTTCCTCCTTCTCTTCGTATCCCTAATGCCTTTCACGTCTCTCTTCTTAAACCACTCATCCTCAACCGTTTTTCTCCCAAATCTGTTCCTCCCACTCCTGTTTCCGGCTCCTCGGACATCTTCTCTGTCAAAGAGATCTTAGCCTCTAAAAAGGTCAGAGGGAAAACTTTTTTTCTAGTGGACTGGGAGGGTTGTGGTCCTGAAGAGAGATCCTGGGAACCTGAGGACAACATCCTAGATAAAAGTCTGCTCCTCAGGTTCTCAGGCCCTAAAAAGAGGGGGAGACCCAAGGGGGGGGGTACTGTTACGCCGAGCGCTCCGGGTCCCCGCTCCTCCCCGGAGCGCTCGCTACACTCTCTCCGCTGCAGCGCTCCGGTCAGATCCACTGACCCGGGGCGCTGCGATTCTGCTTCCAGCCGGGATGCGATTCGCGATGCGGGTAGCGCCCGCTCGCGATGCGCACCCCGGCTCCCGTACCTGACTCGCTCTCCCTCGGTCCTGTCCCGGCGCGCGCGGCCCCGCTCCCTAGGGCGCGCGCGCGCCGGGTCTTTGCGATTTAAAGGGCCACTGCGCCGCTGATTGGCGCAGTGATTCCTATTAGTGTCTTCACCTGTGCACTTCCCTATATCACCTCACTTCCCCTGCACTTCCCTGCCGGATCTTGTTGCCATTGTGCCAGTGAAAGCGTTCCTTGTATGTTCCTAGCCTGTGTTCCTGACCTCCTGCCGTTGCCCCTGACTACGATCCTTGCTGCCTGCCCCGACCTTCTGCTACGTCCGACCTTGCTTCTGTCTACTCCCTTGTACCGCGCCTATCTTCAGCAGCCAGAGAGGTTGAGCCGTTGCTAGTGGATACGACCTGGTCACTACCGCCGCAGCAAGACCATCCCGCTTTGCGGCGGGCTCTGGTGAAAACCAGTAGTGACTTAGAACCGATCCACTAGCACGGTCCACGCCAATCCCTCTCTGGCACAGAGGATCCACTACCTGCCAGCCGGCATCGTGACAACGACTTTTCGTTAATTTTTTTCCTCAAATTTTACAGGTAGGAGAAAATGCCCCCAAAATTTGTAACCCCATCTTTTCTGAGTATGGAAATAGTTCACTGTGGGCGCACTACAATGCTTAGAAGAGAAGGAGTCACAGTTGGCTTTTGGAAAGCAAATGTTGTTGAAATGTTTTTTGGGGGGGCATGTCACATTTAGGAAGCTCCTATGGTGCCAGAACAGCAAAAAAAAAAAAACAACAAAAAAACGCATGGCATACTATTTTGGAAACTACACCCCTCAAGGAACGTAACAAGGGGTACAGTGAACCTTAACAACCCACAGGTGTTTGATATATGTTCATTAAAGTGGGATGTGTAAAGGAAAAATTAGATTTTTTACACTAAAATGCTGGGGTTACCCCAAATTTTTAATTTTCACAAGTGGTAAAAGGAGAAAATGTCACAGTAAATTTGTAAATACATTTCTTCGGAGTAAGGAAATACCTCACGTTTGGACATAAACTGTTCTGCGTGTGCACACCAGGTCTCAGAAGAGCAGGAGCGCATTCAGCTTTTGGGGAATTTTGTCAGGGGTCTTGAGCATTTAGAGAGCTACCATGGAGCCAGAACAGCGGGACCCCCTCAAGTGCCATCATTTTGGAAACTACACCCCTCATGGAACGTAACAAGGGATACAGTGAGTATTTACATTTCACTGGTGTTTTACTTTCAATTGTTTTTTATTAGTTTTATAAAACAAAACAAATAAGAAAAACACAACAGACGAACATGAGCAGACGCAGCTACTCCAGGAATGCAAGTACAAACAACCGGACTAAGCCGTGCTAAGTTTGCAGTTAAGCAAATATCAAATTTAAGGCACAACACTCCTGGTAGAGCAAGGTAAATGTATCATACATAGTGGTGTGACAAAGGGTGCCTAACATGGCAACCAAAACAAAGTGCTAAGTAATATAGTAATAATGTACTAAATATGCAGATTTGAAGAAAGAAAAGTCCAACTTTAACACAGTCCAGCAGTAGGTGTGACCTGAAGGTATGATAATGTAAAGGTAAAATAACAAAATGTCTCATTCTGTAAATAGGGTTAAATGTAGTCAATTTGTCAATGCATATAATGAACAGAGTAAATGGAGTCTAAATATTAATGTTGAGAGGGAGTGAACAATTCAATTCAGTAGAGGATTGAGAGGATACCTTCCTGAGGAAGTTTGGGAGGGGGAGGGGGGGGCATAACAGGAAAGACTATGGGACCAAAGTGCAATTGCTATACAAATCTTACATCGTAACATGGTGATTAGAGGTTTCCCACAAATGCCATCTAGAGGAGAATTTGAGGAGGCTACCCGAACCTCTGGCAATAATGTATTCAAAAGCATAGGTGGTGCGAATTTTGATTAGGACTGTCTAAGGTGAAAACTGCAGAGGACTTCCAAATTGTAGTTAGCGCAATCTTAGCAATAATACATATAATGCAAAACAAATCTCTGAATCCATGAAAGATCCATGAGAAGGAGCATTGATTGTGGCTGACAATTTACTGAGCAACCTAACAGTGAGTTAAGTAAGGCTTTAAATTGTGTCCCAGAAGCGTTTGATCTAAGGGCAAAACCACAAAATATGTGCCAGAGTGCCTCTCCGACCATAACCTCGCCAGCATCTATCGGAAGACCCCGGGTACATTTTGGAGAGTCTATCCAGGGTAAAATACCAACGAAGGATAGACTTATAAGCGGATTCTAAATGAGTGGCACATTGGAAGGCTCTTCTAATGTTTTAAAGGCTTTTTGCCAATCACTCTCGCTTACTGTTAAGTTGAAGTCACATTCCCAAGTTCTCAGAGGATATGTCTTTGTACAAGTATCTAAGCTGGTGAGAGACAAGTATATAGTCGTCAAACCCTTAACTGAAGAGGACAGATAATGAGATGTATATCTATCAATAACCAAAGTAGATGGTTTGCGAGACTGTAAAAAGGGCCGAATTTGTAAATAAATATAAAAGTCTTTATTAGGGAGGAGGTCAATCTGAAAAAGACCTCACACCATGTTAATCAGAAATTTGTCTGATTAATGTAATACCCTTGAGTTGCCAACCATGTGAATCTAGGTTAGGAACTAGGGATTGGACAATAGAAAGCGGCATGTCCTGAGAAGTAGGCATGCTCAACGTACGCGTGTTGGAGAGGTAGGTTTTCCAGGCCTGGTATGAGGCTCTGACCAGAGGGTTAGACAACTGGGGACCTGGAAGTTGCCAGAGTGGCAGGAGCATGATGTATTTAAGGGAAGGGGGCTGAGTGGAAAGACCCTCCAAATCTACCCATGGGGAGCCCATATGTGGAGACCACCAGGATTTCAACAAGGAAACTAAAGTAGCAAGGTAATAGTTTTTGATATCCGGACTACTCAGGCCCCCGGCATCCCTGGACTTATCAAGGATGGAGACGGCAAGTCTGGGTTTTTTCTTAGACCTAATAAACTCTGGTAGGATTTTCTGAGTTAATTAGGAAGGGAGATAGGGAGAGATCAAAATAAGAAAAGTAGTTTTGGGAGCAGAAACATTTTAAAAGTGGCAATGCGGCCCACCTTTGATATCTCTGATTTAGAAAGGAGCGTAGTATCAGTAAAGCCTGAAGATTTTCTTTAGGGAGGGAGCTAGTGGACATAACTTCATTACAAAAATTTAGAAGGTGAGTGGACAGTAGGGGGAGAAGGATTTATAGTAAAGACTTGTGAACCTGTCCGGTCCAGGGGCCTTGTTTGCAGGTAAGGAGCTAATAACTTTTTGCATTTCCTCCAACATAATAGGGATGTTTAAGTTTAGACATTGAAGCTCTGTGAGTGTGAGCAAATTGAGTATCTCTAGGTAGTGTTGTACAGAGTCTAAATGATCAGGAGGGGACACTATGGTGTCCCCTAAATTATATAAGGAAGAATAAAAGGCATTAAAGCCATGTGCTATGTCAAGCGGAGTGACCAATTTAGCCCCCTGTGATTGGGTGTATGAGGGCAGGTATAGGTGCCTTCTGGTGTTTAGCTTTCAACATATGTGCCAATAATTTAACTGCTTTGTTGTCCTGTGCATAAAAATGAGCCTGGGTCTTACAATATGGTTTCTCATAAGAGTCTAGCATGTGGTGTTGCAGTTCCGATCCAAGAGAATGGAGAGTATCAGCATTTTGAGAGGAGGGAGAGTCTCCAATGGACCTTTCAGCTGTCTGTAATTGAAAAAGAAAAATGTTCAATTATTGGTCTCTAAGCTTCTTAAGAATGGAACTGTATTTAATGTCCACAGGATACTGCCTTATGATAGTTCCAGAGTTAAATAGCACTGGTGACGGAACCTGCATTAAATGAAAAATAATCAGAAATATCAGCCTTAAGTTTCTGTGCATATTCCCAGTGGGACAGCAAAAAGGGGCTAATCTGTCACCCATAATTCGGGGGAGAAGAGACTTTATCTTGTAAGGTAAGAGTAATTGAGGAGTGGTCACACCACATGATAGTCCCTCTACTTGTATCAACGATAGTAGTTACCAGGGTTCTATCAACTAACAGCATGTCCAACCAGGAGTATGTATTTTGAACCGAGGGGAGAAAAAGTTAAATCTTTCTCTGTGCCATGGCCTATGCGCCAAGTATCATACAATTCGTTTATCTATGCCCAATCAGATAGGGACATAGATTGGGTGCGGGAAGGAGCAGAGGTGTGGTAGCCCTTGGGGGGTGTATGGTAGTGGTGGTATGGTATCGGCATATGAGGGGTTAATGTTAACCCTATAGTTCGTGACGCCAGGCTGGGGGCTGGTATGCTGAGGCAATGCTCCGGCCTATCGCCGCCCTTCCCAGTAACGATAGGTGCATGAAATGACTGAAGGTCCACAAGGAGATTGAACTTGAACAACTTTACTTAAGTGCTTGCGATACATCCAAGGCACAGTCACAGTCTCGTACAAACAGTCCTTATGTTGCTCAGTGACTGACAGTTGTTGCGGACCTTGAGCTATTAGAAAGTTTCTGAATTTAGGGTATATTTGCAGATCCGTCCGGATTTAGGGGTTATATTAGGTCCGGTGATGCTGCAGGGTGTCTGGGAATTGATACACTCTATATTCTGAATTACTCAACCGTTGCCGCAATGCTCGGGCCTAACTCACTGCGATATCTGCTGCGCAGATCCTTCTCGTTTGACAGCCCAGGAACAAGAGAGAGAAAAGATGGCCCCCGCTCCCTTATATGGGCAGGGGGCGGGGGGAATCCGATTGGTCCGAACATCTGTCACTCACCATTACACAGAGTGATGGGATTGCATACGTCACAGGGACTCCAAAGGTCCTTAAGCAAAATACCATAGAGTTTACCTAGTCACGTGACCCGCAGGTCCTGCAACACTATGGAACAGGTAATTAACTACTTTATTTACAGTTATATTACTATATTTACATTACCCTTACATAAATTATTAGGCTATTAGTTGGAATAGAGGCGACAAGGGGTAGGCTACACAACAGGGATCCCTACGTCCTAGGGACTCTGGCTATGGGGACCCACACATACATAGGTACCGTATAAGATGCAGTACTGGGAAACCACAGAGGAGTCTAGAACAGGGTCCATCACTAAGTTGAAATCCCCTCCTAACCTGAGAGAACCCCAAATATACTTATGTACATGCTTCACACGGGTAAAGCTGAATTTGTGCAGTGTTCCTTACCTGGTGGGGATGTTAGTATCTCTCTTCTGGATAACTTTAGCAGCGGTATCTGCTTTGTCAAGTCGCTTAAGCAGGCCTCAAACACAGTGCTCTCTTTCTATGCTGCCAGTGCCCTCGGCTGCCAGGCCACGCCCCACTTCACTGGTGTTTTGAACAGTTGGCCGTAAAATTAAAAAATAGTTTTTTTTTCACAAAAATGCTGGTGTTACCCCAAATTTTTCATTTGCACAAGGGGTAATAGGAGAAAATATCCCCCAAATTTTGTAACCCCATTACTTCTGAGTATGGAAATACCCCATATGTGGACGTGCTGTTGAGGCACACTACACGGCTCAAGAGTCATAGAGGTCTGTTTGCATTTGAGGCCTATGGCATACCAGTAGCTGATGGTTACATACATTCAGCGGAAAATAAAAGAAAGGAACACCCACATGTGACCCTATTACAGAAGGTGTATAGGGGGAACTGGACATTTAGAATGGACGGGTGTTCCCTAAATTTATTTTCCAGGAATAGATGAAGTGTACTATGGGGGGGAATGAAAATTGCTATTTTACTACTGATATGCAAATTATGTACCCAGAATGATGACCCAGATCATAGCCAAAAGTTAAAAATTGTGCCCGCCCCAAACCCTATGCTCTGAATCATCACTCTGAGAATGTGATGTGGGTGGCTGGCCCTAACCTGTTGCCTCAGATGCGCACACTGCCCAAGTGGAGAGAGAGCGCTGTGCATTTGAGGCAACATAAAAAAGACCCCGATGCTAGTGAGTCATTGATCCATGACACATTTTTGGAAAAAATACCCCCAGAAGTCTTATCAGTATTTTTTTTTTTTATGAAATAGTTTTTGGGACAATTTAGTGGTTTAAGGGGTTAACATTTGGAGTGTACTCTGGACTTGGTACATTGGGGTCACATTATGGGAAATTAAAATGGAAAAGGAAAATTTAGTACTCCATGGAAGTGTGATACTGAAGCAGTTTTTAATGCAGAGGCCCGGATGATTGAGGTAAGTGTCACATTGATAGGTGGTGTCCTTCCGTATCCGCCTCTTGTGACACACTCAGAATTTTTTCTGGGATTGTCCCTTCTTTCCAGTGTGGGGGACCTCACCTGGAAAGTGCTGGCCTGGGACTATCCTGGCACCTATATTTCCAGTTCCTTGGGAACTCCGGCCTGCTCTTTCCCGGTCACCAAAGATCAGGACCCTTAGGACTTCTTCTTGGAACTGGAGGAATGTCCCTGTGTTGCCAGCGTACTGGGCCAGTACAAAAGGGTGACACATGGCAACCTGTACCAAGTAGACCGCAATCAAGTGACTGCAATAAATAGTCCCCTATGGGGCACATAAAAAGTGAAAAAAAAAAAGTAAATCCCCTCCCCCGATAAAATGTAAAATGTCCCTTTTTTCCCATTTACCCCAAAAAAGCGTAAAAAACATTTAATAAACATATTTGGTATCGCCGCATGTGTAAATATCCGAACTATCAAAATATAATGTTCATTATCGCATATGGTGAATGGCATAAACGTAAAGAAAAAAAAAGTCCATAATATTTTATTCCCCAAAAATTTATACAAAATGTATTAAAAGTTTTATAAAAGCAAATGTGGTATCAAAAAAGTACAGATCACAGTGCAAAAAATGAGCCCTCACACCGCCGCTTATACGGAAAAATGAAAATGTTATAGGTCATCAAAATAGAGGGATATTAAACGAATTAATTTGGTTAAAAACTTTGACATCTTTTAAAGGCGGTACAATAATAGAAAAGTATGTAATCATGGATATCATTTTAATCGTATTGACCCACAGAATAAAGAAAACATATCATTTTTCTTTTTAATTTCGCCACTCAAATAGTATTATTTTGGTTGCGCCATTCATTTTATGGTAAAGTGAGTGATGTCATTATAAAGGACAACTGGTCGTGCAAAAAACAAGCCCTCATAATCGTCTGTGGAAGAAAATATAAAAGAGATATGATTTTTAGAAGGCGAGGAGGAAAAAACAAAAATGCAAAAATAAAATTGGCCTGGTCCTTAAAATGGTACTCCACTGCTCAGTGTTTTAAACAAACTGTTTTTAACGCTGGAGCCGACGTCACGCCCCCTCCCATAGGCTTGCATTGAGGGGGCGGGGTGTGGCATCATGAGGGGGCGGGGCTATAACATCACGAGCTCCTGGCGCTGGCTCCAGCGTTCGAAACAGTTTGTTCCATACACTGAGCAGTGGAGTACCCCTTTAAGGCCAAAATGGGCTTGGTCCTTAAAGGGCTAATGATACACACCTCCCATCTACCCCTTATACATATACACACCTCCCAATCTGTCCAAAACTGCTGGGCTGGTTTACATTTAATCCATTCATTGTACACTTTACATTTAATTCATTCATTGTATATTTTAAGTGTAATCCATTCATTGTATATTTTACATTTAGTCCATTCATTGTATATTTTACATTTAGTCCATTCATTGTATATTTTACTTTTAATCCATTCATTGTATATTTTACATTTAACCCATTGATTGTATATTTTACATTTAATTCATTCATTGTATACTTTACATTTAATCCATTAATTGTATATTTTACATTTAGCCCATTCATTGTATATTTTACATTTAACCCATTCATTGTACACGTTATATTTAATCCATTCATTGTATATTTTACATTTAGTCCATTCATTGTACATTTTACATTTAATCCATTAATTGTTTATTTTACATTTAACCCATTCATTGTATATTTTACATTGAATCCATTCATTGTACACTTTACATTTAATTCATTCATTGTATACTTTTAATTGGTGAAGCTTTACTATACTATTCTAAGATACCACTAAGTCAGGTTACAAGCTTATATCTCAGCTCCATTCTGGTGATGTATTTGTTTCCATATTCATGTTTAAACTTCTTTTCTAGTCATTTGAAACCAATATTGATTAAAAAAAGAAAGAAAAAAAAAGAATTCCTCACATTTCTTAGGAATACATACATAGAATAAGATATGCTCATCCCATTGCTGGTGTATGGCACCATCACCTAGCGCACTGGTGCCCGATGCTGAAGAGGACCTGACCCGGGACCCCTCTTGTCAGGAGATTGTGGGAAGTGTGAATTGATGAAGATGTTGATCATAAATTAGGTAAACAGTAAAAAGAATCAGTCCTCAAATGCTCACTGTTGGGATATCTGGGAGGGAATTGTAAATTTTCCTTCCCCATCCCATTTAACACAATGGTGAGCATTTGAAGACTGATTATTTTTACTATTAAGCTGTTCAGATCACATATTTAGGCACCTTGGATATATAGTGCCTTCCAGTAAACCTCTGCTCCCTGGTTAATAGTCTATTTTTGTTGAGCTGCACATCTCCATCTAAATCATAGGATAGATAATCTATAAGCAACCAGTCCATGCTTCTCTTAGACATATGTATTCTTGTTTTTTATTTTATTTTAATTCTTTTGTGTCTTGCAGTGAAAGAAATAAAATCTTAAAAGAAGCAGAGATTTTGCACAAAGCCAGATTCAGCTATATACTTCCAATTTTGGGAATTTGTAACGAGGAAGATAACATTGGAATTGTGACCGAGTACATGCCAAGTGGATCACTAAACCAGCTGTTGCATGAGGTAGGTGTATTAGTTCAGGATGGTACTGCCAACCTCAGGATAGGTCGACAATATCAGATCGGTGAGGTGCTAACTTTTGATGCTCTACCAATCAGCTGTATGCTAGAGCCATGGTGCCACCATGGAGGAACTGAACTCTCAGCCAATCACTAGCTGAGGTGGATCACCGCTGCGGAGCTAGAGCCTTATGTGGGAATTTGTGTTTAGTGTCCATGACACAAACAGGAAATAGTTGGTTTATTCTTCATTAGCGCATAAGGAAAAATTCCAAGACTAGTGGTGTGCATGATATGAAATTACATAGTTTAATCAGAAAATGTATTTGTTTAGTATTACTACTTTTATGATTATTATCATTATTTTTAGGACAACCCTTTTCCAGAGATCGCATGGCCCTTAAGATTTCGCATTCTTTACGAGATCGCCTTAGGAGTTAACTTTCTGCACAATATGTCCCCTCCACTGCTGCACCATGATCTAAAGACACCAAATATTTTACTGGATAGTGAATACCATGTGAAGGTAAGTCCGATAGCTTTTTTAAAGGGAATCTATTAGTAGGTTAGGGCTTCTTAAATTGTTGGTATGGTCTAATAGCGCTGGTTGCACTGATTGTCATGTGCCCCCGATGCACAGTTTTTCTGTCAAATTAATTTTAAGTAGTGTGTAAATTAGGGCATTCAGTGCACTGGGGGCATTACTTTACCCCTTGGTGCACCATTCGACCCACTACAAAAGTGTTCCTGGTGATTATATATTCTCTGCTGTGACATAATTCATGGACACAGCGTAGTCGCTGTCACTGCAGAGGATTAATATATGCATCAGGAGGCATAGTTACAGGAGGGGGCAGATTGGTGGAGCAAGGGGTAAAGTAATGGCTCCAGTGCCTGAATACCCTAATTTGCATATTAAGTAAAATAAATTTTACAGAAAAAAAACAGCACATCGAGGACACATAATAAAGGAACAATGATGATCAATGTGACATACCCTATTAGATAATACGAGATATATCACACAGAAAAACGGAGAAGGGAGTCGAACTGGGGGGGGGGGGGGGGGCGAGACACTCCATCCCCGGGGTCCCGTGATCGCGAGGGGGTGCCAGCAATTGGACCACCCATGAGCTTAAACTTTTTCTGTGTGATGCATTCTCCTTTAGGCTGTAATCACACGGCAGAATTTCCGCACAGCTGCACCAATTCCGTGTCCACATTAATTTGGGTGGTTTCTGGCTTGTGTGGATTTCATGTGGAATCCATGCGGAATCCGCATGCAGAAATTCTGTTATGTGAATTTACCAATTTACCGTTAAGATGTCCTAACCTGCCGATAGAATTATATTTAAAACTCAATAGGGGTAGATTTATCAAAACCTGTGCAGAGGAAAAGTTGACCTGTAGCCCATAGCAGCCAATCAGATCGCCTCTTTCATTTTTCAAAAGGCCTCTGAAAAATAAACAAAGCAATCTGATTGGTTGCTATGGGCAACTGGTCAACTTTACCTCTGCACAGGTTTTGATAAATCTCCCCCAATAATGTGTGTACGTTCCAGCATTACTTCCAATTGGCTGGAGATATTTCAGTGAAACTTGGTACACATGGTACTTATAAGTCAACTAAACATATATATTGGGTAGATTCATTAAAAACTGTCCAGAGGGAAAGCTGCTGAAAAGTTGCTTTAAAATGAAAGAAGCGATCTGATTGGTTCCTATGGGCAACTCCTGGGGCAAATTTTTCTCTGGGCAGGTCTTGATAAATCTCCCCCATGGGATAGTTAAATTAACCCTAGCCCACCCCCTAGGTTCAGGAGGCTTCCATTACCTTATTCCATAAACTGCGCTCTGCATCTTCTGGTGAGTGTGTCAGTCCAGCTTGCGAGCCATACCTCTTTGCAAGCCACATCCCTCCACAAGCCACACCTATTATTTTTTTGGCCCTTATTTATCTTGGCTCAATGCTAAAAACACCATCTTCGCCTGATACACCCACATCACA